>NW_006292334.1:3281670-3295116 GCF_000327345.1 Myotis davidii | reverse complement strand
GGGGGGGTGTTTGTTCTTAGGATTCTTAGAGAAGGTCTGTGAGGCATGCCCTGAAGAGCCTTAGAGGACCCGGGCCTGATAGAATGGCTCTTAGGCACTGCCTCTCATCTTCCTGACTTCTTTTTAAATATACTTTTTACTGATTTCAGAGGGAGAGGGGGAGAAAGAGAAACATCAAGATGAGAGAGAATGATTGATCGGCTGCCTCCTGCATGCCCCCTACTGGGGATGGAGCCCACAACCCAGGCATGTGCCCTGACTGGGAATCAATCCATGACTTCCTAGTTCATAGATTGACATTCAACCACTGAGCCATGCCAGCTGGGCTTCCTGAGTTCTTAAAAGACTCTAGGGTCATACCTTAGATTTTTTCTTTGCTATGAAATCCTTTCCTAATTTGAAAATCTTTAAGGGAATGAGAAAGATTTCTTTTCCAACCCAAGTTCTGTCTCCTTCCTAAGTCCTCTAAGATTTTGTTGAAAACAGAACTATTCCTTTTTTAGTTCCCCGCTGCTCTCATTTTGACATAGTCATTGAGAAAAAGTCAGAAGACACTTTCTAAAGTCTACCTAAAATTTGCCTTCACCTGGTCCATCAATTCACTAGATGCCATTTATGTTTTCCGTGTTACTGAAGACAAACTTGTCATCACTACAGCACAAGAGTCTTCTTTCCTCCATCTAGCAATAACATTGGCACAGACTTCTAACAATCACTGAAGGTCCCTTATTAACATTCTCCTCAAGGTCGTTCCAGCTTCTGCCCATCACCTGTTTCTAATGGAACATGTTTTAGACTTTATTACTACAACAGTGTGCTTCCAAGTACCCAAATCTGTTGCACTTACTTTGACTGCATACATTACTCCAAAATGTAGAACAATATGACCATTTATTATGCTATCACTGCGACCGATCAGGAATTTGGACAGGGTTCAATAGAGACAGTTTTTCTCTGTTTGGAAGACCGTGAGGCTGAGGGCCAGATCCCTTTGAAGGCTAGTCAGTCACTCATGGCTGGCAGTTGATGTGCTTTGGATGGGGCCTCCATTTGTCTCCACTTGGCTTTTTCCACTTGGGCAATTTGGGCTTCACAGCTTGGCGGCTGAGCTCTAAAGGAGTGAGCGAGAGAGGGAGAAAATGCAGTCTAGGGGGAGGTCCTATTACATTTTATGATCTAGGCTTGGGTGCTAGGCAGGGTCACTTCGCTGCTTTTATAGCTGTTGAGACAGTTACAAAATCCTTGAAAAGTAAAATCTGCCACACTTTTTTTATTCCACTTGACCCTACTTCCTTCTGTGATGAAGGGCAGTGAGAGAGTGGGCAGCAAAAAATGTGTATTTAACAGCCCAGGACCTTGGAACAGAACCATCCTTGCAAAACAATTCTCTTTCTCTCCTTGCATCATTTAATTCCGCTGAGTTTACCCCCACCTCCCCTGCTAAAATAGTTCATTATATGCCTGGAATCTCCAAGCTTTGGTGTGTGTGTGTGTGTGTGTGTGTGTGTGTGTGTTTGGAGGTCGCCAAAGACCACTTTTTGTTCCATCTGTCTTCTCTTGCCCTGAGCAGTGAGCAGCCAGCCAGAGGTTCTAGAAATGATCATTGGGGGATGACTATGGTTCTGTTTTGTACTTGGCCCAAAGTCTAATTCAAATAGAAGCTGACAGCAAATCAACCCGAAAAGTAGACCTGGGACATTTCCCTCTGTGTGAGAGTACTGACTCATTTTCTCATCACATTAGAGAATGGACCGGCATGAATGTTCTTAAAGTGACAAAGGAAATAGGACCATGTGTTAATGGGCCTTTTTGGACTCTGTTTTCTCAGCTTCACATGATACCGGTGAATACAGCATATTTTTTATTTTGCTGCTAGATCTTAAATACTCACAAGAATATAACCTATATAGCTGGGGAGATGGAAAGTATTTTAAAGAGAGAGACAGAATTTGAGTGAACCACATCCTACATATACCCTAGCGAGAGAAAAATTAAGACTTCATAAGCTTGATCTGGTAACTATTATTATACCAATATTATATCAAACTTTTTTCAATATAGAATTTGATACTACATGAAACATGGGTAACATAGTGAAATCTAATAGATCTATATCAGTGATGGCGAACCTATGACACGTGTGTCAGAGGTGACACGTGAACTCATTTTTTTTGGTTGATTTTTCTTTGTTAAATGGCATTTAAATATATAAAATAAATATCAAAAATATCTTTGTTTTACTATGGTTGCAAATATCAAAAAATTTCTATATGTGATATGGCACCAGAGTTAAGTTAGGGTTTTTCAAAATGCTGACATGCCAAGCTCAAAAGGTTCACCATCACTGATCTATATGAAGACTCAAGCATATCATGAAACTAATACAAAGCAACTGGGAAAGACATATTTAATCTAAATCAAAGAATAAATATTAAGCAACCTCTACGTGTTGGGCATAGTGAAGAATTAAAAGATTTATCTCCCTCAAGTAGATAAAATATGCAAATAATTTATAAGCAGTCATTCCATTCATTGACCTTGATGCATTCAACATTCAGCTAGGCAATTCATACTTAGAAGGGACATTCTTCCTGCAGATATTTTATACTTTCTTTTGGAAGGTTAGTAAGAACAGTAAAACAAACCAAACAAAGTACATAATATATGAAAACAGTAAAGATTCTAAAAATGAGCCCTAAACACTAAATGCTATGAGCTAGCAACACAATTAGAGCTTTAAAGTGAAAAGACAAAGATGGATGCATTTGAAAAGGAGGGGGTTTTAGCTGAGATGTTGAGGGAGAATAGGTTCCACGGTGATGAGAGGAGAAAAGACTTCAGGAAAAGTGAGAGAACAGAATGCGAGCACAAGCACAAGATGGGGTGGGAATGAACATGGCATGTGCAGCAAGCGGTGAGGAAAAACCCTTGATATGAAAAAAAATTGCTCCTGGAGAAATACAGGGGTGGCCTATTGGGGAGCGGAGAGCTGTGGAAACCACAGGGGTGGCCCATTGGGGAGCGGAGAGCTGTGGAAACCAGAGGCCTCAGGGCCCGGGGCTTATTCCTGCTTCTGGTCCTCACTGTGCAATGAGCACCACTACACTGGCCCAGCCTGGTGGTAAGATGTAAACCATACCATGCCAAAGCCAGCTATAAGCCTGGCTACAACAGGCATTGGTGTTAAAGGCTAACACAGTATCCCTTTTCTATTCAGCACCAGCCCAACATAACGCGGATAATTTAGCTGCGGTTGTGATGCGTGTCTTTAGGTCTACAGCAAGCAGCCATTTACTACAAATGCAGTATTGATGCCAGTTCCTCCCTTTCACCTGGTGCCTGAAATGGGAGAGACAGGTTGGCCCTGCTTCAGGAGTTTCCTGACAGTGGATAATATTTTCTTTAAAACATGGTTAAGGCATTTAGCCTAATGGAATGATTATCTGTCCAAAAATCTGTATGAATGACAGTGAGGGCTGGTAGAAAGATCACAGAATTTGGATGAGGATGAACAGGGTTCAAATATTGGCTTCATTCACACAGTGTGTGCCTAAGGCGAGTCATAGATGGCCTCTGGGCCCCAGTTCCCAAAGGGAAGAATAAAACCTGTCCTTTTTAACTTACACGTTTCTTGTAAAGATCGCATAACTCCCAAGGGCAAGAACTATATAAATTGCAAAGCACTGTGCCAGTTTTAATTATACTTACTTTCTTATGAATGAATGAGAACTGAGTTTCCTTCCCTTTGAATTTTTATCAGTGTGTGCACACCTATCACACCTCCAGATATAATACCTGGAAGTGTGCTTGATCCTAGTCCTTTTCTATAATTCCCAGATATGGTTCCAATTCTTAGGGATTCTTTATTCATAAAATTAAGTAAGAGTGTGTGGTTAAGTTTCAAGAAACAGGAGATTATTTTTTTTAAAAACCACACACACCTTATTTGATCTGCAGTAAACCTTGAGGGGAATTTGCTCATCTGTTTTACTCTGCACAAGCCTACTGTATCTAAATAAGAACACAACATTCAATGGGATTTTCAGAAATGTTCAACACATGAATGGTTCCTACTGAGCATCACCACTCTGCAAACATCACCCTAGTTTGGGAAATGGAACTCAGGTTTTTATAGAACTTTGACTTATTTTTTCCTATTCTTACGCAGGCAGATTTCTTCCTGAGTGTTTCCAGAAACAAATAAAAGGCCCTCTCACTGGGTCTTAATTCCACATTGCAGGCAATTTGACTCAACCACAGTTGTACTAAATATCTTCTTTCAGAAGAGTCCTAATTGTTCTAATAACAAATTGTCCCCCAAATAGACTACAACAAAAAGTTACTCCTTTCTCGCAAGACTTCTTGTCTTAGTCACCAGCTAACAGTTCCTGCAGAAGGACACTGGCCAAGCTCATCAGCATATGTATCAGGCAGATGCAACATGGCACCTTTTTTTTAACTTATCTTTTCCTTGTAGCAATCCTCGCCAGCAGGAGCGCCCCTCTGCATTTTTTCAGCATACATTCTGAGCATCTCTGTGGATCGCAGCTGTGTATGACACTATCTCCTCTTTGCTGGGCCAGAACATAGTGGAACAAATATGTCTTCAGCAGATAAGCTTTTTCATTTTTATTCTCACGTACAAAAAGCACAAACAGCTACAACACCGTGAACGCATCATTCGCAATTGAGTGAATAAAAAGTAGCTGAAGACCAAAAGCTGGAAAAGGAATTAAAACAGTATCATAAAAATGAAGTGGAGGTTTTAGGCTCTCAACTAGTTGATTTTGAAGTTCCACAGAGGCTCATTAATGGATGTGTTTATGTTTACATACAGCAGATGGCTGGGACAGGCAGAGGCTGTTAAATTTTAACAACATTTTGGAAATAGGAGGCAACTAATGCTTCTCTTAATCAATACATGTTCTCTTTGCATCGCTTCCAGAATTTGTTTACTCATTTACCATTATTGCTCTGTATATTCAACTAAGTTATTTCTAGTTTCTTCTTACATTGCTATGATCATTTAACTTAATTTCTTTAAGGTAGTTCCAGTGCCTTATACCTGAGGGACAGTCATAGTAGTCAAGTAGTCCTGGGTCTCTTAGAACAAAGACCCTCCACTGTTTGTCCTTGAGGGACTCTAGGGAGAGCAAACTGAATGTTGGATCTTTGCAAATTCTACCAGTGTCACAGGGAAAAAGTTTTTCAGAGAGAGAAGGGTAGTGATATTATCCTTGTTTCTTTTTCTTTCTTTTTCTTTTTTTTGTTGTTGTTGTTAATCCTCACTCAAGGATATTTTTGCCATTAAATTTTTAGAGAGAGTAGAAGGAAGGAAGGGAGGTAGGGGAAGAGGGAGATAGAGAAGGAAAGGGAGAGGGAGACAGGGAGAGAGAGTAGAAGAGAGAGTTGGACAGAGGGAGAGGAAGGGAGAGAGAAACATTGATGTGAGAAACACTGATGTGAGAGAGACACATCCATTGATTGGTTGTTTCTTGCCCACACCCTGATCAGGCAGATATGGAACCTGCAAGCCAGGCACTTGTGGCCTTAACCAGAAATTGAACCTGTGACCCTTGGGTGCATGGGCCCCCACTCTTAACTACTGAACAACACCAGTCAGAGCACCCTAGGTTTTAAATCATATTTAGTAATGGCACTGTAAAAAATAGTTCAATGGACATCAGTTTCAAACTTTAGTCTACGTCCAAGAAGAATTGCTCAAAATCCTGGGAGAGATTTGACTTGGCCTCAGTGCTTGGCACAAATTCACCAAAGATAAAATACTTGAGCAAGTAGCTAGAGATGACTAGAGGCTAGAACCACCGTGACTAATCAATTAGTGTGTAAGCACACAAAAAGCAAACCAGCCAGGAATAAGTCCAAAACTCTTCAGAAATATTCATAATACAAAGGCATTCCCATTCAAGTTCACTAAATCATGGCCATGACTTTCCAGAGAGTTTAGCTGCTTTCTTTTCCAAGAACAGTCATACATAGTGCCCTGTGAGAGGCTGGCAGTTACTCATGAACTCTAGTCCTTGTATAGCAGCTGAAACTCTCTTCATGAATAGAGGACACAAAAGAAATTTCCAGGTGGCCAGCACTCCACAATTTGGAGTGTTGGGGACTAATACATATATCCTTTAAAATATAAATTCCCCAAAGTCTTTCAGATGGTAAGTAGCTGAATTAGTATTTGAACCCATAACCAAAGTCCATATTTCTTCTACTAAACTAATATACTAGTAGAATTGGGTCAGCATAGCTAAACTGAGTATATAAAAATTCACTAGTAATTCTTACACAGTCAAAAGAGACTATGCCTTTGCACTATAAGATGGCACCATTTTCTTTTACAAGGTTTATTTCCACCCCACTAATGTTCATGTACTATCATGGGAAAAGAGTATTATTAATTCCAGCACTTCAGACAATGTACATACATTATTTTTTAAATTGGTAGAAATCTCTTACCAATTTTAATCTCATTAAAATTTCTTCATCTTTATTTTAACAAGCTGTCCAGTCTAAGTATAAAGATGTTTCAGCCTTGCCTTTTCTTTCTCACGGAGGAGAATCTTTCAGGACGCAATATACTGAAAGATGCCACCCAAGACTCAGGTAATTCTTAAAGAAACAGACATTTTTTAAGAGTTTCTTAAAATTCTAGAATACAAAAGTTATCTGTGTTGTTTCCTTTTCGATCTAGTAGATACAAAACAAGTAAGCTAGAAATTAGTTCATTCCATCTTTTAATGCATTTTAGTTTTTTAGAGCTCATAATCTAATCTGAACTCTAGACTGTTTGCAGTTGGACATCCCATTTGGTCTTTAACCCAGGAGATGTTAATGACAGCCTGAGGGCAGCCTCTTAAGTGTCATGCAGTCCAACATGGAGAGACAGCAGGTGAGAATTACCGTCATTCTCACCAGGCGATGGCTGGAAGAGTGCTGTTGATCTCCAATGCAGCCAGGATTAGAAAAAAAAAGGAGCCAGAATTCATGGACTAGATAAGCACAGTGGGGATGGAGACCACTGACTGTGTGGGAACCATACATCAATCCAGGATGCGGGCATAGGATCTTGGTGAAGAAGGTGAAGAGTGGGAGAAGGTTAAGAAGATGAAGGAGTTGTGTTAGTTGGGTGGCAGAAACTGAGGGGAGAGAGGCAGCAGTGATCAGATGATCAAGGGCCTCAACTGCTCAGCTAAACTATTTGAGTATTTTGCTGACAGCTTTCAGGAATATGGAGGTATTATAAGATAGAAGATATCAGGGTCTTAGGTTTTTAAAGAAATTACTTTGCTGGCTATGAGAAGGGTAAATTAGAAAGAAGCAAGTCTGGAGTCTGAAGGCCCAGTTTCTAAGGCCCTAACAATAGTGACAGTAATGACAACCTGAGTTATAGCACTGGTGACAGAGGTGCAGTCCAAGAGGCATATTTAAGATATATTTAAGAGTAGATTCAGCATCATGTAATTAATAAATCGGTTGATAAAATATTGGGAATTTAGTTAGGAGGAGGAAATGAGGTTGATTCTCAAATGTCTGCCTTAAGATAGCTACCTAGAGAGTTGGGGTCATAAGTGTAGAGGGTACCAAGGGACAAACAACTTTGGAGAAAAAAGGGATGAGCCCATTTTGGACAGGTGTTTCAGGTCCCTGTGGGTGTCCAATTATCCTATGTAGTAGTAAACCATTGGATACCTTGTTCCATAGCCCCCAACAAATATGAACTAATTTAGGGGAAAAATCATAAAAATAAAAGCCTGCGGGCAGGCCATGGCTTTGTGAGAAGATGTGCAGACCCAGAGGATAGTTCCCCCAGGGTCCGGGAAATCATGGGACCCAAGACTGTTCAGTCACACTCATAAAACTTTCAGGAGCCAACATATAAAAATCAACAGAAATATGTAAAGTTGCAGAGAAAAAATAATGATCAAATACAAAACATACTGCTCAATCTACTTTTATTCCTTCCTCTGTTCAGGGGTGCCTAAGGACCGGAAGGAAGGTTGCTGAGGGAGCACAGAATCCGACGATAGGTAATCTCACAGAGTGGGAATAAATATAGTAAATGGATTGCTTTTAAGTAACTCAGACAAATTCAGTGATTTATAAAAGATATTTTAAGGTTTAACTGTCTAAGCATACACCGTTTTCTTCTTCAAGTGACATCTGTGTTCAAAGGAAGCTTTTGTATCATCGTTAATAACCTTTCTCATCTTAGTTCATTAGCATCTATCTAAGTACAAAGTGCTAATAAGTATTTGTTGAATGAGTAAATTAATAAATAACAAAATGTGCCCAGGTTTAAAATATCTATGGTAAATTTGTAAAAGATGGCAGATACTGAAATAATTGCAGATTCTTGATTATGAGGGAAGAGTCTGTCTTACCTAGTTAAAACTTTTGGGATCTGAGTATTAAGGTTATAATGGCTAATACTTCTTACGTAATTGTTTTCCCTATACCATAACTTTCTTTCATCAGAATATCTAACCTATGAATAATCTAATTTGTAGTCTTACACAATGTTTCCCAACTAGGAGAGTACTCCAAAACCTAGGGAAAAATTGAAATTGTACATCAAATTTATCATACTGATCAAATTTGAAGAATTCAGAGACAGGTATCAGAGATGACAACATCCTGAAATGTACAAGACATTCCCACACAATAGGGAATCATCTCGCCTACCATACCTACCACCCTCTAGTTGAAATTCATAGATCTGAGATGTCAGAAATGATGTTTCACTGACCTTGATCTAAATTCAGGTTCTGGAACTCCACCCCCCCCCAAAAAAAAAATTAAAGGAATGATAACTTAGGAACAAATCTGAGAAGTCCAGTTGGATTTATCATTCCCACAAATCTTAAAGCTAGATTCATGGATATTTGGCTGGAAATCAGGTTGATTCAGTGTGCTATGTACATACTATGCTCCCTGAGTAAGCTCTAGGATGTATGTGTGTGTGTGTGTGTGTGTGTGTGTGTGTGCGTTAGAGGGAAAGAAAGATGGAAGGAGAGAGTGACAGAGACTAAACATATGTTTTAAGTTGCTGAGCATACAGTTGATCATTTTTTTCTGTAGCAATACATGACTAACACTCCTGCTTGGAGGAGGGACAGACAGTAGATATTAGTTTCAAAATTGAACAAAGGAAACAATACAGAAATCCATAGATTAGTGTTGATAGAAGACCTTGTAGTAAATGTACTACATGCACATTTATATGTAAATGCAGTAAACTGGAGGAGAAATGCAAAGAGAAACTCGGGTTAATAGCAAGTTTTTTTCTAGCTGGAACATCTCCCTATCACATGACAAATGTTTTCCATTACCTGTAAATAACAGCAAGGATTTTGCTTGCTAATCATACTTTCTGTTCTCTAGTAAGAAACAAAGAATCAATAGAAACTTACATTTCAATCAAGGGAAAGACCAAACAGAATATTTTGCTCCCCTCCTGCCCCTGCTCTCTAAAATCTTCTCACTTATCTTGCTTTATTCATTTTCTCCTTGGAAAAGAAGATAAATGTGAATGTTACAATGTAAGAATGAAAATAACAGCCTCTCTTGCCTTCCTCCCAGTTTAATTTTCCATTCACTTCCTCAGAATATAGATAGTGCCAATTAGCTTATAAAGAACTGCTGCTCAGCAAAAATGTTTGCCTTATGGAAATGGTGCCATGCAGCTGAAAATATCTGTCATGTGGAAACCAGTTGGCCTTAGTTCAGTAGAGGTTGTGTTCCATAGAATAAGGAACAAGAACTTAGAAGCTAGAAAATACTCAAATTTCGCATTTGCTTCAATAATGTACTAGCGTTGTGACTTCTGTTTTTAAATCTCACTGAATCTGTTTTTTCAATTGTAAAATTGAGATGAAAACACCAATTTTGGAATGGTTTTGATAAATATATTAAGTAATAATTATAATGTCCTTGGAACCTTGTAACAGTTTATCAAATAGCAACTACCTTCTTTCATCCTCCTTGTCCTTCTACCACCACATATACACTGGCAAACGTACATTTCTCCACACACCATTTTCTCCTCTTTTTATTATTTTTTTAAAGTTTTCATTCTTTTTTATTTGATTGTCTTTAATTCTCTGCTTTTTAAAATCAAAGTGTAATTGACATTCAACATTATGTTAGTTTCAAGTATACAACATACTTTTTCGACATTTGTATACATTGTGAAATGATCATTGCAGTAAGTCTATTTACCATCTGTCGCCATACAAAGTTATACTTTTTTTTATTATGATGAGAATATTTAAGATTTACTTTCTTAGCAACTTTCAAATTTGCAACACATTATTGACTCTTGTTACCATGCTGCTCATTAGATCACTATGCTTATTTATTTTATAACGGAAATTTGTACCTCTTGATCCCTTTCACACAGTTGCCCACCTCCCAACACTCCTCCCCTCTGGCAACCAGCAGTCTGTTCTCTGTATCTAAAAGGTTAAATTTTTTATTTGTTTTGCTTTTTAGATGCCACATATAAATAAAATCATGTGGTATTTGTCTTTCTCTGTCTAACTTGTTTCACTTAGCGAGGTCCATGCACGTTGTCACAGATGGCAAGAGTTCATTCCTTTTTCTATGTCTAGGTAATTTATATGGAACAACAAAAGATCCTGAATAGCCAAAGTACCCTTGAGAAAAAAGAACAAAACTGGAGGCATTGTGCTCCCTGATTTCAAACTATATCACAAAATGATAGTGATCAACAGTATGGTGCCCTGGCCAGGTAGC
This sequence comes from Myotis davidii, assembly GCF_000327345.1. Taxonomy (NCBI): domain Eukaryota; kingdom Metazoa; phylum Chordata; class Mammalia; order Chiroptera; family Vespertilionidae; genus Myotis; species Myotis davidii. Next base: position 3,284,340 of record NW_006292334.1, on the reverse strand, counting down.
TCAGTTGGTTGGAACATTGTCTTGATACTACAAGGTTGTGGATTCGATCTCTGGTCAGGGGACATGCAATGAGACAACCAATGATTACATGGATAAGTGGACAACAAATTAATGTTTTTCTCTCTCCCTACATTTCTCTAAGATCAATAAAGAAATAAATTTAAAAAACACATAGTATGGTATTGGCATAAAAACAAATACAAAGATCAATGGAATAGAAGAGAGAGCCCAGAAATAAACTCACACCTATATGGTCAATTAATTTACAACAAAGGAGGCCAAAATATACAATGGGGAACCCAGCCAGTGTGTCTCATAGTTCAATTCCTGGTCAGGAAACATGCCTGGGTTGTGGGCTCGATCCCCAGTAGGGAGCATGTAAGAGGCAGCCTATCAATGATTTCTCTCTCATCATTGATGTTTCTATCTCTCTCTCTCTCTCCCCTTCTCCTTTCCTCTCTAAAATAATACACACACACACACACACTAGGTGTACCACTTAATAATGTGGATTTTTTTCAATGGATGGAGTTACACATATGTTGATATGTATGCTATTTTTTTTGTATTGACAGCAAGCTTCAAAACTTCATATGTCAAATTTGCTGAAGGTGTTAACATCATAGATATTTTTACACTTAAAAAATGTCGAATTTTGTGCCCCCCCCAAAAAAAAGAGCATTTGCGGGAAATTTTAATTTATTATTTTGAAGAAAAGTACTGCTGAAAGTTATCGTATACTTCAGGAAGCTTATGGTGAACATGCTCCATCTCAAGATACTGGTGAACACTGATTTAAGTGTTTTTAAAGTGATAATTTCAATGTGAAACACAACATTCAGGTCAACTGAAAAAGTTTGAAGACCAACAATTACAAGCATTACTGGCTGAAGATGCATGTCAAACTCAAAAACAACTTGTAGTAAGATTAATCGTTGCTCAGCAAACAATTTCTAATCATTTACAAGAAATGAGAGCTGAACCGGTTTGGCTCAGTGGATAGAGTGTCAGCCTGTAGACTCAAGGGTCCCAGATTCAATTCTGGTCAAGGGCATGCACCTTGGTTGCAGGCACATCCCCACTGGGGGGCATGCAGGAGGCAGCTGATTGATCTCTCTCATCGATGTTTCTAACTCTCTATCCCTCTCCTTCTCTGTAAAAAAATCAATAAAATATATTAAAAGAAAAAAAAAAAGAAATGAGAAAGATTTTAAAGGAAGGAAGATGGGTGCCACATCAACTGAACTAAAGACAAATGGAAAACCCAAAAGTCATCGGCAAAATGTTGCTGCAATGGCACGAAAGTCTTTTTTGCATCCAATTGTGGCGATGAAAAGTGGATTGATTTTGAGAATCCCAAATGCACAAAATCATGGGTTGATCCAGGTCAACCATCAACATCGACTGTAAGACCAAATCGCTTTGGAAAGAAGGCAATGCTCTGCATTTGGTTGGATCAGGGAAGTGTGGTGTATTATGAGCTTCTAAAACCAGATGAAACCGTTAATACTGATCACTACCGACAACAAATAATCAATTTGAACCACGCTTTGATTGTAAAATGACCAGAATGGGCCAGAAGACACGGCAAAGTAATTTTGCTTCATGATAACACACCATCACACGCTTCAAAACCAGTTAAAGACACGTTAAAAGATCTTACCTGGGAAGTATTAACCCACCCGCTGTATTCACCAGACCTTGCTCCTTCAGATGACCACTTGTTCTGATCGATGGCACACACACTTTCTGAGCAGCACTTCAAAACGTGCGAAGAAGTGCAAAACTGGGTCTCTGAAGTGTTTGCCTCAAAATAAGATAAGTTCTATTGGGACGCTATCCACAAATTACCTGAAAGATGGGGGAAATGTGTAGCGATGGACATTACTTTGAATAAAGCACTTTTGATGTTTCTCTTGAAATTATTGTATTTTCTTTGATTACAAAACCCACATTATTAATTGGTACACCTAGTATATATACTAGTACACACACACATACACACACATGATAGGGAAAGGACAACCATTAATAAATGGTGCTGGGAAAACTGGACAGTCACATGCAAAAGTATTAAACTAGACCACTATCTTACACCATACACAAAAATTGAATTAAAATGAACTAAAGATTTGAAATAAGACCTGAAATCATACAACTCCTAGAAGAAAACACAGGCAGTAAACTCCTTGCCGTCAATCTTGGCATTGATTTTTCGGACCTGACTCCAAGGACATAAGCAACAAAAGCAAAACTAAGCAGGTGGAACTACATCATACTTAAAAGCTTCTGCACAGTGAAAGAAATGATTGACAAAATGAAAAGGTAGCCTACTGAATGGGAAAAGATAAAATCCTACAGCTATCACTTTCTGCAGTTGGTTGTTTCTTGGAGAAAATTATGGGATATTTTGCTCTTAGATGAGAACTGATCTTTTGTATAGGCCGGTAAAGTCAAGTTCATAAAAACACGTCAGCTTATTTCTGGACCTGTGACCTGAGTTCCTTATTTTCCTGTGAAGGAAATGGAATTTTAATGTGAGCTTATGATTTCCACAGTTCATCTTTGAGACACACTCAGCTGAAGCTGTTCATCAAACCGAATTTAAGTCTGTGGTCCCGGGCTTTGAAATCCAGGCAGGTTAGCTTTCAGAGATAAAACAGGACAAAC
>NW_006292334.1:3276462-3281358 GCF_000327345.1 Myotis davidii | reverse complement strand
TTACCTCTTGACTCAAAGAAAATCTTTGAAATTAGATGAATTGGAGCCCAGTTTTTAGTGTGTGTTGCCTGATATAACTATCTAATGCTTCCTTATTTGTAACATATGCACCCCTATGTTCATAGTGGCACAATTCACCATAGCTAAGATTTGGAAACAGCCTAAGTGCCCCTCAGCAGATGACTGGATTAAAAAACTGTGGAGTAGAGGAGATTGTGAAAAAAGTGAAAGGGAATCTAGTCAATAATATTGTGATAAGTTTATAAGTTGATGAATGATTATCAGAATTTGTAAGGTATAAAAATTGTCAAATCACCATATTATGTACCTGAGACTAATATAATATTGTATACCAACTATATGCTTAAATTTTTTAAAATATAGTCACAATAATACTACCCTGCATTGTAAGCAATAGAAAAAATAGCCTTTCCTAATAAACTAATATAAAAATAAATAAATGCTTAAATTTTAAAAAACAAAACAAAAATATATTAAATTTTAGAACATAATTTTTTTTTGTCAGTGTTAGTTTGAGTCCATTCAGATATTGAAATGGCACTGTTCTCTAAACTGCATCAAGTTGAGTAGTGGTCATAGAACTAGACAACAGGTTAAATCTTGAAGCATAACAGTAGGGGGTACATGTTTAGGCTTTTTGTTCCAGTTATTTGCAAAGAGGTATTAATGAGGTTGACATCTTAGATTTAGTCAACTGAAATCCATATATATATATATATGTTTCTATCCTTACCTCAGAGTATTTTGCAGGTCTCTTATCATTTGAAATCTGAAAAAACAATGCTAATAACTAGGCGGAAAATCTCTCATTTTTATCTGAAAGCCTTATGAATGCTGGATAAGTAGAAGTGCTGGGCGTTAGCATAAATGGAGTAGATTATCTTCAAAAGTCAAGGTGCCATCTTAGTTTGGATTTCTTCCCCGAACACTGCAGGCACAAAGACTTACATGAGAGAAGGTTTGGGGATGTGATCTCAGGAAGTGAGTGAGAGTGGCTGAAGGGGTGCATTAACGAGTTTCTGTCCTAGGTCATTAGCTCAAGTCTGCAGGACCTCTGAGAACTGTAGAATGATACCCAGAATTGTTGACCTAATAGATAGAAACCTATAGCATTGATCCTATCACTGATCTCTAATTGCTCAAGGTTTATCATTGGGAGCATTAACAACCCAGCACGTGTGGAATTTCCTAGCATGCAGGGGCAGCAATAACTATTAGAAAAGACCCTAAGGCAGTCGTTCTCATCCTTCTGGCCCTTTAAATACAGTTCCTCATGTTGTGACCCAACCATAAAATTATTTTCGTTGCTACTTCATAACTGTAATGTTGCTACTGTTAAGAATCATAATGTAAATATCTGATATGCAGGATGATCTTAGGCGACCCCTGTGAAAGGGTTGTTCGACCTCCAAAGGGGTCGCGACCCACAGGTTGAGAACTGCTGCCTAAGGCAAAATGAGAAAAGATTGGTGGTGGGATTTACAGTGAGAAATTAGCAGCACAGACGAATTCCAACCCCTCAGAACTACAGCATGGAACATAGATGCCAAAACTCTCTTATAATTATTGAGTAGATCTTTAACCTTGGATTCTTCTTTAGCCAATTTTTAAATCTCCTTATTGGGAAAGAATGATTGTTATCCTTTTTATCAAAGATAAGTTCAAAAGATGAGTGCTCCTTATAGTTCAAAGAATCAGATACCTCATCATATCATTAGGGAAATGGCTGTTTCTATCATAGACTCCAATTAGAGTAAATGGCGAGGGTACTTATCCTGAAAGGTGTGAGCATCAACCAATGAGAAGGGAACATTTACAGCTAAGTCTGATTCACTTCATTTTCCTCAGCCACTTGATCATCACCGAATTCCTAGCTATAAGCAGATAGAGACATTGTTTAAATTATCTATTGCTGTGTAAAAAAAAATAACTATCCCCAAACTCATTGGCTTAAAATTACCATTGTGTTTTATCTCGAGATTTTGTGGGTTAGGAATCCAAGCAGAGCAAAGCTTGGGTGAGTCTTCTGCATGAATGAAGGCCATTCGGTTTGTATTTAGCTCGTTGATAGGCTGGCTCCGTATGGATGTCTGACACTTTGATGAAGATGGGTGCAAGACTGTACTAAACTATGACTGCCAACTGGAGGACCTGTCTGTGGCTTCTCCTGCATGGTGCTCTCAGGATAATTGGATTTCTTACGTACCTCTCAGCTCTCTCACAGAGAGTAATCCCAGAGGCGAGGGTGGAAACAGAAAGCTCTTAAAACCTGACCTTGGTAGTACCAACATGCCACTTCTGTCTCATACTATTAGTCAAGCATGTCACCAAGCCAGCCCACAGACAAAGAAAGGAGAATTAGATCCAACTTCTCAACGCAAGGAGAAGGGAAGAATTTATAGCCATCTTTCACCTACCAGAGCTGCGATAGTTTATCTTGATCTGAAATCAATATTTTTTTTATGAGAGATGTGACGTTTTGCTTCCCTGCATTAAGGTTTCTTCTCTTAAGAGACAAGAAACTAAATTTCAGTTTACATGCCCGTATCAGGAGGAATGAGGGATCAGAGAGGAAATAAACAGAATTTTGAAAACAGATGGAAATTCAGCCCAAAATTATCATACTTTGGAATGTAGTTTAATAATTGGCTTCATCCCTTGAAATAATTAATATCATATAGTGAGTTGATACTTTTGACAATATGCATTCATGAAAACAACTGATCCAACTAAAATATTTGCAAAACTTCTCATAAAATGTTTAGTCACCTTTAGGACCAAGAATGGCCTCATCTTTAAACTTGACATGTTACTGAGTGTGTCTGAAGGTGTTATCGTATTTTCAGAAAAGTAACTTTTGTTGAATTGGCTGCATCAGAATCTTCCTATTCTTACATTTCCCAGTAACTAGTTAACAAATCCAACCTCTATAAGCGTAGCATCCTCTCAAGCTTACTCTTGTAGGTCATTTTATTTGTAGCTTTTAAAGTATATCGGAGACTCTGTCTTCCATTTCTCCCGTGTCATACAGGGATGTGCTCAGCCTCGTGTGCTTACTTCGATGGCAGGGAATTCAGAGGCTGGCCTGTTTGCCTTAGCACTCCCCAAAGCACAACTTAAGCAAAGATAACAGTCATAGAGGCAGCACGACTGAGCAGAAAAAGACTGTTTGTAGCCTTGGGGCACCTGCACTGATTGCTAATTTTCTCTGACTATTAAATGAACAGAAGAGCAGCTCTCCCTTCTGAGGGTCCTATGTGGCAGTTTAGATTTTCCCATTCACACCAATGCTCAGGTCTCACAGGGCCAGTAATGGGACCACCAACCACATTGTTAATGAGATGATCTGAACTCTGAACCCAATGTCAAGGTTTTAATTTAGAAGCAGTTTGACTGTAGATCCCACGCATGTTCCATTCAGTGCTTCTGTCTCCTGTTTTACAGTCTCACATCTTCCTAGGTATTTGTCCTATTCAGCAAAAGGCCTTATTTTCCAGTAGTATTCTCATTTGAAAATCTGAGATGTCACAAGGATTTTTCTAAATGTTCTCTTGTATCTAAAATTCTCCACCAGTCTAAAAATTATTATATTAATCATGCTAAAAGAAAATTAAAGTTTGTAAAGAAGGGGAAACATTATGGCCTGAAATTTGGTATCCTTATCCATAGCTTTGTGCTCCACGTCCTAGGTCTTTCTATCATCACAACTCTCTAACTGTTTTAACTTCCTGGCCTGCTTCCCCATCACTAACATGCAAACTCATCTTAAAAGCCATTTTCAGGAAGTTACCTCCATTTTGAAACTAAGATGATGATTTTCACCATTTCTGGAACTATATTATAAATTTAAACATTCATTTTATCAAGTATTTTTGTCTATTTTGAAGTATAGATATTTTACTTAACCTCTCCTTCTTCCCCATTGTATCACTTTTGAATGCTCTGTGTACAAACATTTACTTTAAAGTGAAGTGTTCCCTTATTAGATAGTTTGATTTGAAAAGTCAAGTAACCAATGCACTTTGTAAAAAGTATAAACAAAATAAAAAGATATACGATGAAATTGAATGTCTCTTCAAGTTACCCCCACAAAAGCAGCTACTGTTAATAGTTTATACTTCTAAGAAACTCTACTACATACACTAATGTGTATTTTCATATGTATATATGTGCATATATATATATATATTTAAAAAATATGTATGTGAGAATAGACATGTTCGATGCCATGGGTTTTGTTTTCTAATTAATAATTTATAATTTATATTTTCTGCCACATCAGCAAATATTCATCCATTTATTTATTTTCAATATATGTGCAATATGTCATTGTATAAATGTCCTACAACTTATTTAAATACTACCTGTTAACTCTACTTAGATTATTTCTAGCCTTTTGCCATTAATCATAATAATGCAATAAAAGTTATTGCATACATATTTATGAGCATATGTGAGTACATCTGTAATAAATTTTCTAGAAGAGGTATTCAAAAGTAAACATAGATTGTTAAATTGCCCTCCAAAGAAGGTGAATTGATTTATATTAAAGGCCTTATCCATACATTAAGAACACAGAGTTTTCACCCAGCAAAAAAGGAGGCTATTTGTTTTTTATGGGGTACTCCCTCTCTAGCTGTATATTTGTTTTAAAAGTAGACCATGCCACACAATTCGGCATGAGAGAGACACATGGCTAAGATCTGAGCCCTGAGGCAGGGCTCAAGTCTCTGAGAGTTGATAGTCAGCAAGGAAATGGTGACCTCAGTGCTATAGCTTCAAGGACCTGAATTCTACCCATATAACCATGGAAGAGGACCCTGAAATGCAAAAGTGATCTCCATAGCCCATAGCCAGTTTATGGTCCTGTGAGAC
>NW_006292334.1:3270628-3276239 GCF_000327345.1 Myotis davidii | reverse complement strand
GCATGTTTTATACTTAAACAAAATGCTTGACATACTATAAATAGTTAAATAATGTAGCAATGGATATTGTGTAAAGAAAAGTCTTTATTTTGGGGTTGTGAATATCCAGTCCAGGTTAGGCCAATTCCACAGGATATGTGGACTGTTCTAAGAACAAATATGCACCTGGAAAAATTATTTTCTTCTGAAATTAAGAGAATAGACATCATATTTTCCTTGTTTATTATGTCCCCCTGATTTAAAGTACCCCCGAGTTGAGATCTGGTGAGTCATAAATTGTATTCCAACAGTTTTGATAAAGATGGTTTTATGATAAGTTAAGACATTATATACCACATGGATATGTGTAGTCTCTAAGAAAATAGATGTTTTACAACCAAATTTTCTTTCTTTACTCTGGGCCAGCTTTATATGATGAAAAAAGGAACTAGAGCCTAGTCAATATGGGAGAGATTAGTGGTCAATGTCAAGGACACAGACAGTCTTGAATGCCATGCTAAAGAAGTGAAGTCTTTATCTTGAATGTGATTATAAGTCATTAAAGAATTTTAAGAGGAAGACAATAGAAAGGTCCATGTGAATTATTTAGGAATACATCTAAGTAGCATATATCTTCCATCATCTTAGATGGCAGAAGTGTTGTAAAAGAAGTAAAGAATTCATTAGGTTTGAGTATGGTTTGTTAAAAAGCTAAGAGGTAGATCAACACATATTTAATAAATAAATGAATGAGGAATAAGGAAATAAGACAAATTATATGTTGAAAGCTTTTATTATACTTCTCAGTTTGTTTTATCTTTTTTCTGAATTTGCCTCTCCTCCACTTCAGTACCTACCCTTCTATCTCTGTCTCTATTTGTCTGTCTTTATCTCTCCATCTCTCTCCCTCATACACATACACACACACACAGCATGGTAATTTGGACTGGTGGACTAGATGTATCTCTGTCTGTCTTTATCTCTCCATCTCTCTCCCTCATACACATACACACACACAGCATGGTAATTTAGACTGGTGGACTAGACGGTCAAGTTTACTTATATAGAAAAAGCTATTGAATCAGAAGCATTGATCACCTTTTTAATAGCTTCTGTTAACGCTAACGAGCCAAATTTCTCCCTCTCTCTATCTTGACCATAATTCTTTAAGCTCAATATTAACACCCATTATTTCATAGAATTTTTAAAATTATTCACAGGAAGGAATAATGAGGTATTGATGTTTTGAGTTGTAAAATCTCAGTGGACAATATTTTAAAGAAAATTTTTCATATATTAAAAGTGTTTTTCCTTTTTATTACTCTGGCTCTTTTGTCACTTTTCCTAGGTAGGTGTTTCTCAAGAAGTTACCCCAATTGATAAATATATAGACTGTATACAGAGGATATATAGACTGAAATGCAATGGCCTTGATTTCTCCCTGTGAAGAAACAATAGTATGAATCACTATTGAATCTTATAATGGAGTATTTCTATTAACTTATCAAAGACTTTAAAACATTTTTCAAGATAACTCTATGGACTAAAGACTCAAAATGCTCAAGATGATAGAAGATTATCTCAGGATGTGAGATTTTTATGTTACACTAGAGGCCTGATGCATGAAATTCATGCAAAAGTAGGCCTTTCTTCCCCCCCGGCTGCCGGCACCGGCTTCCCTTTGGCACCCAGGACCCGGGCTACCCTCCAGCCACTAGCAGGGACCTGGGACCCAGGCTTCCCTTGGAGCTCCGGCTTAGTCTGGAAGGTCATCCAGAAGGACGCCTGGAAGGACATCTGGTCTAATTAGCATATTACTCTTTATTTTATAGATTTTGTGTGAGAAAGAATTAAATTACGTAGCTTTTAATTTTTTTAAAAAATCTGCAATATAGTTACCAGAGCACTAAAAATTTAAGCAAAATTACCAGAGGAGATGTTTTTGAACTAAATAATTTAGTATATAAAGAAAGGACAAACCCTCATTCCTAAAATGCTGTGTAATTCACCTTCTTTGAAATGCAAGTTCTAAAGTTTAATAATGCATTTAAAAAATATTATGGTGCTACATACTGTACATAGACCCAAGAAGTTTCTTTGACCTTTATATAAGAAAAATTATAATTTATTTATTGCAAGGGAAAGAAAAGGTGTACTCTGAACATTTGAATTAATATTGAAAATGCACATGTATTTAACACCTTTCGTACCACATAGAAATCTCTAAGACATACTCCAGGGACCACACGTTTTTGGGCAAACTGCACGTTATTTAAATCATCATAACTACAGATCATAATGCACTTTAGGTGTTGTTTTTCAATAATTATAACATTTTTATTTACAAAAACAATTAACGTTCCTAGTACTTTTTTAAAGTAAGGTACTGCGTAAAACATTTTTGGGAACTTAAAGACGAAAACTATCCGAATGACCAAAATACAATGTAACTGCAATGCTTTATGGGTTCGTGCAATTATATAGTTTTTCGTAGATTGACCTGCATGGTTTCCACCAATAAGATCGCTTCATTCGATGTGGACAAGACAGTGTGTTTACATCTAAGGTCCGTAACAGATGGCGCGTGAAAAACGCGAAAACTCGTGAGTGGTCCTTAACAGATGGTGCGCAAAACACGAGAAAGCTCGTGAGCGGTACGAAAGGTGTTAATAAGTTAACTGTACTCCTAGAATGTTGCTGAAGTAGATCAATTTACCAAGGGAAAAACCGAATACTTTATGCTGTTTTATGTTTCTCTGCCTTCATTAATGCTCTCCCTGATGCCTAAATGTCTCAGCCTCTCTTTCCTAATTATTAAACTTCCATAATGAAACTCAAGTAACTCATGTGTGTTTTGTTTTGTTTGTTTGTTTTTGCTTCCATAGCATTTAACTTCTTCATCCCTTTTTTTCCCCCAGTAACTCTATTTTGAATTCTCCCACTGGATCACAGTAATTATTTCCTTTTCATTTTTTACTGTAGCCAACCGTCTAACTAAAAAATAAAGACTAATTTTGGTGACCGTTCAATAATATTTTGTTTTCACAAAGAAAACAAAAAATTAACATCACTATTCCTCAATATTTTCCAAAGAACTATGGAAGAAATGTAAGTTAAATGAAGCAGTACTTTTGAGGCACGTGTAAATTACTCACCTAAAATATATCAAGCAGAATCATGATGATTCCTAGTTTTCATTTTAATCAAACTTTCAGTACATCCAAGCTAAAGAAGGTTCTTCAAAATAGTTCTGAACCAACAATGAGCCCCAAATAGGAATACATTTGAAGGTAGCCTAAGCCTTAAGGAGAGCTGAACATTGGTGACCACGTGTAGACCTCAAAGAGGTCTCCTTTTGGATGATTTATACCAATAATTGGTGCAGAGACCACTTAGAAATTCATCTCGTAGAAATTTAATGACATTTTCTACTCCCCTTTTGAAAAATACTGAAGTTCTTTTCCTTTTTCCTGTCTGACATGCACGATTAGAGAATTGCTGAGAACAGCCCCATAGCCCTGCCAAATGAACATCTTGGGAAATATAACTGCTGTTCATTAGAGCAAGACTTGCTGTCTGGGAAGCCTGCTCACCTGCTGCAGTAGGGGAGAGAATTAGGCAGGCAGATGTTAGTGCTTCTTAATGTGGCAAACCAAACAGCCGATTTTAAGGGCTAGAGCATTAGCTGAAGAATTGCCTGGAAGAAAAATCGACTTTTGAACCTATTTTATAGTGTTTTCTTAATGTTCCCAAAATGTAGCATTTTTTATGAGGTGAAAAGAAAAAAAAATGTGGTCATGTCTAGTATTTTCCCACAAATTTAAGCCAGCAAATGTTATCATTCTATTATTTTATTGTCTTTTACATTTTTAACTTTATATCTCTTTTGAAACTATTTTAGCATACTTAGCAGATCTTTCTTGAATCTTCACTCTCATAGGAACTGGAGTGTTTAGCATTGTTAAATATTTGAGAATGATTTTAAGGAAAAGGTTACAAGTATTGATCCTTGTGTTTTATAGACAGTCTTGCTTGGAAAAAATAAATTTTAAGTCATTGTGCCTCAGGTTTTCATATAATAGACCCCAATAAGTAACTAGATAAAAAATCTGGGGTCTCACCATATGTTTATTTATTCATTCAACGTTTTAAAACTGAATCTACTATAAAACAGGCACTGTTCTAACAACTGAGAATATACCTATTTGGCAAATGGGAGAAGGGGTTAGAGAGACAAGAAACATATATATATATTTTACAATGGGAGGTGATAAGTACTAAAGAAAAAGTAAGAGAAGTTGGAAGAGCTAGTCACTACAGTTGTAAACAGGATGGCCTGGGTAGGGCAAAGATTTGAAGGAGCAGAGGTTGTAAGTCTTGCTGATATCTGTAGGAAAGACATTCCAAGAAGAGAGAATACAGGTGCAAAGCTCCAAGAAAGGATTGTGTTCCTGGTAAGCTCAAGAAGCAGCAAGGTAGAGCAAAGTGAGCAGAAAAATAATTGTAGTAAATTATGTCAAGGTATAATAAATACCATTACTGGGATTTCACATTTACTCTGAAAGAAATGAAATATCACTGGAGGTTTTGGAGGAGAAGGTGTGACAAAATCTGATGTACATTTTAATGGGATGTTTTGAGAATAGACTTTATGGAGAACAGGGTGAGATTGAAAAGACCAGCTGAGCACCTAATGCAATTATCGATAACAGAGATGCTTGGAATCAGAGTAAGAGTGATGGAGATGGCGACTAGCCAGTGGTTCTGGATATTCTTATTTAATGTGTACTATGTAGCCATGGCCCTAAGGATATGCAGTATTATTTGACAGCTAGAAAATATTATAAAATCACAAATTATAGTTTGGCTCTAATCAAATCATTCTATTTAAGTAAAGGATGTGCACATCTTTTATGCTGACATTCATTTATGAAGAGCAGAGTAACAGTGAAAAGTATTAAGGCTGTTTATAGTTTAAGTATTGAGGTTAACTAGAAACGTTAGAGAGACTATAATATAGAATTCAGAAATTAAACTTCTGCAGGATATCAAAAACTGACCAGATTTCAGTCTGTTATTCTAAGCAAAATATAAAAACATAGAATTAAAATGTTTAGTAACATTGTTAAATATAATTTTTAGGTATAATGTCTATTTAAAAACAACTGATGGGAAGTATTCCAAAAATTCAGTGAAAAAGTATTTCAGTCAAAATTAGGAAGTAAACAAGCATGTCAATACACACCATGGTTATTTGACATTGTATTGGAGTCTCCAGGGAGTATAATAAGGTAACATACATTGAAAATAAATTATCATTGACTATGATAGTGTACATATATAAAAAATCAATAGAGTTTGTCTAAAACATTTTTATCTATCATCAGTAAATATTTTATAGTGGAGTGGAAATTGATAAAAAAATTGAGAAAATTGAGAAAAATTCTAGTAAAAAAGGAAACTATAAAATAATTAATACTAAATTTGATGAGGACATCAGATTTATATCAACAAATTTAAAGAATTTATTTCTAAGAACCAACAAGAAATAAATTAAATGGAATTATAACATGCTTGGAGTCCAAGATTCAACTTCTAAGAGCCAATTCAAATATAAAATTCACCAGGGCTC
>NW_006292334.1:3264447-3266604 GCF_000327345.1 Myotis davidii | reverse complement strand
ACCCATATTTTTTCTTTTTTAAAATATGTTTTATTGGTTTCAGAAAGGAAAGGAGAAGGAAAGAGAGGTAGAAACAGCAATGATGAGAGAGAAACATCCATCAGCTGCCTCCTGCACACCCACTACTGCAGATCAAGCCTACCAGGCTAGGAATGGAACCATGACCTCCTGGTCAATGTTCAAACACTGAACCATACTAGCCAGGCTAGGCTGGCATTTTTTATATTCAAAATGATCTTGCCTTCATGATACTTTAATAATTCCCTGTGTTGCCAAGTATCACTAAAAAAATCAGCAGTAGAAGCAGTGTAATGGACTAAATAATTATCCATATTTAAAAGATTGTTTTGTTTCTGTCTTTTGCTCTAATCCCCTATCAATTTGAATTAACAAAAAGTTGAGTGCTTGGCACATGTGCATAATTTCCTTGTTTCCCTAAGAATTTCAAATATAGATCTAAAGTTATGCCCTTTTTCCCTAAAGTTGAATAAAAATGTTACATATGGGAAAAATTAAAGGTCTGTTTTATTGATTAATGTAATTATGTTAATTTTCTTTGCCTTTTAAGCTGCTGAGTGTCAAATACATTTTTTTTTTTAGTTTAGTACAGCTTCTAAATTGCATTTTGACAAATTCCCAGAGCAATAATGGAAGATAACACAGGAAAACAAAAGATCACACGTGGCCTCAAATATTGTCTCAGTTGAGCTTACTAAGTACATGGAGAGCATATTGAATACACTCATCAATAATTGTATCATGACACTTTAATAATCATTTTATTAAATTATATATGGTCTCTTTAAAATATATATGGTTTAAAATTCTGATTTTGTAATGTTATTGTTAATGGTTTCTATAGAGTAGATTTATCATTTAGAATTCATCAATGGCATGAGAATTATCATCCACATGATATAATCTTTGGACTTTATCACTAAAATATCTGTCTTCCTCAGGGAAACACAAAAATACTACACAATACATGACAGCTAACTGTACAGCAATCAACAACTAACAAAGCACTATCTTATCACATAGGTAGCTATTTTATTTGGGCTTCATAACTCATGGCACTAAAAGTGTAAATCTATGAATATGCTCCTTGATGTGTGGTATACAGAGCATATTGGAATGAGAATGCAGAGCTGTACCTTGGTTTAATTCTTAACTCTAAAATTAATTATCTGATAGTATTTGGGTAAATCACTTAATTTATCTAGCTCTGAATTTTCTCATCTGTAAACTTTTACACATATGTGTGTATGTAAATATATACAAACACACACATATATACACATACATACATACATATAAGTACATATACAAAGATATCACCCTGTCTTTGAAAAAGACCAAGACTGAAATAATTTTCTTATCATTCAAGCTTCCTTCAGCTCCACATACATTTTTCTTGTTTGTTGAAGACAACACCATCTGTCAAGTGATCTATGTTAGAAATTTTAGGGTCATTCTTTTTTAATCTAGTCACACTTACTCTCAGGATCCTATGAGTCAACAAATTTTAAATATGCTACTTATGCAAAGCTCTCAATTCTGCTTAGATGTTTGTAAGATTTGATTCTTTAATACAAAGAATTCCTGTATTTACTATATATTGAAAATAAGAATAAATAAAAGCTGAAGGCTAGCTTCAACTCAACCACTGATTGGCTGTGTGAAATCTAAAAAAAAGTCAAACTCATAGAAAAAGAGAGTTGAAAGGTGGTTTCTAGGGGCTGGGCAATCTAATGAATAAGGTCTGCGGACCCACATAATGACTATAGTTGATAACACTATATTGTTTAATTGAAATTTGCCAGTAGAGTAGAACTTAAATATTTCACACACATAAAAGAAATACGTAAGGTGAAAGATATATCAATTAACTAGATGGGGGTAATCCTTTCACAATGTCTACTTCTATCAAGTCACTTTAGTGTACACTTTAAATATCTTACAATTTTAGATGACAATTATGTCTCAAAAAGCTGAAAAAAAATAAAATCACTGATCGTTTTTAATCCAACCTAACCCTAACCTTAGATGCCTGAAAAACGTTAAAGTAAAGCCTCATTGGAGAAAAATAACATAAATCCTGAACTTCATTTTATCTCTTTATTATACACCAAATATTAAAGTTATCATGAAGAAAAA
>NW_006292334.1:3262912-3263966 GCF_000327345.1 Myotis davidii | reverse complement strand
CCTTATTCCTGATAGCAAAGGCTCTCTTAGGGCAATTGGCAGACTGCATTGTAGTGACTGGTACCTCTGCCATCTTGACAAATTTTAAGATCATCATGGCTTATCTATCATTGTATCCTCAGCACATCACTGGAGCATGGAACAGGTTCAGAAGTATATATTGAAAAATTAAGAACTACTAGTGTCATTATTTCAGCGTGGAGAGTGACACATCCACATATATAACTGTATTTTAAAAATGAGATTAAATAAAGCTTGTAAATCCCGTGGTGTGATGTTCTATTTTCTGTGCTTTCCCAAATGCCCCTAATGATCAAGGAAATCAGTCAGCACATACATTTGAAAGGGCTCCAAGTAGCTTCTTCAACTTAGCACTTCATTTATATCAGATGAAAGAGCTTTATCCCTAAGATCTCCCAGTGTAAGTATACACATTTACTCCCCCTTTCTCTGATCATGAGTCTTTTTGTCATCCCATGACTTGTTTACTCTACCTCATAAGGAAACCAAGAAGCCAAGTGTAAGAAAATCTAAGTTACATTATAATGCTCTTATAATATGACCATAAAATAGATTTAAAATTGTAATTAAGAAAAACAACTAACCTGGAGAAACCAAGATGGCAGCATAGGTAAACACCTGATATTGCTGCCTCACACAACCACTTCAAAAATACAACTAAAAGACAGAAGAGACATCATCCAGAACCACAAGAAGGCTGGCTGAGTGGAAATTCTACAACTAGAAGGAAAGAGAAAAGCACACTGAGACTCAGAGGAGGTGCGGAAGTAACGTGCATAGGTACAGAGGTGCACACAGAAAGGGTTGGCAGCTGAGGACACAGCTGTCTTTTTGAATCGGGAGGGAATCTCAAGCTCCCAATGGCCCTGACTCCAGTTCTGGGCGAGTCTCTGGGGACCCAGACTCATACAGGGAGAAACAGGACTGTCTGGCAGTAGCTGGAACTCAAGGGCGGCTTTCTCTCAGAGGTGCTTGCAGCAATTACCATGGGACACTGAGACCCAGGATCTCTTTTTTATTTTATTTTATTTTA
>NW_006292334.1:3255447-3261940 GCF_000327345.1 Myotis davidii | reverse complement strand
CTGGAGGGGACCAATGGGGGGGAAAAGGGGACATATGTAATACTTTCAACAATAAAGATTTATTTAAAAAAACAAAAAACAATTAATCCTACTAACTGGTCAGAATGTACTCTGCATTAGTTTTTATTTTTCTTAACAACCCCAGTGGTGTAAGGGTCCCAATATTGTGTTTCTGTGCTTGTATCTAAATGTGTGCATTTGTGTAAAAGAGAGGAATAGGGGACAGGGAAAGAAAGCACAGAAGGAGAGACTATAGTTCATCAATAATATTAGTCTGGGTTCCAGAAAAACAGAAGGGGATGGGGGAGATGAGAGAGAGAGAGAGAGAGAGAGAGAGAGAGAGAGAGAGAGAGGACTCACTATGAGGAAACGAGGAATCATGTGGATCACATGACGATGGAGGATAAGAAGTCCCAAGATAAGCAGTCAGTCAACTAGAGACTCCGGAGAGATAATGGTGCAAATTCCAGTCTGAATCTGAGTCTAAAGGCAGGAGACCCATGCCCTAGCTTGGAGATAGTCAGGAAGAGAGAAAACATTATTCTTCACTCAGCCTTTTAGTCTATTCAGGCCCTCAGTGGATTTAATTAAGTCCACCCACATTGCTTTACTCAGTCTACTGAGTCAGATTCAAATGCTAATGCCTTCTGGACACATCCTCACAGACACATCCTAAAATGATGTATAACCAAATATCTTGGCACCCTTGGCCCCAATCAAGTTGACACATAAAATCAATCATCAAAATAGTTAATACCCATCATTTTTAAAGATCTTTTGGACAATGCCTTTAAGAGCTGCTTTGGTTGGTCAATATCAGAAATAATCAAGCTAACAAATGAGGGGACTCCGGCTCTACTAGAGATTTATATTTGCTTCTTCAGATGATGGAACAGAAAAGAAAGAGCAGAGTAGAGACCAAAACAAGAAGATGGAACATTTGGTACCAAATGGAGTGGTTTCACAAGAAAATCTCCATTATTATTTCCTATGCCAGGGTGGGAAAAGAATTCTGAATAAAACTGTCTATGTGCAGTTTTAAGTTGCTTGATTTGTATATTCTTTGTAACTCATTCCCAGGACCAACTAAAATATACAAGCAGAATCCTAATATTTGTAGTCATTAACCCCTTCCCCAACAATTTTTTTGTTAAAAACGTTTCTTTTTCAGACTAATTTTTTAATTTTGGTTCTATATAGTATTTTTGATGCTGGTTATGAAAACAGTTTGTAATTATTTTTTCTTCCCATTTTTGTGGTTAAGAATAGTATTTCCTCAGAAAGTTTCTAGATGAAATTATTTAGAATGGTACGTATGTAGCTGGTTTTTGAAGGTAAAGTTTTTAGACGAGTATACTCGTCAACGACTGAAAAAAGAACATTTTGTGAAAACGTGTATACACGTTTCTGCCGGGGAAGGGGTTAACACAGAGAAGTTGGGGAAACAAGACAAATGCTTCCCTCACCCTTACGTGTCTCTCCCACCCCCCGAGTCCTTATGGCACAAAATAAGAAATATAATAAAATGCCAAATACAAAGAAAGTTTTTATGGACATAAAAACTTTATCCAGAAGTAATAAGGGATTTGAGAAATCTTACTTCTGCAATTTTAAGAGCATAGCAAGGAAAACTGAGCCCATCTCATCTGAGTCTCCAGTGGCCAGGAAACTTCAGAGAGAGAGGGAGAGAGGAGAGGGGAGAAGGGAGAAGGGGGGAGAGAGGGGGAGAGCGATAGAGAGAGAGAGAGAGAAACAGCACCTAAAATTTATGTTCTTAGCAAATTTCCAGTATTCAATACAATATTATCAACTATAGTCATCATACTGTACACTAGATCTCTAGACTTATTTATCCAACATAACTGCAACTGTGTATCCTCTCAACATCTCCCATTTACCCCACCTCCCTGTCCTACATAACCACCATTCTGCTGTTTCTATGTGTTTAACTTTTTTTGGATTCCACATATAAGTGAGATCTTGCAGTTTTTCTTTCTGTGTCTGGCTTATTTCATTTACCATGTCCTCCAACACCTTTTGTAGTGTCACTATAAATATCAAGGACTTAAATTTTTATTTTCTAATTTCCCAAATAAAAACACGGATAAAGTGCCAATGGAGAAATTAAGCCTCCTATCTTAACTCCCTTGAGCTATTGAGTTTGGGCAGATGAAGAGAAGGGTTGGGAGAGCCAATCTAGTTTGATCAGTCAGTTGACTTCATTGATAGGTAAAGAATTAATCAAAAACTTTCACTTTGAGTTACCTGGTAGGACTTTTAGACACTCAAACAATATCCAGTAATCCTGAGTATTGTTTTTTTTTAATTAAATATTTATTGTTCAGATTATTACAGTTGTTCCTTTTTCCCCCATAGCTCCCCTCTACCTGGTTCCCAACCCACCCTCTGCCCTTACCCCACCCCCATGTCCTCATCCATAGGTGCACGATTATTGTCCAGTCTCTTCCTGCACCCCACACCCCCCTTCCCCCCCCCAGAATAGTCAGTCCACTCCCTTTCTATGCCCCCGATTCTCTTATATTCACCAGTTTATTCTGTTCATCAGATTATTTATTCGCTTGATTTTTAGCTTTAACCCTGAGTATTCTTTATCAGGGCAAATAGCTATTATGCAAACAAAGATGTTCTAGATGTTATCATTATATTGGATTTCACTCTTGATATAAATCTGGTAAAAATCACCAAAGAAAACCCCACACCCATCAATGAAGCACTGTGGTCACGTACATGTCCCATCTGCAACAAATACTGAAGGATCCTCATGCCCGAAGGACAAACAAGCAGCCTCTTTTTGCCTCTCCAGAGTAGAAGTATGCTCTCCACTTCTCTTGCAGGAAGGACAGGATTTAGACCAGTGGAGAAGGAGATGAATGTGTTATCAGTGTCTGTGTCTGAGAATTTCTTCCTTGTATTTTGTAAGTGTATTCATCAGCTTCCTCAGATAAGCTCTCGGGCCACAGGACCTCCCCCTGCAGCCCAGATTCTTTATGGAGGGGCCCTGTCGTAATCACAGGCTGCCTCATTCTCACAAAGCTTCCTTCTTTATGTGTGGAACCTACCAAGTGCTCTGTACTGCTCTCTGGAGTTGAGGAAGGAAGTCAAAGTATAATAAGTAAATGCTTTCAATATCTCACTTAAAAAAAAAGAATGTGGTGGGAATTTTTAAGAAATGTGGGGAAGGTTTTGAAAGTGATAAGTTAACAAAAAAGAGAAAAATTTATGAAGCAACTCTGTTCCATAACCCAATGTTTATAAACATAAGCTATCTCCCTTTTCCTGGTTTCTCCATCTTCATTTTGATGATGTTTTGACTAGCTGTTTTCCCAAAACATAGGGCTCTAAAATTTCCCAACATTTTCTAAAGTCAACCCTGAGGTTAAACCCATATAATTTTTTATTTATTGCCAGTGATTGCAACCTCCTCGAGCTCCAGGTGAGAGTGTGGGAACACAAAGGAAAGCTGTAGTAAGAAAGAAACATGTAAAAGAAGCTAGAAGCAAAGAAACTATAAAATCAAATCAAGAATTGAGACAACTTTGTAGTAGGTAAAATACACAAGTAAACGACACTCATATTATTATACAGACCTCCAAGGCTCAGGTGAGCAATGTTTGGGAATGCATCAATGTATGCAGGATTTGTATTTATATGGCAGGTTGAAAGCTATTTTAAAACACTAAAGTTGGTTTATATGTTGCTTGAATTACTACTAATGTTAAAACAGATAATCAACATTTCAGTGTTATACTAAGATATAGCTGTGACAGAGAATCGTGTGACAAACATCCCTGGTGTTTGGAATAGTGTCATTTCTGCATGCTAGTGCATGACAACAATACTGCTTGAATATTTTTTAAATTCTTCATTTTAGACTAACCAGAAATTAACATATCAAAACAGATATTAATATGATAAAATGAAAAATATAATTTATTAAATTATCTGGTTGGCTTGTGGGCATCATTCCTAGACATAGATTCAAATAACTCTGACTCCACAAATACTAAGAGTATTCCCAGAGAATGAAGTATTACTACCCTTTATGACATTTAAAATAATGTTGCTGATGATCCATAACCAAATACACACATTTACCTAATCTATATCAAAAGTAACATTTCAGTTCAGAGATTAAAGTACTCATTTTTCAATAAGTGATTCTAGATACCTATCTGTATTTTTTAAAATGGATATGGCCTCTACATCATTTTATGCTAAAAAATTATTTGCACATGAATTAAAGATTTAAATGTGTAAGGCACAAAAGTTGAGCTATTGGAAGAAAAGACAGGGGGAATCTTCGTGACTTTTGAATAGACCAAAACTTCCTAAATCAGACTCAGAAAGACTAGCCACAAAAGAAAAATAATAGGACTATATTAAACACCATGAAAAAGCAATTCATACAGTTATAGAAGACATCCTAATACATATTTCTGACAAAGTACTCATAACATTCAGAATATACAATGGGACCACACACACACACACACACACACACACACACACTATAAATTCAAAAGTCCAAACAAAAAAGAGACAACCCAATGAAAAATAGACAGCACACTTGAAAACATATTACAAAAAAAGAGATTATCTAAATTTTCAGTTAACATTAAAAAGGTTAACTTTATTAGTGAAATGCAAATTAAAACCTCAATGAACTATCACGACACACTTATAAGAATGCTTAAAATTTAAAAATGTATACCAAATTAGAACTATTGTGGAACAACTCAACAGAAACACACTGCAAGTAGATGGGTAAACAGGCATGATTTTAGCAAACTTCTTGGCAGCACGGACTAAACAAAAATATGTATATTAGGTACAATGTGACTTAACAATTCTATTTCTAGATGTTAGATTGTGTCCTATGGAACTGCCAATAGTCAATTATCTGTGATTGATAAAAATGACATGTTCATATATTTCAATACCCCCCCAAAGGTTTCCATCTAGTCACATGTTATTTTTAGAATGTATTCATAACCCCACATGAAACTAAATGAAGTGTGGTCTACTCATATAGTTGACTATAAAGCATTGAGAAAATATGATTTAGAACTATACTCAACTAAATGGATGAATCAAACAAAGATACCATTGGTGAAAGAAGTCAGTCAGTAAAAAGCACGTACTGTATGATTTGGGTTACACAGAGCACAGAGACAGTCAAAACTAATCCAGGTGACCGAAGCAGAGTCTGATTATCACCGTTTAAGTCGTGACTGAAAGTGACCAGGGGGATACTCCTGATGTGCAGATGATCTGTTTCTTAATCTGGTGCTCAGTTCACTCTGAGGTTTTCATGAGCTGTGTATTTATATGTGCAATTTTATGTGATTATACTTCACTAGTTTTTTAAAGTAATAAGCGTCCCCCATGCTATAAAGGTACACTTTGAAGATACGTTCAAACACATTTGCAGAAAGATTTAGCTTATTGGGAAAGTGTGGAGATTACTGAGAATTCTTCACCTGAAGGTAACGCTCAGAGTCCCCCTTTGTTTGTGGTACAGAACACGAAGTCATACTCAAAGCAGTGCTGGATGCTGCAGAAGTTATTGGGCTGATTCTGAAAGCAGTAATGCAGCAATCCCAGAGGGTCAAAAAAGACCCTCCTCGCACTCTTTACTATGGTATGAACACGAGTTGACATATGTGAAGACTGTCCCATTAGACGTGTACAGATGTAAAGTCCAGGAACAAGCATGTAGAGCACCAGTAATTCAAAGGTGCTCAGAAACTTCAGCTTTATGGATCCCGTTACCAAATAAAGGAGTGATTGTACATGTCAAATGATGGAGAAAAGAACAAAGTGCTTTTATAGCATCAATCACCTGTCCATAATGGCCCTTTTCATTTCCGTAGAGGGACCTAATGTAATTTTAGAACAACAGCATTTCATATTAGTGTCCACCATTAGTTTTTACCTCTAGGCTTTGATTAGCGAATGATGCTTGAAGACATTTAATATCTAAGTTGTATAAAAATCTATGTTTACTTTGCTTACATGCATATAAAGTCACATTAATTTATTTGATCTGAATTTACTTCTCTTTGGTAGTTAGGATTAGCAGGTTGTTTTTTATTCAGACATAGCTCTGCTCCTCAGTGAAATTTTGGGGTATCAGTTATGTTCACAAATATTAATAAAACACTTTCTGTAGGCAAAGAAACACTGCTGGCCATATGTCTATAGTCAAAGATGGACATTGAAACACTACCAAAAATCTTAAAGCTACAAATTTATTTAAAATAAATATTAGGCTTAAGTGCCCATCAGTAGATGAATGGATTAGAAAACTGTGGTACATCTACACGATGGAATACTATGCTGCTCTAAAAAGGAAGGAACTCTTACCATTTGCAACGGCATGGATGGAACTGGAGAGCATTATGCTAAGTGAAATAAGCCAGTCAATGAAGGAAAAATACCACATGATCTCACTTATTCATGGATAATTGAG
>NW_006292334.1:3254106-3255415 GCF_000327345.1 Myotis davidii | reverse complement strand
AAAATAAATATTAGGCTTAAAAAGAGGAATTAAATTTTCTCTCCATTAAGACTAGGCTTTAGCCAAAACCGGTTTGGCTCAGTGGATAGAGTGTCGGCCTGCGGACTGAAGGGTCCCAGGTTCGATTCCGGTCAAGGGCATGTACCTGGGTTGCGGGCACTTCCCCAGTGGGGGATGTGCAGGAGGCAGCTGATCAATGTTTCTCTCTCATCGATGTTTCTAACTCTCTATCTCTCTCCCTTCCATTCTGTAAAAAATCAATAAAATATATTTATAAAAAAAAGACTAGGCTTTACATTGCAAGTCTATGCTTGAACACTAGATTCAGAACTCAAGATTCTATCATTTTTGGAATTCAGTTTGTAGTTGAAAATAGATGGAAATAAGAAATAATGACAATAACAACATCTTTGTATAGTCAATTGATTTGTAAACTGAGTTTCAGAACGCTAGGTAATTTATCCAAGATCATACATTTAGCACAAAGCGAGGCTAAAGAATTTCAGGAGAAACCAAGATGGCAGCATAGGTAAACACCGGAGTTAGCTGCCTCGAACAACCACTTCAAAAATACAACTAAAAGACGGAACAGACATCGCCCAGAACGACAGGAAGACTGGCTGAGGGGAAATTCTTCAACTAGAAGGAAAGAGAACAGCATACGAGACTCAAAGGAGGCGCAGTGCGGAAAATACAAAGGTGCGGAGGTACATGCGGACCGGGCTCAGAACGCAAAGGCAGCTTTCTATCTGAGGTTTGCAGCAGTTGCTGGGACTCTGAGAGGCAGAGCCTCTAGGGACGGGACTGAGAGCAGCCATAACTGCTCTCTCTACCTGCTCTGTCAATCCCGTGTGACCTGCCCCGCCCAAGCCCTGTGCAGAGCCATTTGCCGGATAGCCTCAGGCAAGGGCTAGATTAGCACCTCCCTAGAGGACAGAAGTTTTCCCACTGCAGACACAGCTGACTCTCACAGCCAGTTGGCCTGGAGGTCAAATCCTCCTAGTATTAACTACAACAATCAAGACTTAACTACAACAAAACTGCACACAAAGACCACTAGGGGGTGCACCAAGAAAACATAAAAAAAATGCGGAGACAAAGAAACAGGAGGCAAATGTCAGAAATGGAAGATATAGAGCTCAAAAACCACACTTTTAAGGTCTTTTAATAATTTTCTAGAAACTGCCAATAAATGTAGTGAGACCCTCAAGAAATCTAATGAGACCCTCGATGTTGTGATAAAGAACCAACTAGAAATTAAGCATACACTGACTGAAATAAAGAATATTATACAGACACCCAACAGCAG
>NW_006292334.1:3251931-3253427 GCF_000327345.1 Myotis davidii | reverse complement strand
TAAGGGCAGAGGGTGGGGTGGGAACCGGGTGGAGGGGAGTGGGGGGGAAAAAAGAGGAACAAATGTAATAATCTGAACAATAAAGATTTAATAAAATAAAAAATAAAAAGTCACAAAAATTTAAAAAAAAGAATAAATTTCAGAATTGTTTGCTTAGAATGCTTTCTTCTATACTAAGACTCCATTTTCACTACAACTTGGCAAAAATATTTTTTTCTAATTTAATTTGAATGGAAAAAAAATAGCAAGGCAAGGGACATTTTACCTAAAGAAGAGAAACTGTATACCTAACAAAGAATCAGTTTATAGGGTCTCTATGTAATATTAATAAAAGATATGTAAAATGAGGGACAGTTACTTGAGAACCAATGCCATGGAGTCATGGTTTTGTGCCTGGATTGGTTCCAGGGTTCAAGTCCTTAGGCCTCCACATCCCACATAAGTCAGAGGAACACAGGCTGTTCTTACACAGTGAAACTTGGCACATTAGTCCTACTCAGTCAGAAGGAGTGGGAGGGAAATACCAGGACAAAAATAAATAAGGGGGAAGTCTGATGGGAAAGACTTAATTTTATAATCTCAGAGATTCTAGAGCAGTCTACTGAGTAGGTGATGCTAAATTTATACTGCATATGTCTCATTCCTTTAACTTAAAGACTGACCCCTAAAAAGGTCATATGAAATTAGAAAATATATTTGCATCTAGTTTATATCTAGGTTAATATAGATATCTAAAATACTTATCATCTGATTTCACTTCTGTGTGGAATCCAAAGAACAGAAAAATGAACAAACAAAATTGAAACAGATTCATAAATACAAAGAACAGACTGGTAGTTAGATGAAACGGGATTTGGGAGACTGGGTGAAAAAAATTAAAACGATTATGAAGTACAGATTGGTAAATCCAGATATCAAGCTATATTACCAAGCCACAGTTCTCAAAACTGCCTGGTATTGGCACAAGAACAAACATATAAACCAATGGAACAGAACAGATAACCCAGAAATCAACCCAAGCCATTATGCTCAATTAATATTTGACAAAGGAGGCAAGAGCATACAATGAATTCAAGACAGTCTCTTCAATAAATGGTGCTGAGAAATTTGGTCAGATACATGCAAAAGAATGAAACTAGATCACCAACTTACACCATACACAAAAACAAAATCAAAATGGCTAAAGGACTTAAATGTAAGACGGGAAACCATAAATATCCTACAAGACTCCACGGGCAAAAAAATTGCAGACATATGTTGTAGCAAACCTTACTGACACAGCTCCTAGGGATATGGAGACTAAGGAGAAAATAAAAAACTGGGACTACATCAAAATAAAAAACTTCTGCACAGAAAAAGAAACGATCAACAAAACAACAAGAAAGCCTACAACATGGGAGAACAAATATATTTCCCAATGATATTTCAGATAAGGGTTTAATCTCCAAAATTTACAGAGAACTCATACAACTTAAGAAATGGAAGATAAATGATCC
>NW_006292334.1:3250182-3251425 GCF_000327345.1 Myotis davidii | reverse complement strand
CGGATTAAAAAATGGTGGTACATCTATAATGGAATACTATGCCACTATAAAAAAGAAGGAACTTTTAACATTTGCAACAGCATGGATGGAACTGGAGACCATTATGCTAAGGGAAATAAGCCAGTCAGAGAAAAATAAATATCGCATGATCTCACTCATATCTACGCTAATAAAAGACAAAGATGCTAACTGACTGTACCTTTGCTGCAGCCACCAGCCAATCAGAAGAGTATGCAAATTAACCCAACAAAGATGGTGGTTAATTTGCATACACAGGCGCCCAGCAAAGACTGAAGACAGTGTAGAAGGAAGCCAAGCACTGCAGAAGGGAGCCAAGCGGCGGAGAAGGGAATGAATCAGAGGTAGCAGAGATGAGGGAGCTGAGGCAGTTGACACAGGAGGGAGCAAGGCAGCGGACATGGGAGGCAGGCAAAGCAGAGGACACGGGAGGAAGCCAAGGCGGTGGAGACAGGAGGGAGCTGCGACGGCGGGGAAGGGAGGGAGCTGAGGCCACGGAGATGGTTGGGAGCCAAGGCAGCAGAGACAGGAGGGAGCCAAGGTGGTGGGGAAGGGAGGGAGCCAAGGTGGCAGAGACAGGGGTGGGGGGAAAGCAAAACCCACCTCCAGCTTCGCTCCCTTCTCTGCTTCGCTCTGGCCTCAAGAATCCTGGTTCTTGCAGGAATAGGCCCGAGGAAGCCCTATTATTGCAGGAATCTTCCTGCAATGGGCCTTTAGTGTGGGATATAATGATCAACATAATTTTGATGAACAAGAATAGATCCAGAGACAAATGGCAGGGGAGAGGAGTTAGAGAGCAACCAAAGACTTGTATGCATGCATATTAGCCTAACCAATGGACACAGACACTGGGATGGTGGGGGCTTGCCTGGGGTGGTAATGGCTGGGGGCGGGGGTCAAGTGGGAAAAAAGGAGACATATGTAAAACTTTAGATAATAAATAAAAGTAAAAAAAGAAGAAGTACAGATTGGTAGTTACAGAATAGTTATAGGGATGTAAAGTACAGCGTAGGGAATATAGTCAATCTACACTAATAAAATACAAAGATGCTAATTGACCATACTTTTGCTACGCTCATCAGCCAATCAGAAGAGTATGCAAATTAGCCCAACAAAGATGGCTGTTAAATTTGCATACTGTAGGCAGATCCCGCTGCACTGCCCTGCATGGGTGGCAGCGCGATCCCCAGCCGCCTCCTGCCCCAGCGCAGGATCAGGACCTGCC
>NW_006292334.1:3247851-3250101 GCF_000327345.1 Myotis davidii | reverse complement strand
CTGGGATCAGTTTGACGGGGCAGCACCCAAACCCCCTGATTGCCCTGGGGCTCTGTGTGTGACAGGGGGCGGGGCCCCAACTCCTTAATCGGCCCTGCTCTGAGCCTCACCAGGGGCTGCACCTAGGTATTGGGCCTGCCCTCTGCCACCCGGGAGTAGGCCTAAGACAGCAGGTGGT
Source organism: Myotis davidii (assembly GCF_000327345.1). Classification (NCBI taxonomy): domain Eukaryota; kingdom Metazoa; phylum Chordata; class Mammalia; order Chiroptera; family Vespertilionidae; genus Myotis; species Myotis davidii. Next base: position 3,249,923 of record NW_006292334.1, on the reverse strand, counting down.
TATCTCCCAAGGGGTCCTAGACTGTGAGAGGGCACAGGTTGGACTGAGAGACATGCCCCACCCCTGCCAGTGCACAAATTTTTGTGCACCGGGCTTCTAGTAATATTATAATAACTATGTATGGTGCCAGGTGGGTACTGGAAATATTGGGGGAACACTTTATAAAGTATATTACTGTCTAACCACTATACTATACACATGAAACGAATACTAAATAATACAGAATATGAATTTTAATTGAAATATTATGTCTATATATATAAAAGGCTAAATGTCCATCCTTCCCTCTGACCAGGAGCTATGACATGCACTGACCACCAGTGGGTAGATGCTCAACACAGGAGCTGCCATGATGTGCACTGGCCATTTAAAAATAAATGGCACCACAGACCTAGTGCTGACAAACCAACACTCAGCATCCCTCAAGTGGGACACAGGCACTGCCACCACCCCAGAGCAACACCCCACCAAATCGCAGCCAATACTGCCAAGACCCCATGGCACAAAATCCAACCCACAGCCCAACCCAGCCCAAAAACAGTCACTGTGGGTGCCAGGAGGGATTTAGGTGCCCGAATAGATTAGAAGTTAAGGTCACTAAATTTAGAAATCAAGAACCATGAGGCTGGCCTATTAGAAGAGTTATCTGCATGAACATTCAACTTTCCCAGAATCCAAGCAGGAATTGGATAGAGAAAAAGATTGTGAGCAGGTACCAAAGTTTTAGATAAATGTTGAGAAATGACCAAGAAGTCAGCATGTGACTGAGATAAGGACAGGTAAAGGGCAGTATGGTATCTGCCTCAGAGGAAAAAATATGCTTTTCCTTGAGAGTACTGGAGAAACCAAAATAATACTAAGCCTTTACCCATACCATCCTTCCCCACTGCTACCTTCATAGCTCTGTGGTTTCAGCTCCCACCAGAAATCAGTCAGGTTCAATTAAATCAGTGAGATAGAGCAAGCATCCTGTGCAGAGGTTGAGGGGTGTGGGAGAGTTCCTAAGATCGCAGTGGAAAGAAGGTGAAGTCAGGGTAAGAGATGAAGTGAGGAGGTACCTTCTGTTCTATGCTCAGCTAAGTGTGGCATGCTTGAGACTGATGGTCTCAGCCATCCCTCCTTCGGCACAATTTTTTAAAAATATATTTCTGTTGATTTCAGAGAGGAAGGGAGAGGGAGAGAGAGATAGAAACATCAATGATGAGAGAGAATCATTGATCGGCTGCCTCCTGCACACCCCCTACTGGGAACCGATCCCACAACCTGGACAAGTGCCCTTGACCAGAAATTGAACCTGGGACCCTTCAGTCTGCAGGCCAATGCTCTACCCACTGAGCAAAACTAGCTAGGGCTCACATTTTTTCTATTGATATTGTATGTTATTACATTATTTTTTTTTGTGTTGAACCGATCTTGTGTTCATGGAATAAATTCCACTTGGATCCTTTTTATATGTTACTAGAGGTCTGGTGCACGAATTCTTGCATGGGTGAGGTCCCTCGGCCTGTCCTGCAATCGGGGCCAATCGCCCAGTCTCCATAGGGACAATGGGGGCTGGACAGGGGGGAAGGACCGCGGGAGGTTGACCGGCCATGGGAGGTTGGTTGTGGGAGCATACTGACCACCAGGGGGCAGCTCCTGCATTGAGCATATGCCCCCTGGTGGTCAGTGCGCATCACAGCAACTGGTTGACCAGTTGTTCGGTCACTTAGGCTTTTATATATATAGATGGGATTCAGTTTGCTAGTATTTTTTGAGGACATTTGCATTTATATTTATAAGAACTATTGAGATATTTTACTTTTGAATGAAAGAATACATGGTTCCCCTAGTAAAGAACATCTCATTCTGGCCACGAAATGACAGTAGCAGCTATCTGAGAGCAGGCCTGGAGTGATTGGTGACAATGACTGGTCTTCTGGTTCTGGCTGTGTGGTGGACTGAGTGAATGTGAACACCTCTCCCTCTATTAACACATAAAAATGTGGTAAAATTAGAACAAAATTCCCTTTAAGTTCATAGCTGAATAATATCTAAAACCCCTTCTGTACCTGTAAGAGGCTCCTTGTCCT
>NW_006292334.1:3223859-3247450 GCF_000327345.1 Myotis davidii | reverse complement strand
CACCCCCCCCCCCCCCACCGCCCCACAGGCCCTGCTCTGTGTGTGATGAGGTAAAGCCATAACATCCCCATTGGCCCTGCCCTGAGTGTGAGAGTGGTGGTGTCTCAACCCCCTGACTGGCCCTGCTCTGTGGGTGATAGAGGGCGGCGCCCCAACCCCCTGATCCGCCCTGCTCCCACTGCCCCCCTTGCCAGCCCAGTTGCCCCCACTGCCCTCCCACCAGCCTGGTCACCCCTAAATGCCTCCCCCGCTAGCCTGGTCGCCTCTTACTGCCTCCCCGTGCTGGCCTGGTCACCTCCAACTGCCCCTTTGCCAGCCTAGTCGCCCCTCATTGCCCCCCTCTGCTGGCCTGGTTGCCCCACACAGCCTGCTGGTCTGTCGTTTGGTTGGCCCTCACTAACCCCTCTGCCGGCCTGATTGCCCCACACAGCCTGTTCACCCCATGCAGCCTGTTCAGTCGTCCGTTCGGTTGTTTTGGTTGTGACGGTCGCTTAGGCTTTTATATATATATAGATTGGATATTTACCTCTTGTTGGAGTTATTGTTTGCAAATATCTTCTCCCATTTGGTTGATTGCCTTCTTGTTTTGTTGGTGGTTTCCTTTCATGATGGCCAACACATACATGGAAAGTTGCTAAATGTCATTAGCTATTATAGAAATTCAAATCAAAACTATAATGAGATACCACCTCATACCTCTTAGAATGACTATTATCAACAAGACAGGTAATAACATGTGTTAGAGATGCTGTGGAGAAAAGGGAACCCTTATTTACTACTGGTGGGAATATAAACTAGTACAGTCACTATGTAAAATAGCATGGAGGTTCCTAGAAAAATTAATAATGGAATTACCATATGATCCAGTAACCCCTCATATCTACCCAAAAAGTTTGAAAACAATTTGCAAAGATATATATACCTATATGTTCACTGAAGCATTCTTCATGGTGGCCAAGACATGGAAACAACCAAAGTGTCCTTCGATAGAGGACTAGGTAAAAAATATGTAGTACATATATACAATGGAATACTAGCCAACCATAAGGAAAGATAACATACTAGCATTTGCAACAACATGGAGGGGCCTTGAGAATATCATACTAAGGGAAATTAGTCAGAAAAAACTAAGAACAATATGATTTCACTCACATGTAGGATGTCAAACTGAAACTCATAGACCTGAACAAGAGTATGGTGGTTACCAGAGGGAAGGGGGTAAGAGGGATAGTAAAGGAAACCAAATACATGGTAACAGAAGATGATTTGACTTTGGGTGGTGGGCACACAATGCCATGTGCAGATCATGTGTCCTGGACATATACACTTGAAACCTATATGATCTTATCAACCAATGCCACCCCAATATTTAATTTTAAAAAGAAAACTAAAGAAACAAATTATTTTGACATTGCCAGGAAATCATGTAAGGCAAAGTAAGAATAAATGGTTCCAGGGCCCTTGTATCACATATGTATTAAAAGGAGGATTACTTATTAATCTTAGATTCTAATTTGATTTTGTGGAAATGAAAAGCTTAAAAGGCCATGTTGCAGATGTATAAAAATTCACACACCTTCTTCTTCAGGTACCAGAGCAAGGACTATTAAAAATACATTAGGCTTGCCGAAACCGGTTTGGCTCAGTGGATAGAGCATCGGCCTGCGGACTGAAAGGTCCCGGGTTCGATTCCGGTTAGGGGCATGTACCTGGGTTGCGGGCACATCCCCTGTAGGGGATGTGCAGGAGGCAGCTGGTCGATGTTTCTCTCTCATCGATGTTTCTGGCTCTCTATCTCTCTCCCTTCCTCTCTGTGAAAAATCAATAAAATATATTTAAAAAAATACATTAGGCTTTATTTTTCTATCTGAGGTTTCTGTGTGGTTACATATATTTTTCCTCAACCTGTAAGGAGAAACAGGTTGTTAAGTTTGATAGAGCCAACACAAAGTCAAGTGACAACAGGAAGTGTTTACTCAACTATCATTAGCTGAACAGCTCTAAGATGAGGAGTTCAAGGCCTTGATTTAGAGACCACTAATCTGGCATCACAAGCTTAAATGTTACCAAAGTGCATGTTTTGATTCATGTTGAGCTAAGAAGAGAATGTTTTTATGCCCTGAGAAAACAAGTACTTCCCCCCACCTTCTTTCTAGTATTTAGCCTCAACTTGCCCTGATTTAGGTGTCTATTAAAAACCCAATTTAAACTTGTTGGTTGGAAAACTTATTCTGAAGCTGAGTCAGACTTTAGATATATAACAAAACAAAACAAAACAAAAACACATCTTTTCCTTATTGAGAAATCTTCACCTATTCTGAACAACACAGTATTCAAGATAGCTTTTTTTTCTGCTTTTAAATATGCTTTTCTTTTCAACCAATATATTCTTTATTAAAATATTTATTGACTTCAGACAGGAAAAGAGAGAGGCAGAGAGAGAAACAATAACGAGAATCATTGATTGGTTGTCTCCTGCACCCACCCTACAATCCAGGTATGTGACCTGATCAGGAATCAAACAATGATTTCCTGGTTCATGGGGCAACACTCAGAGACTGAGCCACACTAGCCGGGCTCAACCAATATATTCTTAAATATTATTTTAATGAAATCCACTAAGTATTTAAAAATTGGCTTATTGAGGTGTTTTTTATAGTGATGATGAATTATTTAGTGTTCATATTCCCTATAAACCCAGTATTTAACTATTTCACATGGACTTAAATTTGTTCCTTTAGAAGTGTTTGAAATGGAGTCCTAGCAGGTTTGGCTCAGTGGATAGAGCAAAGGGCCCAGGGTTCGATTCTGGTCTAGGGCACGTACGTTGGCTGCAGGCTTCTCCCTGGCCTGAGCCCTTGTTGGGGCTCATTCAGGAGGCAACCAATCGATGATTCTCTCTCACATTGATATTTCTGTCTTTCCCTGTCTCTTCCACTCTCTCTAAAAATCAATGGAAAAATATACTCGGGTGAGGATTTAAAACAAAAAAAAAGTGTTTGAAATGCCAGTGAGTTGTTGATCCAGCTCTTGGCACCAGGTATGACTGCAGAGATCTCAATGTCCTTCCGCTTCTACTGCCAAAGAATGATCTAAGCAATTTGATGCCATCATTTGGCTCTGGGGGCAGCCAATATGGTACCCTTGGTACACTGCTGCTTACTTCCACTTCTGCTTAGCACACATTTAGCATCAGCCTAGATAATAATTGCTGGCCTTCTCCATTCTGCATATTCTGACTATCATTTAACTAGTAGTACTAATCAATAAAGAGAAAATTGAAACCAAGATAATGTAATTAACTTCCAGCAACCCTATCTATTAAAGAGAATATGCTAATTGACCATCAGACCCTCACAAGATGGCAGCGCCTACAGCCAATAGAGGGAATATGCTAATTGACTGTCACACCCTCACAAAGATGGTGGCACCCAGTCTCCTCAGCCCCACCAGGGGGCAGCAGGTGCCACGCACTTCATCCAGCTGGAGTCCCCCAGCCTCCCCAGCCCCACCTCATTCAGCCAGAGTCCCCCAGTCCCCTCAGCCCCACAGGGGAAGGCAGTTGGGGGCGATTGGGCTGGCAAGGGAAGGCAGTTGGGGATGATCATGCTGGCAAAGGAGCAGTTAGGCGTCAATCCGGCTGGCAGGGGAGCAGTTAGGGGGCTACTAGGCTGGTAGGCAGACTGGGTAGGGGCAATCAGACAGACAGGCGAGTGGTTGGGAGCCAGCAATTCCAGATTGTGAGAAGGATGTCTGACTGCCAGTTTAGGCTCGATCCCCCAAAAGGTCCCAGATTGAAGAGGGTGAAGGCTGGGCTGAGGAACACCCCTCCCATGCACGAATTTCGTGCACCGGGCCTCTAGTGTTTAAAGAATCTGCTTAGATGTTAATCCTCATATTTTCTTCCAACAGTTTTTGTTGCAGTAGGTGTTCATTTGCTGATCATTTATTCTTCTGTCTAAAAAGCTGGGATATGATCAGAGTCATCATTCTCTTTAGGCTCATCTATAAGTTTTTTAGATTGCCTTGACCAGTACTTTTTAAGAAAGCATTAAAATGGCATTAAGACTTCTATTTCTCATGCTGGTTATACTATAAACTTAGTTATATAGTCTGACCTTATTCTGAACTTCCTTTTCCTTTTACTTATCTTTAAATTGAGACAAGTTCCTTACGTTCTTTTCTGCCTCCAAGAATTCTTCAAGTTTATGGCTGGTTATAAAATCTACATTTCAGATGAGCTAGCTTTGAGAATATATGGCTATTAAAATATAGGCATATTCAGTATATTTTGAGTTTAACATCAAGAAGACTAGAGACAGAAAAAATACAGTTTTATTCATTTTATTATATAAAGAGTCATTGCCATATCAATTCAACTTTTATATTAGTTACTAGAGCCCTGGTGCACAAAATTCATGCATGGGGGTGGCGGCTCCCATCAGCCAACCTGCACCCTCTCCAATCTGGGACCCCTCAGGGGATGTCTGATTGCTGGTTTAGGCCCAATCCCGGGGATCGGGCCTAAACCAGCAGTCAGACATCCCTCTTACAATCCGGTACTGCTGGCTCCTAATTGCTCACCTACCTACCTGCCCTCTCCCACTGTGGGAGCGCACTGACCACCAGGGGGCAGCTCCTGCATTGAGTGCCCCCTGGTAGTCAGTGTGTGTCATAGCGACCAGTCTTTCCATCATTTGGTCGATTTGCATATTACCCTTTTATTACATAGGATTATTCATGGTTTTTAAATGCATCTCCTCAACTATATTTAGTGACATGCCATAAATTAGTCCTCCTTTTACTAATTTTTAGAGCCAATTAGGATAAGAAGTTACCAGCCTTGTTTCAGTCTGACTTTTTTTTCCCTTGTAAAAGATTTCCTCATTATTTGTCTTTTGGTATATGTAAGAATCAGGAGATATACACATGACACTTAAAAAAATTAAAGAAAGTGAGACAATTTTGAAAAATATGGAGAAATAAATGTATGTAGGCATCTGTAGAATATAAATAGAATAGGAAACTGAAAGTGTTGACATCTTCACATATTTGCTTCAGATGGGCCAATTTGCAACAACATGGATGAACCTGGGGGACATTACGTTAAGTGAAATATACCAGACACAGAAATAAAATTAAACTTGCATAATCTCATTTATATGTAGAATCTAAAAAGTTAAATACATAGAAACAGAGTAGAATGGTGGTTACCAGGGACTGAGAAGTGGAGGGAATGAGTAGATGTTGGTCAAAAGATTCAAAAGTGGCAAATATGTAGGATTATTAAATCTAGAGATCTAATGTACAGCATGTTGACTACAGTTAATATTGTGTTAAATACTGGAAATTTTCTAAGAACATTTTCGATGCTCAGATCGATCACACACACACACACACACACACAAATGGGATCTATGAGAGGGGATGGATATGTTCATTAGCTTGACTGTACTAATTATTTTATGCACCTTTAACATATATAATTTTTAAATAGATTTTTAAAAAAATAATTGGCAAAAGGTATAAGTATAAATAAATTAAAAGAAGTTTGGGAAAACTTATTGGCCTTATCTAAGCTATAAAAGAAAGATTTTATTATTATTAACATTTATCTTTATTTCCAAGCTATTCTGTCAATACACTAAGGTAACCGTGTTTTCTGACCAAAAATACATAGATATTTTTCTAAATTCTAAGTTTGTGAGTGAAGATCTTGACAATATTAGATAATTTCTATTAAAAATCTAGAAAAATTCAGGGCATTAATTTGATTTAAATGAGAAGTGATGTTTGAAGAGTGATACATAAATTCATCTTTCCCTGTTGTACATCCAATATTGTCATCCTTTAACACAATATTCTTAAAATAATTCAACTTTTGAAGTAAATGCTGATTCTTCATCAGTATATTAGTACCTTTTAGTTTTCACAGTAATATAATGGATAGTAAATCCTGACTACCTTTTGTGCAAGACACATGTATCTTCTATGTTCTTAAAAAACAGATGAATAACAATTTCTCACTAGTTATGCATTCTGTTTTTTAAACTTATTGTTGTCAAGTGTTAGTTGCAAAACAAAATACTATTACTAATTAACAAAATTATAGATTTATACTATACCAAAAAGTGACAGAACCATTTAAAGTTTGAACTACACATTGGACACTGTTGGCAGAACTACTCAACCTCTATTTCCTGCATTGACTTCCTCTGTACATCTAACCATGACTTCCTATGCACTCCACTCACCCTGCAACTGGCTTAAGGCATCTGTCAGGCAATAGCAAGAATAACTGGCTGGAATACCTAGTGGCCAGCATGGACAACAGGTTTGAATGCTCCTTTCGTATTATGCAAAAGGAGAAAGAATTGATTATCTCCCGTTGCTTATATCCAAGAGCACTTAAATTTACCACAGGTACTTTGCATGCTGCCTTGAAAGAGTTGAGTATCTTCATGTATCTGATCTGGAAAGGATCAGCAAAAAATATACAGAAACAGACTCAGACACAGAGAACAGACTGATGGTTGTCAGATAGGAGGAGGTTAGGGGACTGGGTAAAAATGAAGGGATTGAGAAGTACACATTGGAAGTTACAAAACGGTTATGGGATGTAAAGTATAGCATAGGGCTGTGGTCAGCAAACTGTGGCTCTTTGGCCCCTTGAGTGTGGCTCTTCCTAAGTCTTAGGAGTACCCTAATTAAGTTAATAACAATGTGCCTACCTATATAGTTTAAGTTTAAAAAATTTGGCTCTCAAAAGAAATTTCAATCGTTGTACTGTTGATATTTGGCTCTGTTGACTAATGAATTTGCCGACCACTGGCATAGTAGAGACCTATCAAACTTACCCCTGTGGACAGAGACGGATCTCAGGCGTAAATCATGACTTGCCTCGGGATACATATACGTCATCACCCTAGTGATAACCATGGTGAAGAACACTGGCATTGAGTGGAGACTGCTGTTGCTGAATCACATCCAGCGCATAGAAGCTGGGAGAAGAACTGGACTTACACGTGAGTAAAGGATTCAGGGCACATGGGAAATAACATTAATCTGTCCAGGCTGCTATAACAGAATACCATAGGCTGGATGGCTCATAAACAACAGAAAATTTCTCACAGTTCTAGAGACTGGAAAGTCCAAGATCAAGGTGCTGGCAGACCTGGTATGTAGTGAGCATCTGCTTCCTAATGGCTATATTCTCTCGGTGCTCTCACGAGGCAGAAAGGGGCAAGAGAGCTCTCTGGGCCTCGTTTTCAAGGAAACTAATCCCATTCATGAGGTCTTCACTCTCATAACCTCATCACCTCCCAAAGGCCTCACCTCCAAATACCATCACATGTTTCAACATATGAATTTTGGGGAAGCACAAACATTCAGACTATAGCAGGCACCAGTATAGTAGAAGGCGCCAATATCCACAGGAATACACCCTCATCCAGCCAGTCTTCATTTGTGTGCAGAGTCACGTCCAGAGACTGCACTTCAACGCAGGAAGTCATGTCAGATTTGGTTCAGATATTCACCCTTGCTGAGATAAAACAACCATCCTCCTTCCTATTTCCCTGGGAGTACTTTAGGGGTTAGAAAACATTTCTGATAACATCCTCAGAATACACAGCATGCTCATTTATATTACCCTTTTTTCTCTAGAAGGCTCCTCACCCTACACTTCTCCGTAGAGCTGCAGTAGATCAAGGTACCCTGCCTCTCACTCTCTTTCTTGCAGACACTGCCCTTAGTGAGTAAAAGTGATTTTCAGGTACTTACTCCTGCATTCTTTGTGCTGAATAAGACAATGAAAAAGATTTTAATATCTAATAAGTTCATCCAACAAAAAAGCATAGGTGTCACAACTGGAGCCTCAAAAGGAAGTTCAGTATATAAAAGTAGAGAGAATTTCTGCCGTCAGCTCTTTTCTTATCCACCATCTCTATTAATAATTAAAAAGTCATGTCTCTTTAAGCTCATGTTGATCCATCTCCCCTGCCTCTTTGTTTACTGCCCAAGTTAAATAAGAAAGTCCATGTTAAAAATACAGAAAATATAAAAGAAACACGACTAGTGCTGATGCAAGCGCCACGCTGGGATCTTGTTATTTTCTAGTAGGGCCTTCTTCCCCTTGGCAGAGAACATCATTTTACTTTAAATAAATGAATTCTGGTTTGATGAGCATGAAACAAATGCTCATCAATCAGTATGGGAAAAAAGGCATACTTCCCTGAAGTCTATTAATGTCTGGGGCCAACTCGAAGGTGCTGGAACCACTAGAGCTTTCCAAAACCCAGGGTGGATCACTTTAAAAATGAGAGTCCAGACCCTAGCAAGGAGTAAGATAACCCATCAAATTTAAAAAGAACCCACAGAAGGATGAAGAGGCAAAATAGCCAAGGCAAGTCACATTAGGACAGTTTAACAAAGATATACTAAGAGAATACAGAAAGCAGTGAGCATAGGTTAAGACTATAATTGTATCTCTCAACCAAATACACACGACCACCCAAAGTAGAATTCCCTACTGAGATGAGAACCTACAGTGAGGGGATCTGGCCTAGAAGAGTATGAGAAGGAACTTAAGCCTACAAACACAACACAAGTCGTCACTACAGGAAGAGTAAGAAAGAGTGGAAAGTGCTGTTTCCTAGAAGCCAAAGGATGGTAGTATTTCAAAGATACTGAAGTGGTCAATAATGTTGAGCATTTTTATGATGTAAAGAAGGATGAGAGCAAAAATAAATGTCCACTAGATCTAGCAAAATGGATATCAAAGTTGCTTTAGTGAGAACCAAAAAAGGCATACTGTATATATTCTCACTGTTTGATATCATCAGAGAAGCAACAAACCATACAAGACACAATGGACAAGGAGTAGTTAGAAAGCACCGATTTGGGCAACTTACAGCTATCTTTGAATTCTGCCTCTACTTCCTACCAGGTCTGTGATTTTGAATAAGTTTACAATCTATCTAATATTTTATTTTTATATTTCTAAAAGGATGATCATATAAAGTCTACCTGTAACATTTATTGTAAATATTAACTTATATGACATATAATAAATAGGTTAAGCACATCACCAAAACCAACGGGAGCGGCTAAATATATTAACTACAAATAATGGTAGATCAACTTTAAAATTGTCAAAAAGAATTGCCTATTTGGCAACTTTGTATCGAACAAGATGGATATATTATTTTTATTTATTTTTAATATACTTCTCACTTACTTGAGAGAAAGAGAGAGAGAGAGAGAGAGAGAGAGAGAGAGAGAGAGAAAGGGAAGGGGCAGAGAGAGAAATTGCCCCCCTCCCATAAGCAAGCACACTCTCTACAGGGGATAGAGCCCACAATCCCGGCATGTGCCCTGAGCTGGGATCTAACCAGCAAATTCTCCGTGCATGGGAAGATGCTCAGTCAACTGAACCACATCGACCAGGATCAAGATGGCTACTTTAAATATAAGTACTTCATTACATCATTATATGGATATGAGAGAGAAGGGAATGTAGTTATATAATTCCCTCTCTTGCAAATTAATTTACATAGGAATAAATCTCAAAAGAATAATCCTTTTCCTTGAATCTGAATTTTTAATCTTTCCCTCAGTATATGCAAATTCCTACTGTTAGCACCAAGGAGCAAAAAATATTTTTCTGTGTCAGATGCTACACCTTTTATGGTAGATGAAAGCATGTGTAAACTTACAGATTTTTGATCTTGCATCTGAAAATGAAAACCTATTTTTCAAATATTATAGACTCTCCTGAATTTAGTATTATAAAAATACCGTCACTCTATAGAGACTTTGAACTGTCACTTCACAAAAGATGAAGGGCAAAGAACCAATAATCAAATGTAAATGTTCTCATCAGGGAAATGCAAATTAAAACTATGAGGTATTCCTGCACACAGATCAGAATGGCTAAAATTTTAACAATAGAAAATACCAAGTATTGGTGATAATTTGAAGCACCTTAGAACTCTCATGCACTCCTATTATGACTAAGTTGATAAAAACACTGTAGAAGTATTTATTCAAGCAACACATCTAACCCAGCAATATCTTTTTTTAGGTAATATCCAATAGGAATTCATACATATGGTCACCAAAAGACATACTATAGTGTTTATAAAGCCACTCTTCATAGTAGTCCTAATGGAATTATGCAAGTGGCCAACATAATGGATGGATCCCACAGAGAATGCTGAGCAAAAAAGAAGACATACAAGCATATATACAATATAGACTCTAATTAACCTATGTTTTAGAAAGCAAGTCTGAGGTTTAAGCAATCATCTCTTTGCCTTAGAGCTGATTGCAGGGTTGTTTTCAGTTGTGAGAATTCAGGAAGATATACAATCATGATATACACACTTCTCTTTGTGTATTATATTGTCAGCATAATTATGCATTAAAAGATTGTGTTATCAACCCTAGTTATTTTAATGAAGACAAAAAATTGAGTATCCAACCCAAATTACATTCCCAAACAAATTCTTTCCATAGTTCCAGAAAAAGTGCTTAAGGAAAATAGGTAGAAAATTCTGAACAAATCCATCCTTTGTTTGTACCTGACTTTTATCTAATTTCCTTTCAAGGTGCACAAATCCTTGCACCAGGACACTAGTATATTCATAATCACTTACCAAACTTTCTACCTTAAACAGAATGACCTATTTGCTACCGCTGAACATATTTGCTCATTTTTGGTTTTAGGTCTCATCTCAAACTATTATCTCCCTCTCCCTGTTTCTTATCTTTCTTAATTGTTGATCAAAATACTACTTCTGGAAAGCAGGTAGCCTTCAGCCACTCTCAGCTATTAATGTAATCATTTGAACATCAAAGCTCTGTAAACAGTTGTTGATTAATTTTAATAAAAACTACACTTTCAGCTATGAAATAAGCATCTGCCAATTAGTCCAGGACTTAGTAATCTAAGAGTTCAAGAAAAGGCAACTGAAAATGTGGCACATAATACGGTCCAATATTTTACTGAGTTCTAAGTGCCACTTTGTTGGGTTTAAAGTAAAAAGTAAGTGAAAGAAATATGGTCATTTTCCTCTGAAACATAAAATTTATGGTTGAAAGTAACATCTATCAGATGATCACATATAATTATTATAAACTATAACACAGTCAATGCCTGCCTGTACAACAAACAGGAGAGTAGAGATTTTTTTCATCTTTGGCATTGTGTATGTGTTGGCTTCCCAGGAGAAGAGCTACCTGAGATGATAATATGAAGGATGAAAAATAGAGAAAGAGAAATGACCGTATCTTAGACAGAATGGCCTGAGCAAAATCCCTAAGGCAGAAATGTATATAATGTTGTAGGAAGTGTAATAACCCAAAGCTGACCTTTTAATTTTGGGAGAATTATGGAAGAAAACTATGTCATAGTTACAGAAGACAATCTATATGAGGCCTCTTTGGCATGTTGAAGAAATTGATTCTTATCCAAAGAGTTATAGGAAGCAATTAGTGGGTTATAATCAAGGACATGGCAAAATAAGATCTACCTTTTAAACGAGTCATAAGTTGCCATATAGAGAATGAACTAGAATAATCAAGTTAGTGAGAGTTTCCTGTCATCCTAGGAGGACATTGCAGTTTTCCAGGTCAACAATGATAGCTTGAATTACAAGGGTGCTGATGAAGATATTGAGTAGTAGAAAGGTTTGAGAACTCCTATGAGATAAGGGGAAAAAAATCAACAGAATTCAATGATGATGTGGTTATAGGGTTAAGTCAGAGACAATGTTAAAGATAATTTATGCCTTCAGTTAAATTAAATTAAAATGTCATTGAGAAAGAATATTGAAATAAAAACATTTTTTAAATTCTGCTCTCTTCTATGCTAGTATGGAAGAGGTTGAGGTTATATTTGTTTTATTTTTTAAAACATCAGATACATACGCTTGCAGCAAAGAGAAGGAGGAGGTTGAATTTTAGAGAGATGGGGCTAGATCAGTGGTTCCCAACATGGGCCACACACCCCTCAGGGGGCAATTTGATTTTTGAGAGGGACAATTCTAGAATGAGATATTAAAAATGAATTTTTTGCATTTCTTCTGGTTCTAGGTGCCTCATATACAGTATATATAAATATATATTGTGACATATTTATGCATTTCAGTTCTCTATTCTATGCTTTGAATCTTTATTTGCTATTTTTTTCATATCACTTCATATTAATATTTTAACAAATTTCTTATTGATTTCTTCCTCAGTACTTCAATTGTCCTTTTGTTCTTCTACTTTTCTCTTTCATGGATGTCATGTTCTTTGGAAGCTTGTTTAGACCAACCTCATGGCCTTTTAGACTTCCTCCATGTGAGCAGGAATTCACTCTTTGAATAATAATTATATGTCACTGTGGGGGGTAGGCATCAGGATTTTAGAGATGCTTAGGTGGGGCATGGCCCAAGAAAGGTTGGGAACCACTGGGCTAGATGAAGCAATAGGTATACATGCAGCCATCTGATTAGAGCAGTTTTTTATATTCTTACACATTTTTGGTTCTCCAGTGTAGCTGTCCTATAGTAGAGCTTTTTACCTTAGAGTTGACACAGGGCAATATAGATGATTAAAATATGTGGAAGTGACTTCAGGAAAACAGAGGACATCTATAAGTGGGTTAATTAAGATTGTTATTCAGCTATTTTACAGACTTGCAGTATTTTGAATTTTCTTGATTTGCAGAAAGATATTTAATAATCATGCCAAATGTTAAAGAAGCTGAGTGAGACTAAATTTCTGTAATCACTAAAAACTAGACTAGAAATAGCAGTAGATATTATATTGTAGCATTTAATAGCAGCACCATGACACGGACATAATTTTTCTCTCTAACTGTTGCCCATACCCTCACAACATTTTCTCTTTTATAGAAATGGAGAAGGCAGATTTCAGCAAGCAATATAGAAACTTGAAACAACAATATCACCCAGGTGAGCCCTTACGTCACAGAGAAAGAGCAAGCAACAAAGACAACAACAATAACAAAAAAACCCAGCTTATCATCTTGTTAATAGTTGCAACCCTGGTGCCTTGGGTGCACCTGATTGGAGCCAGGAGACTTGAAGGCTGGCCTGTCAACATGTTATATTTTCACAGCAAACTCAAAAACTTTAATGGCTGTATTTTGGCCACTTATTATTTTACTGATGTCTAAGAGAAGTGTTCAGTGAGAAGTTGGTGTATTTTCTTCTGATATGGAAACTAGCCAAAGATTCCAGTTGTAGAAATAAGGCCTCAACTCCCCAGTCACTCTGCCTCAGGAGGCAACATTGATTCCTTAACCACAACAGATCACCATCATGTAGTGCTGTAACAGTGAATTTTCAAAGATTTTGATTACTTATTGTTTTTTTATCCCCCAGAAAAACTCTGGTACAAAGTAATTTGTAGGGAAGGAAAGACTATTATATATATAGTCTTTTTGCGTGTCCCAAAATTCACGCAATATTTGAATTTTGCATGAGCATTAACAACAACAAAAAATAAAAGCCTAATTTTACTTGGTTTATTGAATCATATTCTAATATCTGTTGTCCTTTGATTTCAATCCCTTCAATTTGATAAGCATTACCAAGTACCAATTATGGCCCAGGAGCAGGGACAATGAAGACCAATGAAGACCACAACTTTGTGTATGTGCCAGCAAAGCCGTGGAGGCCATTTACCCAATGTGCTACTCCATACATAACCCTATACTGTATACTTTATGAATAAATAAAAATTTACAATTTTTAATTATAAACCTATGGTTTGTTTTTTTTTTTAATCAAAATTACTTCTTGCGTGAATTTTGGGACACCCATTATATATATGACTGACATAACAGAGACTTCTGGGTGTGTTGTCTTGTGCAAAACTTGAGCTGTTAGTGAGAGGAGGCTCTCATTACATTTCCCTAAGGTCATCATGCTAGCTGATATTTGCCTGAAAACGCCAGAATCGTTCACTATTCCACTATTCTCCATCCTTTTCCCAGGAAACACAAACAAAATGCCAACCAACAAATTAAACTTAGACTGTGTTTCTGTATCCTACTGTAACTCTCTCAATACATACAAAGGCTAGGCTTTGAGTTCCTTGTCCTCCTTTCATCTGTAAGGTCTTTCTTTCACCTCAGGTCAGTCATATCTACTACAGTAGTATCCCCCTTATCTGTGGGGAATATATCCCAAGACCCCAAAAAATGCCTGAAATAGTGGGTATATTATATAGACTGTGTGTGTTTTTCCTATACACACATACCTTTTCACTTAAAAGAAGCACTTTACAACTTCTCTTTGGTAAATCTGAATTGTCAGCATCACTACTCTTGTGCTTTGGGGCCATTATTAAGTAAAATAGGAGTTACCTGAACACAAGCACTGTGATACCAGGACAGTTAACCTGATAACCTAGTGACCAACAGGTAGGCAGCGTATGCAGGGTGGAGACTCTGGTCAAAGAGATGATTTATATCCTGATTGGGACGAAGCAGGAATCCTGGTGTAAGATTTCATCATGCTACTCAGAAGAGTATACAATTTAACACTTATGACTTATTTATTTTTGAAATTTTCCCTTTAATATTTTCAGACCACTGATGACTACAGGTAACTGAAATTGTGGAAAGTGAAACCAAGAAGATGGGGGAACTCCCTTTCCCCCTTAGATAGTATAGATTCCATCATTATAATCCTCCCTTCTCTCTCCATTGCCCTCCTCTGGAAAAAAAATCCAGTCTTGTTAAGCATACTAGTTTCCTATTTTGCACTGGCACTCAGGCAACTAAAACTATTAAACACACACACACACACAAACACTCTCATGCTTTTCTGCCAGGAACCAATTACAGCATGTCATAATTTTAAGAGTTTCATCAAAAGGTTGATGAGACTTGGGGACTCAACAGGATTGAGTCACACATGTAGTCACCTGCATCTGGGAATGGCTAAAGGCATTTCCCCAAACCTGAATAGGAAACTGACTGTGGCTGCCAGACAGTTAAAGTGCATCTTAATCTGCATGTTACTGCCTCCTACTGACCAAACACCTGAACAGCTGTAGGCTAGTCCCATTCTGACAATGGACTCTGTATCCTTTGAAACCTTACCCTTTGAAGTATATCATCTCTACCTTGCCTTAGGACAAATTGTGTTAATAAAAGCAAGGGTCCTAGAGGAGGTATTCTTCAGTTGCATTAGCTGAAGGTCCTCTGACCCCCAATGCCTTTCAAAATTATAACTCGTCTCCAGACTCTTTATTAGTCTCTGGATTTCTATGTCATCTGCGCACAGCCTTTTCCAGATTCCGGAACCCTTCTTGATGCTGGGACATGAACCCTGTCAGGAGCTGATCAATGTTTCTCTCTCATTGATGTTTCTATCTCTCTATCCCCCTCCCTACACACACACACACACACACACCACTCTCATGCTTTTCTGCCGGGAACCAATTCCAGCATGTCATAATTTTAAGAGTTTCATCAAAAGGTTGATGAGACTTGGGGACTCAACAGGGTTGAGTCACACATGTAGTCACCTGCATCTGGGAATGGCTAAAGGCATTTCCCCAAACCTGAATAGGAAACTGACTGTGGCTGCCAGACAGTTAAAGTGCATCTTAATCTGCATGTTACTGCCTCCTACTGACCAAACACCTGAACAGCTGTAGGCTAGTCCCATTCTGACAATGGACTCTGTATCCTTTGAAACCTTACCCTTTGAAGTATATCATCTCTACCTTGCCTTAGGACAAATTGTGTTAATAAAAGCAAGGGTCCTAGAGGAGGTATTCTTCAGTTACATTAGCTGATGGTCCTCTGACCCCCAATGCCTTTCAAAATTATAACTCGTCTCCAGACTCTTTATTAGTCTCTGGATTTCTATGTCATCTGCGCACAGCCTTTTCCAGATTCCTGAACCCTTCTTGATGCTGGGACATGAACCCTGGCACTTTTCAAGTTCACTTCCCAATTTTCCCCAATTTCCTAAACTTTTTTCTCCCACAAAACTCTTCTAGCCATGTTTTCCCCATATTCTTGCCTCCTACTTTATGAAAATAGAAGTGATCAAATAAATAGTAATTTCCTCATTTTCCATTACCTTCTTGTGCTCTTTAATTTCTGCCCTCCTTTATGTTAGAAGGAAGTGTTCACAATCCTCTCAAAAAACCACCCTTCCCTTTTTACTCAGAGTCTCTTCTTGTCTTCTCCAGGTATTGCCTTCATCAACTCTACTCCCTTTCTTCTGATTTACAATATCTTCCCTCTCTTCTGAACAATTCCAGCTGCTTATAAACATTCTAGTATTTTCCATTAAAAACTCCTTTTGCCTTTACGTTCCCCTTCAGCAACCATCTTATTTCTGTGATGAAATGTCAACAAATAAAATGTTTATACTTCTTTTAATTCTGTGTTATTGTTTTGTTGGCAGTACCACATTGTAAATTTCTTTCTCCTGGAAGGTTTTCCTTCCCATGATCCCCTCCTGATGTGGTCCTCCCCCATTTCCCTGTCACATTTCCTCCTCCTTACTGGTTCTAACTCCTATTCATATATATATATATCCTATATACTAATAAAAGACAAACATGCAAATTGACCTTACTTTCACTATGTCTTAAGCCACGCCCACCCATCAATCAGAGCCACTATATGCAAATTAACCCAACCAAGATGGCGGCCAGCAGCCACGGAGCTTGAGCGAGCAGGAGGCTTGCTTGCTCCAGTGATGGAAGAAGCCAAGCTTCCCCGACTGCCGCAGCCCGGCCCTGAGCCCCACTGAAAGCAACAAAGTTTCAATTATAGAAGGTAAATAAATCCCAGAAAAAAAGAAAAAAAGGAGAGGCTGGGAGCTTACGTTGCCAGGGTGCTTGGGCAGCCTGAAAACGGCCTTCAGCCCCTCACCCAGACTGGCCAAACCTCCATGGGGTGAGGGTTCCCACTGGGGTGGACATCCTCCAAGGGATCCCATACTGCAAGAGGACATAAGCCGGGCTGAGGGATCCCCCGAGGTCACAAATTTCGTGCACAAGGCCTCTAATATATATCAGCACCCCTCAGACCAGCCTGTACCCTCTTGCAGTCCAGGAGCCCTTGGGGGATGCCTGACTGCCAGCTTAGGCCCGCTCCCAAGCTGGCAGTCAGGCATCCTTAGTGCTCTGCAGAGGCGGGAAAGGCTCCTGCCACTGCTGCTGTGTTCATCAGCCATGAGCCCGGCTCAGGGCTTTTGGCTGAGCAGCATTCCCCCTGGTCAGTGCACATCATAGTAACCAGGCATTCCACCATTTGTTTGATTTACATATTGGCCTTTTATTACCTAAGGGATATATATATATATAGAGAGAGGAAAATCACCTATTGCTGCCTCTTGCATGCTCCCCCACTGGGGGGATCGAACTGGCAACCTGTACATGTGCTCTGACTGGGAATCAAACCAGTGACCTCTTGGTTCCTGGGTCAACATTCAACCACTGAGCTACATCAGCCAGTGTCTAAATATTAGTTTCCCACAGCTCCATTTCATGCCCTTATTTTATTTTTTTATATGTGAACTTCCCCCCTAAGTAATGTCAATCAATTCGTGACAACAACACCCCCCAAGTTATAATCTTTAGTCAGGACATTTCCCTTTAATTCCTTATTTGCGTATCTTTTGCCTACATAACATCTCCTACTGGGTGTCTAATAAGCATATCTAACTTAACATTGCACAAACTGCAAATAACTCAACCAGCCATTATGATTATTTTGATTACGTCGTATCTTGTTGTTCCCGCCACAGCATAATTAACTTCTCTGCGTTTGAAATGAGGCATTGCCTAGCTTTTAACTTCTTGGAAATAGCCGCTATATTATTTCCTGTTTCAGCTATACCACCCACTAATTTTTCTGTCAACTTCTTATACTATCTGTTTAAAAGAAAACCTTGCCCATCCTTTCCCATGATCTAAAAGGAACCGCAGCTCAGGAAACTCATTAGTCAAGATGCTTAAACAGCAGAAGAAAGAAATGCAGGTTTTATGCACTGATTATCTGTTAGAATGTAGATTCTTTTATGAAATTGATTTTACTAAAATTTTAGGAAGAAATAAATCTCACTATAACTGTTCTAAACAAAAACCAGTAAAATTTAAGCTAATGCATATTTCCATTATGCCATGGGGTAGAGAGTGAGAAATATAAGGAACTGTGTTATCATTTTTTAACCCACACTGTTTCCTATTTACTATCTGTATCAATCTACATCCAATGAAGAGACAGAAACCACATAGCAATTTAAAAACAGGGAAAGTTTAATATAAAAAGTGAAATTATTGGGGGAGGGGGAGGGACCACCTGTAATAATGTCAACAATTTAAAAATTATAATAAAAGAGTAACTATAAGACAGAAAGAGAATTCTAACAAATTCCCTACTACTGACACAGAGTTACCTAGGAAGAACAAATTTGAAATGTGGTTCCTCTCTCCAAGGCAAGGTTCAGGCCTCATTGGAGAAGGTGTCATAACAACCCACCATATGGCAGAGAACTTCACTAGGTAGTCCAGGCCACACTGACACACAGAAAGATTCTCCAGGCACAGGTGAGCTACGCCTGTGAGCAGGCAACCCAGCATGCTGGGGCTGCTGAGAGCTCTGCTGTGGGTGGAGACGGAGCCACTGGTTTTTAGGAGGGCTGTAGGATAGGGGGCACTGGCCTGGCCAGATCTTTCCTTCAGCCCGAATGCTGTCAGCCAGTTTACTCCCAAGAGAAGTGACAATGCCCTAGAATTTAGCACCATAACCTTGCTTACCCCAGGAGGAGGGCTGGGCCTCCCCTCACCCTGAATCCAGAGGTGGGATAGGAGATAACATTTTAAATGAAAAGTGGTCAAGTCACTTTATATCTTTTTTTGGGCGATGTTTTAGTTAAATGTTTAATTCCACTGGATGCACCCATGTTAAAGCATGAGAGAGTGCAAGTTACAGCAGATGCCTCCTGGTGAAGGCTCTCGGGATATGACGGGGATGTGGAGGATGCGGGCGAGGGGACTCTGTGATCAGGCAGGCCAGGCCTTTGAGATGACCAAGGGACCATACATCATGTGTACAGTCCTGGGACAGAGCTCACAGAATGTCCTCTCACCCACACCACTGACCATAGGTGTAGCCTCTGAAAACTCCAGGAGAATCCCTTTCCTCCTGCCATATCCCTCCAGGGCCTTACATGGAGAAACCTTAACATCGCGCTGGATGCGAAGTTCTTAAAGGAGCTCCTGCCATTCAGTGCGTTAATGCAGGAATTGAAGAGTGATTTTGGAATAGGAAGCAATAAATTGGTAACATCTTATTGGAACAATTTATAAATTTCTATAGAAAACTTACAGACTCTTAGGATTAATATGGTAAGCTCCTCTGTGTCAAACAATAGGATTGCTTGATACATTTTTAATTTCAATCCAGGATGAAAAATGTAAATAAATAAAAAAGTTATTTCTATGATTGGCAGACCTGGGTTTGATTCCTGGCTCTGCCAATTCCTATGTCTGTAATACTTTAAGTATAAATATCCCTCTCTATAAAACAGAGCTAATAATATTACCTTCATCCTAGGATTTTTGGAGTGATTCTAGTCTCTAGTGCAGCGGCTGAAACATAGTAAGAGCTCAAGAAATGTGCTACTAACACCATAATTGTCAAAGGTTTCTTACTTTATGAGGCCTCAATGAATCACTTCAAACGTGAGTCACATACTCTGTGTTTCATATATTATCAGCAGTCAAATGGAAATCATTAACCTTTCATCATAATGAAACAGGGAAATTTATAGATCTTTATTCCTTCTTGTCTTAGCTGGAAAACCATTACCACTTAAAAAAAACTCCCTTTTTTATACCTCAAAAGTATAAGATCATAAGATATAGTCTCGCTTTGGGTCAGAAATAAAAACTGCAATGTCTTGGATTATTTGCAAAAGCCGTTAATGAGACACTGCTGAAGCCCAGTGGCATCTATAAAAATGAATGGATGAGCACGCAGAAGTTCATGCATTTTTAATGCTCTGCATGAATAATACCGGCAGACTATAAATCACACGCAGAATGGCAAAGCTTTGACTGTAGAAATCTTATCAGTTATATTTCCAATTTTAGTGGAATTGGGTAGCCAGATAAATTTTTGTTGGGGATTGGTTGGAAATTCTATGACCTAGGAGCTTGTCCAGAGAACAGAGAACAAATACTACTCTTTTCAATTGTTCCCTGATATTGTTCATAGGGGACTACAGTGAGAGGAAGGTGAAAAAAAAAAAGCAGAGAATCAAATTAACAGATTTTTAAAAGGTCTCATATTTTTTTAAAAAATTGTAAATATTAAAAAGAAAACCTTGAGTGGCAGGTTTATATTATCTTTCAATTCCCATTGTTATCTGTTCCTACCATTTACTATGACTTCAAGTAAGTAATGCTGCCTCCCTCATGCCATCACCACCAAATTCTTACACCAAAAGTAGTGAATGACGTCATTTGTTGGTCCTTGGTATTTTTACTTTTCACACTTTAAAAAAATATTTTCTATTGATTTTAGAGAAGAAGGGAGAGAGGGAGAGAGATAGAAATATCAATGATGAGAGAGAATCATTGATCGGATGGGAATCAAACTGTGACCTCCTGGTTGATAGGATGATGCTCAACCACTGCCCCACACTGGCTGGGCTATTTTTCAGTACTTTTTATTGTAGAATAGTTATTAGTAAA
This sequence comes from Myotis davidii, assembly GCF_000327345.1. Lineage (NCBI taxonomy): Eukaryota > Metazoa > Chordata > Mammalia > Chiroptera > Vespertilionidae > Myotis > Myotis davidii. The sequence goes on along the minus strand of NW_006292334.1, from coordinate 3,226,702 downwards.
TATAGAGAAACATTGCCAAGAGAATGCCTGTATTCAGACCCTGATTGTGCCTGGCATTTCCCTGAAGCATTAAGGTGAACATGTCACTTAAGTTTTGAGTAATATGTTCTCCACTTAGAATGACCTTTAAAAGTAATAACCTACCCAGTTTTTTGTTGGTTCCTCTGAGGTATTTGTTCTGTGTGAACAGAAGCCATAAAAAAAAGAGTAACTGAGCTTTTTCAAGACCAAGTTAGCTTAATTGGCCTTATTTGTGGAAAAGGTTATGGGAGTAGGTTGCAGAATGAGGCACAGCTCCTTCCCCATATGCTTCCTAAGGCCTCAATCCCCCCTTTCTAGACATTCCCTTTCGTGCCCAAGAGGCTCATCCTGGAAACTGAAGTCTGGGAGTTAATGTGACACTATCTGCAATTCTAATTCTCCTGGATTCCAGAAAGAGCTGAAACTCTGTCCTGACTGGGGGAGGAAGGAGAGCAATAAGGAGAGTTCAGTAAAAATATAAGGAAGTATTGAAAGGATTATCTGTGATGTAGAGTCAGACCAGGACTATTCTTCCTGACCCAACTGCTCCTAAGTCTCAGCTTTTCACTAAAGCTCTATCAGCTGTAATGCGACTTCAAGGTGGGTACGGCTAGAAGAGCAGCTGCTGCAAGATGATCGCAGGTGGCAGCTCTGGCAACATTCAGGGAAGGCAGCTGAGGCTCCTGGGGCCACTGCACTTATGGCCAATCTAGAATCCTCTGGAGATGAAATTGTGTGGTGCTCTTTGCCTCTCTTCAACGCCTTTAGAGCCCCATGGGAAACAGATAGTGGTTAAGGATGCTCAGGTGTGTGTTTGCTACTCCAGAAAGTTCAAGTGGCTGCCTGATGAAAAGTTTCACATCTCGCATCATCCTGGGACCAGACTCCTACATCTCTGCACTTGATAAAAACTGGGAAGCCAGCTGCCTGTTAGCAGATGGGCAGTAGAGTGAGGAGCAAAGGACACTGAGGACTATTTGGATCCACCACTTTATTCTTGTGATTCTGAGTCCCTGAACAGGTGGCAAGTACAGGTGGCTCACAGTTGTCAGAAGGCTCCTACATCACCCCCGGCTCACAAATACCTGCCGATTCCATCTTATTTAGAAGTTAGCAATTCCCTTTCTAAAAGATGAAAACAAATCTCCGGCTATGTTGGACCACTAGGCTTCAAGGCTTAGCATAAATAACTGGAAAGAGATCATTTTGTTCACAAACACCAGCGATTTTCAACCTTTTTCATCTCATGGGACACAAACTAATTAGTAAAATTCTGTGCCACATCAAAACATTTTTTAGCCAATCAGATAAAAAAGTATAATTTTGTTTCATCCACACTGGGCATCAAAACATTTTTTAGCCAATCAGATAAAAAAAGTATAATTTTGTTTCATTCACACTGGGTGGCTGTTGTTGTGTCGGCTGTTGTCATTTTTTATTTTATTTTTTTGACAACCTAAGGAGAAAAATGTCAGTACCCCTCTTTCTGCATGCTTTAAAAGTTCTTGTGGCACATCACTGATGTACACTATTGTAGAATCAGATGTTAATTTTAATGATAGAATTCATTGTTAGTTCACTACATGCCCCCCATGGTGTGATCATCTTGACATATGGGTTGCAATTTCATTGTTTAAACGTAGAATTATGAAATGTTGCAAGGTTTCAAACTGCACGCCTCATGCCCAATCCTTTTTCTGTTGTTCAACTGAAGAAAGTCCTTGTCTCTCATCAGGAAATAAACCACCCATGACTGCATTAGAGATGGTTCATTCGTCTCTATCAAGGCATCTTCCTGAAGGATTTTCCAGGATCATTTTGAACAAAGGTCATTTTACCATATACCATACCCTTTGACATAATCCCCCTCAAAGCCAGAACACAACTTTGCTGGACATTTCATCACTGAGGAGCAGAGGTGGGGAGCAAAGGGTCAAGCTGAATCTTCTAAGGGCGCTCACCTGAGGTGTTAAAGCAGTGGTTCCCAACCTTGGCTGCACATTAGAATCACCTGGGAATCTTTTTAAAATCCTGATTTCTGGGCCTTGTCCTCTGGAAATTCTGTCTCTTTGTTACTAATGTTGTGGCCCCACCCCATAACAAAGAAACAGAATTTCCGGAGGATGAGGCCCAGGAATCAGGATTTTAAAAAGACTCCCAGGTGATTCTAATGTGCAGCCAAGGTTGAGAACCACTGGTTTAGACTGACTGGCTCCGGTATTCTGAGGAACAGGTAATTAAAGGAAGAGTGAGAAACCTGGGAAGGAAGGGCTGGTCATGGAACATAAGAATGATTCCATGAGGGTGTTCTCTGGGATTTGAGAATGCTGAGAGTGGGGGTTACACCTGTGAGTGCTGCCAACTTAGCCTTAGTTCATACTGAGAATAGATTGTGAAAAACCTATACATTGTGCCCCACCTATAGCACTGAGAGATAAAAAGGATTAAGGTGAAAATAGAAATGTAGAAATAAACATAGGAAAAAGTGATAAAACAAACAGCATACCAAAATTTAAAAAGACAGTAGCATAGAATTTGAAAGTCAATAGAAAACAACTGAAAGCTCTAAGAGATTCATCCTACGACTTTCAGCATGAGGATATAAGAATGAACATTATAGTTTTGAAAAATTAATCCTTAAAATGTCCCATGAGAAAGCACAGAACCTGGAGAGAATAAAAGCCTCAGGAAACTAGAACACTGGCTCAGAGCCGGGCAAAGTTCGGTATATTTTATGGGGAGTTCTGACCCTAGACTCAAAATAGTTGCTATGGCAACAAATACTCTAGAAACCAAACTAAAAAAGGCAATCAGTAACCTCT
>NW_006292334.1:3222082-3223804 GCF_000327345.1 Myotis davidii | reverse complement strand
GACTCAAAATAGTTGCTATGGCAACAAATACTCCAGAAACCAAACTAAAAAAGGAAATCAATAACCTCTTATATTTATTTCCTCCCATCAAAAAAAAAAAAAAGAAAAGAAAAGAAAGAAAAAGTGCTACTGAGCCTTCAAGGAGAAAGAGGGGGAAACAGTCGCAAAATTTAAAAGCAACAGTGGCGAGAATTTTTCTGGTTCTCTACCTCTAACAAAATGCGGCACTTGCCCTGCCTCAGAGCTTTCATTCTAGCAGAAAAAAAACAAGACCCTGCAGGCGTGAGGACCACTCCACCACTGTCCGAGGATTCTAAAAGTAGAGCAGTGTAGGTGTCGCGTAGCGGGGCGGGTCATGGGCTCTGTAACAAACTGTTAGAAGCATGTCGGAAAGATATATGAAAACTTACCTCACTCATTCTCGGATTTCCTGTGCCTCGAAGTTGCTGTGCTGCTTATTAAACCACTGTCAGATCCAACCTTCTACAGTTTCTATGATGCTGGGGCTGCCGCTACCATTTTGCTGTTAACAGCGAGGCTCTACACAGATGGGGAGTTGGAGGGTGGCACAGGGTTGGAGGAGGGATTGACTCTTTCCTGTCCTGTCGGTAACTCCCCAGCAACACCCACCCAGCAAACAGTAGTTTGGCCAGTAGCAACCATGAACTCCAGATCGCTGTTTTCCAGCCTTTGCAGAACCAGTATCATCCTGCTCCTCAGAGAGATCAGCATCAGGTGTGAGTAACCAGCCTCAGAGGTCTGGGAGCAGCCCCCGGGGCCCCTTCTGGAGCTCACAGAGCCCAATACCAGTCAGCCAACACACACTCCTCATTGGCGTGAGTTTCAGCTCCCCGAGACTTTTCCTCCAAGTTTCTGAATCATAATAATCCCAGCCACTTCCCTTCGTCCTGCCAGGCCTAGAGGTGGCAGCTGCTCCCTGCAGTTATCAACTTAAGGACAGGCAGCTGCTCCCTGTGGTTTATGACAATCAGTTTCCCCTTTTAACCTTCTCAGTTCTCCAGTATCTGACTTAACAGTTTATATAGAATTATTCCTGTTAGAACCAAGTTTGCCTTAACATTTTCCTGAATTAAAAATCCATCTAAAAGCGATATGTTTCTCAAATCAATTTTCAAATAATTTTAAAACCAATTTTTACAGAGAGCAGTGAACTGAACCAGATTTCAAAGAGCTAGACTACAAATAAAACTTGGGGTTGGGGGAGCAGGGGCAGGTTATACACACTAGAATGATGGCGTGTGCAAGGTATCACAGCATATTCATAAAGCGATATGTTTCTCAAATCAATTTTCAAATAATTTTAAAACCAATTTTTACAGAGAGCAGTGAACTGAACCAGATTTCAAAGAGCTAGCTCAACTACTTGGTGAGCAGACTACAAATAAAACTTGGGGTTGGGGGAGCGGGGGCAGGTTATACACACTGGAATGATGGCGTGTGCAAGGTATTACAGCATATTCACACAGAATAGTTTCCTATCACAAAGGTTTTCTAGAGTTTCTATTGTCATAGTTCTTTGTGAAACTTTCTATTTACCAACATATACTTGGTGAATATTACTAAATTTTATTCCTATCCCACCTTACCACCTCATTCTGGAAGACTGTTTTCAACAGAGAAGTAGGTTCATGATACAGGGTGTTAATTTTCTGTCTAAAACATCTAAGCACTAACCAGTTTTCTATCATTAACTTAAAGAGT
>NW_006292334.1:3209888-3221758 GCF_000327345.1 Myotis davidii | reverse complement strand
AGCTCAGAAGTCTCCCGTGGATCTTACTGAGTTGAAGTCACCATGTCAGCAGAGCTTCAGTCCTTCTGGAGGCTCTAGAAGATAATTCCTGTTCTTGCTGTTCCATCATTAAGAGACTCTCTATTCCTTGGTTGATATTTCCCGTTCATTTTACCAAGCAGCAATGGTGAACCAGCTCCTTCTCACAATCACTGTGAGAGCTTCGTCCTCCCTCCATATTTATGGAAATGTGATCACATGAGGCCCAGCTGGATACCCCAGGGTAATCTCTTTACTTACTGTCAGCTGGTTAGCAACCTTAATTCTACCTGCAGCCCAAAGTCCCTTTTGCTTTAAAACCTAGCAGACATACTGGTTTCAGGAATTAGGAATAAACATTATTGAGGATCTATGAGTCTGCCTACCACACAGGCGTTCCACAGTAGTTGGATCAACATTGGCAGTAGAATGTCATTCTACACAATAGTCCTGTGCCGAGAAAGAACAAAGGAGATTCAGTAAAATGATTGAAGGTCAATAAAGCTGACACAAACAGTAAGTGGAGAAGAGTAGAAAAAAAAATGATGAGAAGTTGGCAGGGACCAGATTCTTCAGGATTTGAAACAGTTTCTGTTCTTTATTATAAAGATAATAGGAAAATTAAGAATAATTCTAAGCAAGGGAATGACATAACCTTTAAAAAAAAAAAGATTGTTTTGACTTCAATGGGGAGAATGAAGGAGAAAAGCTGAGGGGTGCCTGAGGCAGACTACCACAGTCCCTGAAGCCAGAGAAGAAGGTGGTCTGGGTTAGACTGGTGTCAGTAGAGATGGAGAGAACTGGTTGGCTTTGAGAGAAATATTAGAATTACAATCAAGAGGAAATAGTGATTGCTTTTTAATAGGGCATTTATTCCAATGTTTCTTCCAAGTGTCTGGATGGGCCCATTTGATGAGGCTCACAAACGGAAGAGGGACAGTGTGGTGGTGGGGGCATAATTAGCTTAATTTTGGACCTTTTCAATAATTATTTTAATATGAGTCCTACCAGTGAAGAAACTAAGATTGTGATAGCTTGAGAAATCTATATAGGATGGATATTAATCAAGAGCCTATAACAGAGTGGTAAGAGAAACCATGAACTGCGATATCACCTAGAACAGCGGTTCTCCCTGGGGGCGATTTGGCCACTGAGGACACATTTGACAAAGTAGATGGTTTTGGTTATTACAACTGGAGGAGAGCATACTAATGGTATCTATGGCATCTGGTGGGTAGAGAGGGGGGATTCTGCTAAACTCTTCTAATGTGCAGAACAGCCCTGATAAATAATTATATAGTCCAAAATGTGAATAGTGCCAAGGTTGAGGGACACTAGCCTAGAGAAATAGCCAACTCTGAGAAAAAAGACAAGAACAGAGCCCTGAGAATTGTCAGTACTTAATGGTTTTGTTTAAATAAAGGATGTGGTAAAGGAGCAGCCAAAAAAAAAAAAAAAAAAAAAAAAAAAAGAAGAAGAGGAGGAAGAAGAATTGAAGAGAACGTAGTATTATGGAAAAGCGTATATATTTAATAGTCAATCTTCAATGTCAAGTATTTGCAAAGTGATCAAATATAATGACCAATTGAAAGGAGTCCTTAATTTTGCTATCTGGAGATCACTGTCAACCTTTGGAAATACCTTCAGTGAAGACATGACAAGAACCATATTGGTAGAGTATGGGAAGTAAGTCAATGTAAGAAGATGAAAGAAGGGAGTCAGGAAACAGGAGAATTCTTATTTTGATGGAGATGAAAGAGCTGTAAAGAGGGCTTAAATGGACAAGGAGTTTGTTTTGTTTTTTGTTTCTCCCTCTTTCTCTCAGTACCTTAAAGACTCAACAAATGCTAATGAAAGGGAGCCAGGAGAAACAGAAGGATGGACCTATCAGAGAGTTGACAGGATAGTTGATATTGTAAGTTTCTTAAGTATGAAAAAGAACATTCACTCATCAAAAAATTTATCCAGCCAATGTTTACTGAATAGCTCCCAACTGAACTCTTGGAAAGGTTAAACTTAAATGGGAGAGGCATTTCCTCTACTGTAATAGGATGAGAAAAATAAGAAATTAGTGTAGAGTTTGGATAGTATACACATTTTATTGGGGCTTAGCGGTCCCTTTGTTCCAAACTTGCTGTTTTCCTTCTCACTGTCTATAAAACCAAAATGTTTCAGAATAATACCTGGTCAGTGGAACTGTGGGAAATATAGAAGAGAGACCATCATAACAACTTTTAATACAAGTATGAAATATTTCATTTTAACATTGCATAGAATAAATTTATATATACAAAGTTTATAAAACTTTCAGTTATAAATTAAATAAGAACTAGAGGTATCAATGTGGTAACTATAGCTAACAATGATATATGATATAGTTTGCATAACCTACGTAAACACAATTGATATTTTTTTTCAATAGAACAATATGGGAATCTAAGGCTATAACATTTTTATTTTTACTGCATAGTCTTGTAGCAGCATTCCAAATAGACAGTCAATGTAGACCTTTATTAGGTAGCACTAAGGTGTTTTTAGATTCAAAGCAAAGCTTGTTTGAGAATATGCTTCTATTTATATTAAAATTACTGGAAGAAACAAGAGAAAACACTTGTTTTGCATAACCGCTGCTTTATACGTATCTAGGAAAGATGTGCAATTAGACCCTACGGACTCCATCAGTGACTCATCACCGTCTGGAACATAAGGCTCTACATACTGCTACGGTTTGTGTTTCTGTGACTAAAGTGGCAAGCATAACTTTTATTTTGTTATGTTCTGAAGAAAAGAGCTCTTTAACATCCTCAGAGCACCTTATGGCTACATACATGCATGAGATGAGATGCCGGGTCAGAATTGACCCCAGTCTTTTTATGGGTATGACAAAGGGAATGTGGTTTTTCCTCCAGGAGGAGAAATCACAGAATTATAAAGCAAAATTATAAATTTGGAGGCCATCAAAAATACTTTTCTTGAGGAAACCATACCATGTGTGACACATGTGGACTGTGAAGGCATTATTCTAAGTGAAATAAGTCAAACAGAAAAAAACAAAAAAACAAAACAAAACAAAAACATTGCATGATCTCACTTATATGTGGAATCTAAAAACAAAACAAAACAAAAACACTTCATAGAAAAAGAGATCAGAGATGTGGTTACCAGATAGAGGTGGAGTGTGTGGGGAGAGGGAGTTGGAAGGAGATGTTACAAGCTTTCAGTTAGAAGATAAGTAACTACTAGGGATGTCAACCTGATAACTATAACTAACACTGATGTATGATATACAGAAACATTAAGAGAGTAAATACTAAGAGTTACCATCATCAGAAGATTTTTTTCCCATTCAGAGATGTGGTTACCAGATAGAGGTGGAGTGTGTGGGGAGAGGGAGTTGGAAGGAGATGTTACAAGCTTTCAGTTAGAAGATAAATAACTACTACGGATGTCAACCTGATAACTATAGCTAACACTGATGTATGATATACAGAAACATTAAGAGAGTAAATGCTAAGAGTTACCATAATCAGAAGATTATTTTCCCATTTTTCTTTTCTTCTTTCTTTCTTCCTTTCTTTCTTTCTTTCTTTTTTCTTTTTGTATCTGTATGAGATGATGGATGTTAGCTGAACCTATTGTGGTAATCATTTCATAATATATGTAAATTAAATCATACTACTATGCCTTAAACTTATACAGTAATGTATATTAACTATTTCACAATAATACTGTAAAAAAATAGTTTCCTGTTGGAAGTGAACTTTGGCCTCCACTGGGTTTGGCACAAAGAAATTGCCTTGTATATATACTCAGGTATTAGGGAACAACTTAAAGTTAACCCGGACCACTCTAGTACTCTCCTGTGACTTCTCCTGCCCACATGCCTTATCTTTTATTTACTATATGGTTCCTTGTCTTAAGATATTTTCTATTATTTTTATTCAAGCTTTTATGTTAAATAATTTCTTAAAAAATTATGTCTTCTGGTGCTTAACATAGGGGCACAGAATAATTTAATTCAGTACAATTTTGTTAAATACACTGAAGTTTTTAATGTTCCTATGTTCCACAAAAATGTGAAAAAATATTATTTTAAGCAAAATATCTAGTTTTCTATAAAACAGCTGCGAAAAGTTAAAGGAAACATCTGGTTTTACAGAAAATAGAGCTGAAATTCAAAGTTCATTGCAGAGGAAAAAAGTACGGAGATTTTTTGCAAACTTTGTGTCATAAGACTGCAGTACTTTTCTTTATCTTTAAGCTGATAATAAATTTCTAAAAGAAGCAGAAGAAAAGAGGGGAGGCTTGAAATAGCAGCTATGACCTTCTCTTAATTCAACGCAGGAATGTCAGGTCTTCTCTGTTGGAAATAACAATCAAAGGCCATTTGTAAATTATTTTTTAAAAGCATCTGAAACAAGTCACCCTCAATCCCTGTAATAAATAGGTTCATGGACCAACTCTAAGACATACTCTTTCCAAATCAGAAGAATTACAGTAAGGTAGGAGTACTGACAATCTATTTCTGTGTAGAAGGAATCTGAGAAAGGCAATTTGGAAAGCTGGGATAAGTGACTTGTTTAGAAGCTATGTTTGCATAGCAGACATACTGTTTTTACTAAGCTCCTAGAATAAATGTCAGTAGTTTGGTGTGGGAAGACATGATGAAAATTATTGTTCAATATAATCAAGATTTCTATTAATACAGAGGAGCTTATAAAATATTGCATTTTCTACATTATATAACTTAGTTAAATTTCAATTTATTTAATGACTATACCAAAATTAATTTATAAAAAATTATTTACTTTAAAATGACAAAAGAGTGCTGAAAATCTCTTTCTCCCCCATTCAGTTAACCATGATTATGAAAAATTGGGATAAACTACAAAAAAAACCCCATAGTACAGACATAACTTGGTTTCAATTTAAAACAAGCACTTTGGAAAAGAGAGAACTATAGAGTGGTGATTTTAGCCCTGGCTTTACATTAAAATCACTTGGAACGTTTTTTTAAAGATTAGATAGCTAGGCTCACCATAGAGATTCTGATCTAGTTAGTCTGTGGTGCAGACCAGCATCATAATTACAGAAGTTTTCAGGAGACTCTAATCTGCCATCAGGGTTGAAAATGGCTGCCACATAATATTAGCCTCAAATGCTAATTGTGAAAGTGAATATCAGATCATATTTTGGAATATAAGTGGATTAAATAGCTATGATCTGACAGTTGAGAAAACATGTTCAAGAATTCATTCCTTAACAAATAGGAATTCAGAAAGTGTACAGACATAGGTCAATACAAATAGTGAAGAAAATTGAAGACATTTAATCTGCTAATAGTCCATTTATCCTTCAAACATTTTTGCTATGAAGCCATTATAAAAGAATACCCAGCTAGTCAGGCGGGTATGGCTCAGTGGTTGAGCATCTACCTATGAACCAAGAGGTTAGGGAACATGCCTGGGTTGCAGGCTTGATCCCCAGTGGCGGGTGTGCAGGAGGCAGCCAATCAATGATTCTCTCTCACCATTGATGTTTCTATCTCTCTCTCCAGCTCCCTTCCTCTCTGAAATCAATAAAATTCTATTTTTTTAAAAAAGCAAACACCCCCCCTCCCCCCACACACACACAAAGTTTCTTTTGCCATTGAAGTTAATATATTTATTGGTGCCAAGAAGTAGGAGGTGAACAACTTTGGGGGGTAATTATTCTGCCCCACACTCCTGAGCAGTTTCATTTAAATATTTTTATTTATATAATCTTTGGTCCAGTTATTGCTCTTCCCCACCAGCTGAGAAATCTGCCAATTATATCTCCACAGTCTTTATATAACTTCAGCTCCTCTAGTCAGAAAGGATGTATCACTCCCTTTTACCCCCCACTCTGCCTCCTGGTGGTTTCCCTCTGGGTCAGATTGAGTGCTAGATTGAATTCTTCTTAGACAACTGTTCATAGGCTAATACTGACCTGCTTTCTCTGATCCTTGGAACTTAACCTCCAATTCATTCCCTTGTCTCATCTTCTTTATATATTTCTTAGGTATTATTGTGGATTGACTTGAGATCAAATATTTGCTTTATTACTAATATTCTGTGTTAGGTATTATTGTGGATTGACTAGAGATCAAATATTTGCTTTATTACTAATATTCTGTGTTTTGTCTGGATTTCATCTCTAACATGTGGATAATATTGCCTACTTTATCAGACAGTTTGTGGATTAAACAGATCAGAAGCACATACTATCTGGTACAGAGTAGATATTTTATAAGTATTATTAAACTCGTCTCTCTTTATTTTCATCCATTTTTAGATAGGAGTTAGGGTAACCTATAATTAATTTGAATGTTACCCCATTCTTTCAGATGCATATTTAATTCTTCAATAATACACCTGTAGTCACTTTCAGCAAATAACCCATCTGTAACGTGTAATGTGATGCATATTAAATAATCTCTACAAGACTGTGTGTTGATAGAACTTTTCCTCACAGAAGAGAATTGATAATTCAAGTTACAGTCATTTAGCTGCATACATGTATTCTCTTGATTCTTTCATATGACTAACAATAATAGAGTCCTTTCCCATACTATAGTCTATTTTACTAAAAGATGAAATATAGAAAAACATTTTCTTAACCTTCAGCAAGAGAGAATGAAATGCTATTATTACCTGAGAGGTCAACAACAGATGTAATACATGGACTAAACTAATACTAATATTTTAAAGTTTGAATTATCTGTCTGATCTCTGTTGAATTTGGAAACTGATGCTTGGAACTACTATGATCTCTCTATGTTACTGCAACTTCAAACATGTAACTTCAAGTTATCGACTTTGGAAACATATTTCTTCTAATGTCATTTACTTCTTCAGATTCCAAAATACAACTATCTTTGTAATGATTCTATCCACTCCCAGAAAGGATGACATTTTGCTTTGCCTTAATAAATGGATTACTATTAGTTCCTACAGTTTTGCGCATATGGTATGTTTCCTTCATACTGAAAACATAAGAAACCCATGTCTTCTCTGTGTCCTCCAGAGAATTCAATAGGAGCAAGACTTTCTTTCACCTAGATAACTCTTCCATTCTCAGGATGACTCACCCAAATCCTTGGAGTCTACCAAGCAGCTATGGATGCTGATATCTTCAAGTTGCCACTCTATGACCTTAGATTGGCTGCTCCCAGTGGCTGTCAGGTGACAAGGTCAGAGGTCGGTACCTTGGTCTTTGTTGTGCCTTCACTAATATCAGTCCTTGGATTCCCTCATGGTCCTTTCTCTGCTACATGTTCGGTCTTTTGCCATCTATTTTGACTCCGCTAAGGTACAATATATATGTAATGATTTACAAAACAAGTGAAATTGTACTTTAGGTTTTCTGAGTCAAATTTCTTGTTTTTTCATACAGCATGAAGTTACTTCCTTCTAAACTCAAAAAAGACAACCAATTTTTTTCTTTTTTTTCAACATGCAAGAAGCCAGAATTCTAATTTCATCCATAGGATTGGCTGCCCTTTGAAACACTTGCCACTCCTATATGATGGGAGTAGATTTTTTTTTTCTCCATTTTCTGTTTAGTCATAAAATCTGTATTTTCTGTGGGAAGAGCAAAGGTCTCTGTATTAGTCAAAATTCTCCAGAGACACAGAACCAATAGGGTGTGAAAGTGTGTATGTATATATACATTTCGATAGATAGACAGAGAGATGACAGACAGCAGAAAGATAGATGACCAGGGCTCTATCTGTCTATCTATTGTATGTTATTATAAAGAATTGGCTCAGAGAATTATGGGAAATAACAAATCCCCAAATCTGCATTCGGCAAGTCGGAAACTCAGGGCAGCCGATATTGTAGTTCCACCCGGAAGGCCAGCACGCTCAAGACCCAGGAAGGGCCAATGTTTCAGTTTCAGACTAAAGACAGGAAAAAAGTGATGTCTGGGCTCAAGGCAGTTAAGCAGGAGGAGTTCCCTCCTACTCAAGGAAGTGTCAGCCTTTTTGTTCTATTCAGGCCTTCAGCTGATTGGTTGAGGCCCACCCACATTAGGGTATACAGACTGCTTTACTCCGGCTACTGGTTCAAATGTTAATCTCATTCAGAAATATCCTCACAGACAGTCTCACCTGAAATAATGTTTGATCAAATGTATGGGTACCTTGAGGCTTAATTAAGTTGAGATATAAAATAACTATCACAATCTCCTATTACGTTGGACCAGTCTGAAAGAAAAAAAAATTAATCATGGTCCTCACTGTGAAATTTTGTGCACATCAATTTCTCTTCTCTCAGCCTCCAATTTTCCATGGTGGGCACTGGGGTAAAACAAATAGGTCCAAACTGCGTATATACAATGAATAGCTCCTACTCTCACTGCAGACAACATCCCATTTTATTGTCATGACTCTGAACCATTGATTTTTTTACCGTAATACAAAGGAAAAGACTTGGAGTCATAGAGGTAAAGTAATTTAGATAATTTCTAAGATCCATTTAAATCCTAGAATTCTCTGTCTCCTTGTCAGCGAAGGAAAAAGAAAAATGGTGTAAGCTGCCACAAACCCCTTGCAGAACAACACACTGTCATTTCCCATCTCATTCCAATGATAATCTGAAAGAATAGTGAGGGAAGGTTTTTGTAAGACTCTCTTTTTAAATATTTTTTTCCCTAAAGTACAAAATGGAGGAGAAGGCCCTTTAGAAAGAGAGCATGTTTATGCCATTTCTATTATTGTTTTTTAGAAGTTCTATAACACTGATCCTATAAAGTCTAATTAAATTTATCTTTTTCAATAGCTGTGTTTATAGTTCTCCTGAGTAATGTAATGCATATCATGTAATCATACTTAAGAATTAAGAAACCTACATAATATTAATGAATAACTTACTGGTTTCAGCCTCATAATTCACTCTTTCTAGCTTTTATAAACATAGTGCCCATAATGATCAGAAAATAGTTACTGCACACTGATGCCTTTATGCCCTTGTTCATGTCATACTGGATACTTAAACATCTCTAACAAGCCCTGCTTAGCTTTGAATAACTCCAAATGTATACCTAACAAGTCTCACAGAGATTATTCATGATATACCATTTGACACAGAAATTGATATAAAATATATAGCCATCCTTAAACACATATGTACTTTAATGAAAAACAGAATGTCAAAGTTTTAATAAATAGTATTCCAAAATTCCTCTTATTGCTTTATGTCATAAACACTTCTAGCATTTGATCACTTTTCATAAACTCTATTGCATCCATCCTCATCTGAGCCACAGTCATTTCTTTTGAGGATTTTTGCCAAAGCCTTCTTACTGGTTTCCCCTTTTCTGCCCTTACATCCCCACTCAGTTCTCAAAACAGCAACCCATATGATACTGTTAGGATATCAGTGAAATCACAGTACTCATCCTCTCAAATGCTGCCAAAGACTCACCCCTTCACCGAGTAAATGGACGATGCCAACAGGATGAGCTGCCCAGTGACATCGCTGAGCTCATATGCTCTCCTTTCCCCTCCTCTCTGCTCCAGCCATTTTGACCTCCTTGGTGTTCCTGGCCACACGCAACAGGCATACTTTGACCTCAGAGTTGGCATTCAGCCTGAAATGCTCTTCCCCAGACACCCACATGCCTCACCTCCTCTTCTGCAGGCAAATTTAACCATTTGAAGCTACATCATTGAATCACACATTCTCCATCCTCATTGCCCTGTTCTACTTTTGCTTCCACAGTGCATGCTAACTCCTTACAGGCTATAGGATTTAATTACTATGCTTGTGATCTGTCTTCTCCCATTCGGATGTATGCTCCACAAAGGCAGAGGTTTTGGTCAGTTTTACTCATCCTTTAGATAGTGTCTGGTACCACTTGGGCTTTTTATAAATATTCGTTGAATGGATCCATGAAACAAACCAAAGTAGTGGGGATTATTATCTACTCACTCTGCCATGTTTTTAGCTATGAGGGTTTTTGGGTTTTGCTGATCAGGCTCATGTAGGAACTGAAGGCAATAGCAAGGCCTTGGCAACCAGTCCCGCTCTGCTCTGTTGCTGCTCAGGCTCCAAATGTGCTTTTGGCTCAGCTCACTCTTTTAGTGACAAGAATGCAATCACCCCACAGCTCTCTCCTTGTTACCTTAACCGATTCTACACAATAATATTACTGACCTTTATATGTTGCCTGGATATACTGAGCTAATACTTTGTATTTTTATTGATTAGGTCTAATAAAACTTATACCATTCTCTTTACTTTCTCTTCTCTTCTATTCAAACATGCTTGGATCTTTATCCATCAGCATACAGATTCTGAAACTTCGGACATGTTGATGAACCTCTTCAAACCTCAATTTCATCATTTCAACTAGAATAATAATAGCTATGTTTCAGAATTACCTTGAGGTTTAAATAAGAACATGGACAAAGCATGTTGTAAAGTGTCGTTATAAAAGGTATTACTATTTTACTGGAATTGGATTTTTCCCTGGGATATGACAATCAGTATGAAGAGCAGAAGGAAAATCAATGAGAAACATAGTTAGCTATGTACTGCTGATATTTCAGCTGTATACCTTTTCAACCCCCAAAAAGAATATGGCTCACAATAGCCAAATAGTTAAACTCATACAAATAATTTTTAAAGTCTGGTGCCTCTTAAATTTTTTAACAGTAGTCAATATTTCTTATATATTAATGATGACTTTGAAAATAGTAAAGCTAATTTATTTAGTCATGAGGCACCATGGCTTAAAATTCACAAGGTATTTTGCCTCAATGGAAAATGAAATTGGTCATGGTAAAAACCAATGTGTGTGATTTATAGAAGTACCTCACCAGTTGGTGATGTGTGTGTGGGTGTGTGCTGAAATATTGCCAAAGCAAATGTGATTTATATAAGAATTGAAAACATGTCACTTGGCAGTAGGGGAGTTGTATTTATAAGTAAAGCTACTCAATTTATTATAGCATCTGAATTACTATGGAAAAAGAAAGATTGAGCTACTTTGCAATATATTTTTTATCTAGTGCATTTTTTATAAACCTTGTCATTAAGGATATTTCATTTAGTTTGCTGGATTATTAAAATTTAGCTATTATAAATTAATTTTTATATAGATTGTGGATATCATTTTAAGAATTAAATTTATTGAAAAGAAACTCAAAAGCTTATTAAAAAAAGTTTTCCAAACTATATTACATATTTTCTTTTTTTGTGAGAAGAATTTTATAGAAAATTATATAGTTTTAGGTAGAATTACAATATACTTTTCCATAAGAAATAATCTAGTGATGGAGGTGAAACAGAATTATACAAATACATTTTAAATACTCATTATGGTTTACAAATTAGTTTTAAGATGTTATAAAACAATATTCTTCAACTAAGAATTCACAATATCATAAAAATATATTATTACACATTATTATCACAGCAACCCTGTAAGGTAGGTATTATTACCCTTTCTCTGAAGGTAGGCTCAGAAATATTGAGTGACTCACCTAAGTTCATAAAGTGCCAAAGTAAGTGATAGAACCATAATAAGAACCACAGATCACAGGCCCCTAAGTCCTTCATAATCACCATTGCTGTGGCTTTGCTCAAGATTGCATTACACCAGCCGGCCTGGTTGCCCCCAACTACCCTCCCCTGCCAGTCTGGTTGCCCCTAACTACCCTCTCCTGCAGGCCCGGTCCTGCCCAACTGCCCTCCCCTGCCGGCCTGGTCACCCCCAACTGCCCTCACCTGCTGACCATCTTGTGGCTGTAGGTGCCTCCATCTTTGAGGGTGGGGCAGTCAATTAGCATATTCCCTCCTTATTGGCTGCGGGTGCTGCCCTCT
>NW_006292334.1:3208908-3209749 GCF_000327345.1 Myotis davidii | reverse complement strand
ACCACAGATCACAGGCCCCTAAGTCCTTCATAATCACCATTGCTGTGGCTTTGCTCAAGATTGCATTACACCAGCCAGAACTAACAGTAAACTCCAGTTTTTGTTTACCTGTGTGAAAACAGAACAAAATATGTTACATATTTTCATAAAATTTTTTTCATAATAAATAAATATATGGTGGCAAATTGGAATATATATAGATATAGATATAGATATACTAGAGGCCCGGTGCATGAAATTCATGCACTGGCATGGGGGGTACCTCAGCCTGACCTGTCCCCTCCCACAGTCCAGGAGCTCTCAGGGGTGGGCGGTGACCTGGCGATCAGGGGAAGATGACCCTCCATCACACTTCTGCTGCTACCACTGCTGGCAGTGCAAGTCTCAGCTGGCCTTGTTACCTGAGCCTTGGGTGGCCCTGGGTAGCTGGACAGCCACCATCTGAGGCTTGCCTGTGCCTGGGGCTGGCTCTGGGGCCCCCCTGCCAGCTCGATTGCCCCAGCTGCCCTCCCCTGCAGGCCTGGTTGCCCCCAACTACCCTCCCCTGCCAGTCTGGTTGCCCCTAACTACCCTCTCCTGCAGGCCTGGTCCTGCCCAACTACCCTCCCCTGCCAGCCTGGTTGCCCACAACTGCCCTCCCCTGCTGGCCATCTTGTGGTGGCCATCTTGTGACCACATGGGGGTGGCCATATTGTGTGAGGGCATGATGGTCAATTTGCATATTACCTCTTTCTTATATAGGATATACATAAATATATATTATCATCAAAAAGATATAGATCCAGTTTGTGACACATTACTTATTCTATCTGAAATTCATTTTTCTTATTTGTAAAAAAAA
>NW_006292334.1:3187497-3208870 GCF_000327345.1 Myotis davidii | reverse complement strand
TGTTGTCCCTTCCCTTTTTCAAGCTTAATTTGAATTGGTTGTTCAAGGCAGCAATCTCCGGCGTTAACCTATGCCGCCATCTTCGGTTCTCGAGACAACAATTTCTATCTAAAAAGATTTACATTGGCTTAAATATGATGTGGGGTGTGTGTGTGTGTGTGTGTGTGTGTGTGTTCTTGTTATCACCATGCTAAATATTGATTAACTTACCAATTCCTCAAACACAACATAGTCAATAATTTATTTCTATTCCAAACCTTAAATTCATACCTAATCCACTTTCTACTTTCATATGAAAATTTTTTTTTAAATGGAGCTTAGAGTTTTATATATTAGTTTACTGATAATGTTAAGTCAGAAATATCTAAAGTATTTGGTTAAAAATACAGGCTTTCGAGATCATCTCCCTGGAATGATCTCAATAAAACCTCTACTCTAAAAAACTAGAAAATCTGAATAAAATGTAAATAAATAATGGAAGGAAACCACCTGGATTTAGATATTAGAGAACAATGAAGGCTGTAAGAATTTATAGGGTCAAGATTTCAAAGAAGAAGGCAACTAAGTAGGTAAGCTGAGCATATGTGATTATGTTTTCCCCTTAGGGCCGTTGTCTGTTTCAAAAGTGAAAGACAAAACAGTAAGACTGAGAAGTGGAACATAAATTTTGGCAGCCTCAGGGCAAGGAAAACAAAAATTAATGTTTAGGACTCACCAAGAGGACAGAATGAGAACATCCCTCAAAAGTAACTTATCTTGCAATGACCTTACCCATGATTGAAATAAGGTGATTGTCCCTAAACAGACTTCCTTCTAGAAGCAAATGTAAAACTTCACTGAAGAAATTTATATCATTTAAAGCCTCCAATTATTTCTAAAAATGTTTATTCACAGTGTCTACAACACAATCAAAATTAATCAGGCTCCTTAGAAAAAAACTAGCAAAAGACAAAACAGGAAACAGAATAAAAATGCAGGAAATAAACACATTGGGATCACCAGACCTAGGCATCAAAATAAGTTGATTAATATGTTCAGAAATTTAAATGGCCAATAAAGAATTTTAGCAAATAAAACTATAACAAAAAATAAAATGCAAATTCTAAACATTAACATTGAAATAATAGTAATTTTAAAATTCTCCAAATTGATACTGTTGTCTGTGTCTATGAGGTTGTTTTTTTGTGTGTGTTTTTTAGTTTTTGCTTGATCCCTTCATCTTTTTCACCCAGACCCTAAAAGCCCTCTCCTCTGACAGCTGTCAGCCTGTTCTCTGTATCTATGAGTCTATTTTGTAGTTTATTTTGTTCATTAGATTCCACATATAAGTGAAATTGTATGGCATTTGTCTTTCTCATTTGTCTATGCCATTCACTTAGCATAATACTGTTCAGGTCCATCCATGCGATCACAAAAGGTAAAAAGTCCTTCTTTTTTATGACTGAGCTATATCCCATTGTACAAATGTACCACAGCTTTTTTTACCCACTTGTAATGTTTCTTATATTTGTAGCTGAAGGGCTTTGGTCTGTTTTGGAAATTTCTTGGCTATTGTCCCTTTGAAAATTAAGATGAATAAATGTTATTTTCTCAGACAAACAAAATCTAAGCGAAATAGGGGGCAGATGAAAAATTATTTTAGATAGAAACACAGTAGGCTTAAAGGAAAAGGATCAATTTCCAAATATATATATATTTATATAGGCAACTGCAGGTGAATTTTGACTATATAAAACAACAATTTAATATCCTTTTAATGTTTAAACCTATATGCAATTAAAATACATGACAAAAATAGGCTAAACCGCTGGAGGGATAAATTGAGGTAATGTTTTCAGTTTCTATTTTTGTTTCATAATTGAAAAATCTCAATTACCTGAATTCAATCCTTAAGTAAAGGATGACTGTGCTCATATTTAGTCTAACTACTAAAGACAGTATGCTATAGAATACTGTATAACAAGCTGATTACAGAGCACAAACAACCACAAAAAAATTGATTTATCCAAAGAAAAACATAAAGAAAGAGAGAATGGTCCTTAAGATAGCTGGGACAAATGAAGATGAAGGTGGTGAAGTTAGACCTCAAATAACTAATTACATGAAATATCAATAAAATAAATACGTTAACTAAAAGAGATTTCAAGATGAGATTTTAAAAAATAATTGCTGTCATCCAAAGTGTGTAGAAGGTTTAAGAGTATATGGATGGAAAATGTGACCCAAACTAATCTGATGCAGCAACATTAATAGTAGAACTTCATACAAAAATTATTATCAACAGTAATGTCAGATATGTTGTAATGATAAGTGGCAATGCACCAGAAAAATATACCGATTGTAAATTATATGTATAGGTGTTATGCCCAGATTTCAAGATCCCCAAAAAGACCACACCAGGGAGCCAGCCAGTCTGATGCAAAAGCAGAGGGTCCTTTATTTAAGCTAGCTCAACTCCTCCTCCTGGCTGATGCAGAGACAGGAAGCAGAGTGAGTATGCCATGGGAAAAACAGGTTTTTAATAGGGGGTGGAGTGAGGGTAAGGGAGCTGACTGTGGGCCCTGCCGATTGGCCAGGCGCAAGTCGGGTCTTGTTACACAGGATGTGGTCATCTCTATGGCACGCACGTCCCTTGATTGTCATTGGTTAGTTCAAAGAAATCCCAGGCGTGGCCAGCAGGGGCCTGGGCTTCCGGGAAGAAGGCACTCTCCTGAGCACATGGCGGCCCTGCCAAGTGGCCAGGCGCAAGTCGGGTCGTGTTACACAGGATGTGGTCATCTCTATGGCGTGCATGTCCCTTGATTGTCATTGGTTAGTTTAAAGAAATCCCAGGCGTGCCCAGCAGAGGCCTGGGCTTCTGGGAAGAAGGTACTTTCCTGAGCACATGGTGGCTGCCCCAACATGGAGGGTACGGGGCAAGATGGAGGGCATAGCCCTCGCCCTTTCAATAGGTACCTAATAACATAGTTTCAAAATAAAATGAAATATTTTATTAACTAGAAGGAGAAATACACAAAACCATAACAATATCAAGTGATATATACTAGTCTCAATAACTTATAAGAAAAGCATCCCGCTAAAATCAATAAAAAAAAATCTCAAGGCCAAGGGAAGTAAGACTACATTCTGAAATACCCTGCTCCTGGGAAAAAGTGTAGTCAAGAATTCATGAACTAGACTCTTTTGGTTGTTGTAGAACATGGTTATAGTTTCTAGAAGTCAGAAGTAATCCTTTGTCTTTAAAATGGGGGAGGGATAGATTTCACAGTGTGTTTCTGGTACCTTCTTGTCTAGATGAATCTTTTATTTGGTTTGTAGAAGATTTGGGGGAAAATTCCACAGCATAATTTAGAATTCAGGAAGTTTAGTTCTTATATTTTCACATACTAGGGAAAGTCATATATGTATTTACAGAATATCTATTTGAGCACCTATTTTGGGCAGGGAACTGTGCTACCTACTGGGTTACAGCAAGCACAAGGCACAAATGACTCCTGCCCTCAGGAGCTTCCTGTCTATTTGGGATACAATTAAACAGACAGTTCATTTGTAGAGTACTAGGTTCTAGATTTTAGCCAATTGAAGCTTCTTAACTTTGTTGAGTTTCAGTAGAATAATGGGTTGGAAGTCAGGTGATGATGGGAGAAGTATTGAATGGTGGTGCAACAGTAGAGCCCAAGAATCTCTTTTGAGAGGTTTGACTAAAAAGGGGGAAAAATGAGGCAACAACTGAAAAATCCTTTAGATGGAATTAAGGAGAATGTAATGTTCTTGTTGCTGTCTTTAATGAAAGAGGAAGTAGCAACAAGGAAGGGTTGGAAGGTATAGCCCAGAGATAAAAATCCACAAAGTGAGATCTTGAAAAGAATTCCAAGGAGGATTAGATGGGCTACATGTTTGGGGAGATTGGTCCTAGAGCAAAGGGGAAGCTTCTCTTCCAATATAACTAGATAAAAAGGTACAAAGATGGGTGCAAATACCCATTATTCCATATGTTTAACTAACTTAATGACTTCAATTTTCCTTGTGATGGATGGTTTGAGCATGTCTTGTAATCATGAAAAATTAAAAAAAATAATGTTTAGTTAAAAGGTTGGAGAAAGCATAAAAAGTTTTAAAGAACCATATTACAGTGATAGATGACTAGAAAAGAAGGGAAGGTATACTGGACCAAACTGAAGAAGCAGATGATAATTGAGTCTCTAGATTATATTAAAACTAAACTATGAAGCTGTATGATTTTCCTTAGCCGATTTCAACATTTGATATTTCATAAAAGCAAATAGTTGGATTAGTTCATGTTTGGGACTTTTTCTATTTGAGTAGAAAATAAAGAAATTGAAACAAACCTGTTGAAGTTACTTCTAAGAGAAGAGTTTAAATGATGAATTTCAGAATCTAAGCTACAGAGAGAAAGTGAGGTCAGGATGGTGCAGAAGATTAAAAAGGAGAGTTCAGGGACGGGATATTTCATTATCAAGCAAAGGTACAGGGGAATAAAAACCAGAAGATTGTGGTCAAAAGGTCAGGTGCCTGAATGTAATATTTGAGATTAAATGTCTTCAGCGTGGCCCATGTGGTCATAAAAAGTGAAAACAGAAGTCACTGTCAATGATAGGTCAAAGAATTATAAAGCCTGAGAGTTGGGTGGGACACTCACTAAACTCAACCAGGCTGTTGGTGGTTTGTATAGTAGAAGAGAAGGCTGTACGTAAGTGCCATCATCTTTAGATCATTAGAGTGAGTGAGCAAGAAGTCAACAGAGCACAATGACAGGGACAACAGAATAGCACCAGCCTGGAACTCCCAGGGGTTTTAACAGGTAGGAAGGGGAGGGATGTTCTGATCATCAGAGAGAATGAACTGGTCTCAGCTGCACTTCCTTAAAAAGGGGGTCAGAGCTCAGCCGGCATGGCTCAGTGGTTGAGCGTCGACCTATGAACCAGGAGATTCACGGTTCCATTCCCAGTCAGGGCACATGCCCAGGTTGCAGGCTCAATCCCCAGTGTGGGGTGTGCAGGAAGCAGCTAATCAATGATTCTCTGTCATCATTGATGTTTCTATCTCTCTCTCCCTCTCCCTTCCTCTCTAAAATAAGTGAATATATATATGGGGGGCGGCCAGTGTGGCTCAGTGGTTGAACGCCAAACTATGAACCAGGAGGTCAGGCTTTGATTCCCGGTCAGGGCACATGCCTGGGTTCTTGTCCCAGCATCAGGAAGGGTTCAAGTATCTGGAGAAGGGGCTGTGCGTAGATGTTAAATAGGAATCCAGAGACTAATAAAGAGTCCGGAGACAAAATATAATTTTGAAAGGCATTTGGGGGTCAGAGGAGCTTAGCTAAAGGAGCTAAGATCCAAGATCTTAAGTCTAAGGTCTTAGGATCTAAGTGATGGCGAACCACACACCGAGTTCAAAAGGTTCGCCATCACTGTTTTCTCTGTCCCAGGACCCCATGCTTTTTATTAATACAACTTGTCCTGAGGCAAGGCAGAGATATACACTTTAAAGGGTCAGGCTTTGGTACAGAGTCCATTGTCAGAATGGGGGAATTAGCCTACGGCTGTTCAGGTATTTGGCCAGTAGGAGGCAATAACATGTAGATTAAGGTCTATATGTGACATGGCACCAGAGTTAAGTTAGGGTTTTTCAAAATGCTGACACGCGGAGTTCAAAAGGTTCGCCATCACTGTTCTCTCTGTCCCAGGACCCCATGCTTTTTATTAACACAACTTGTCCTGAGGCAAGGCAGAGATATACACTTCAAAGGGTCAGGGTTTAGTACAGAGTCCATTGTCAGAAAGGGGGAATTAGCCTAAGGCTGTTCAGGTGTTTGGCCAGTAGGAGGCAATGATATGTAGATTAAGATGCCCTTTTCTGGCAGCCACAATCAGTTTGCTATTCAGGTTTAGGGAAATGCCTTTAGCCATTCCCAACAGGTGACTACATGTGTGACTCAACCCTGTTGAGTCCCCAAGTCTCATCAACCTTTTAATGAAACTCTTGAAATTATGACATGCTGCAATTGGTCTCCGACAGGCACATGCCTGGGTTGTGGGCCCGATCACCAGTGTGGGGTGTGCAGAAGGCAGCCTATAAATGATCATCTCTCATCATTGATGTTTCTATCTCTCTCTCCCTTTCCCTTCCCCTCTAAAATCAATAAAAATATATTAAAGAATAATAAAAGTAAAAATGGGAGGGGGTCAGAGATCTTGGAAAATAAGCTATTTCCACTTCACCTGCTGCCTTATTTATAACAAAAATATAGAAGCTCTAATCTCAAATGAGATAATATAAATGAAAGACATAAGGTGATATGATAAACCAGGTATTTGATGAAGCTTCTATTGCAGTTCTGAGACAGAATATAACAAACATCTTTTTAAAGGCCCTAAATTCACTGAAAAGTAGGAGAAATCCTCAAGAGCCATAGTAAAGGGGAATTAGGAAAGCAGGGTTGCACATGGGTATGAGTTGATGTGTCTCCAGGGCCTTGGGGGAAAACAAATGCAATTCTCTCAGGAAGATATATCCCCAACCCAGAATAATAGGATTCCCACAGAAAGCCAGTCAAAAGCATAAGAGAAATTTAGGACTTTCATTTGACTTGATTTTTGCCAAAATTTCTCTCTTTTCTGTTGGATTTTCTCTTTCCTGATAGATACAATTTACAAAGATGAAGATCTCTCTCTTCTCTCTTCTCTCTTCTCTCTTTCTCTCTCTCCTGACTTATTTAAAAGGAAGCTCAAGGAATTGAAGCTGCTTTTCATCTTAGATGGGCAGGAAGCTCAGGGCTCTCTTGGGTCCCTCTCTAGTTAAAACCTCCTCGCCACCCCTCTACCTTCCCTCTGTGGTATGGAGAGCACTCTGCTATTGTGCTAGACAGACCCCATCCGGTCACAAGGCCCGGGGGGCCTCTGCTCTCAATCCCTAACCTACTTGAGAGGCGATTATGTCATTATTTTCTGCTGGAAACTTGGGCAGGAGGAGGCCCAAGGTAGTTTCTTTTCTACCTCTCTTTTGTTTTCTCACGTTATAATCATTTTTTATTAAACATATGGTTTTTATTGATTTCAGATAGAGGAAGGGAGAGGGAGAGATA
Organism: Myotis davidii; assembly: GCF_000327345.1. Lineage (NCBI taxonomy): Eukaryota > Metazoa > Chordata > Mammalia > Chiroptera > Vespertilionidae > Myotis > Myotis davidii. Next base: position 3,201,765 of record NW_006292334.1, on the reverse strand, counting down.
GAAACATCAATGATGAGAGAGAATTATCCATCAGCTGTCTCCTGCACACGCACTACTGGGGAATGAGCCCAGAACCAGGTCATGCGCCCTGACCGGGAATCGAACCATAACCTCCTGGTTCATGGGTCAATGCTCAACCACTGACTCCCACTGGCTGGTTCTCTATAATCTTTTGGTATCCTTTCTATGTAGAGAGCAAGACCTTGAACTGTGATACACAGTAAAAACAAGCTTTTAAGATGCAAATGTCTTTAAAAACTGTTGTGTTTGCCACAGGTTTCAAATGTCTATTTTGAGAAAAATCCAACTGCCACTCTTTTTTAATTTATTTATTAATGCAATATAACCACTGCCCTAAGGGACTCAGAAAGGACTAAACATACCTGTTTGGATTGGGGACAGGTCACATGCAAGGTAGTCAAAGATTAAAAAAACGATATACCATTATTGGTAATGTTTCCCCAGACTCCCCTGTGACATGAACATAAAATAAATATTTGTGAACATGTTTAATCTTATGTCCCCTTTATAGTGTATGGCAAAGCTTCTGACTTGCCGAGATAAACAAGACATGGATGTGTATAAATTTGTCGTGGAGTAGAGTGGGTGGAGGGAAAGGCTGGATGAAAGAAGGGTCACCTGTTAAGCTCGGACACAGCTGGCTGTCTGTGTTTTAGCCATACACATATCCGAATAGCTTTACAAATTTTTGAACAAATAGTATATATCAGAGGTGATATGAATAATGCTAAAGAGGAATGAGAAACCCTATAATGTTGCAATCCAGCAAAAAATTGCTTCTTTTTGCAAAAATGTTCAGAAAATATTATTCAGTAATTTCCTGCTTTTATAGAAAACATGGATACTGTTCTCAAAAGCTGTTTCAACCAAATACCGTGAATTAATATTTGAATGGATGTCAATACCTAATAATCTGCTTGGAAATTTTTTAAGATAAATAACTCAACTAAAATTCAAAACCAAGACAACTCCCCATTGGTTCATCACGATAAACAGATGCTTCCTTCCTTGGAAACTCATCAGTGGATGCCAGAGCTGCTCTTTTCAGGACCCTTGCTCAGTGGCTACGGCTGCCACTCAGGGCAGGCAGCACATTAAACCACGCTGGCGGGCTGATTTGCAGACAAACGACTTGGAAGTATGATAGGCTGAAGGTCATGGTCCTGGCCTAGATTCCATAGGAAATGGCAGTAGAGTTGAGGAGGTTGAGGAAAGAAGTGAGAATGCCTGATAAAAATACTTTCATGGGCCAAGACCAGGTCAAATTCTAGGATATCAGCCTTCTTAGGACGTGTACAAGTTTCAATGTCTGAGTAAGGTTGACCCCTGAGATTCAACTGAGCAGAACACAAATGGAGTCTGATAGTAAAAATACAAGGTCATCTTGAGGATTTTAGCAGGCATGAGAAATCATACAGGAAAAAGGTTGCAGATAGATGGACAAGCAGCCTTCTCATGCCACTGACCTACGCACCGGCATGTTTTTATTGGAATGCACCAAACTTGTTCCCATTTTATGATTTGCTGTGTTTACCCTCACTTTTCCTCACTAGAACTTAGGCCATTTTTTTGTATAGCTGGGCCTATAGGTCTCTTTCTCAGCCTTCAGGTCTCAGCTTCTTCCTTACTTTTTAGAATGCAGTATTTTCATTCCCAGCATTTATCACAATCGTTTTTGCTTATTTGTGTCTGTATGAATGCATGCTTTTGACTTTATTTGTGTGTGCTTGTGTCTACCTCTCTACTGCCTGTTGTCCCACCAGAAGTAAGCTCCAGGAGAACAGGGACTTTACTTCATACACTGTTGTTTGTCTCAGTGCCAAGAACATCCTGGGCACAGAATAAGTTCTCAATTTAAATGTTTGGGAATCTTGTTAGGGTTTGCAAGCATTTATTATGACAAGTGGGGTATGATGACTAGTCCCAGAATTACAATTTTTGTCTGCTTCTTGCATTTGACCTAATAAGAGCATGTGAGTTCAGGTTCAGAGATCCAGACCTAACTGAGAGCTCCTGAAGCAGGTGCAGGCCCTCAGAGAGGAAGGCTAAATGCTTAGGAGCTGGTAAAAAAGGCAGAGTGTTGGAAGAAATTTCTTGGTGGTAACTATAATCCTAATGACTTTTTTTTTTACAAAGTTAAATTATCAGGTAGAAATTGAAATCTTGTTATGATTGAGAATTTTGTATGTCCTCTTGATATTAAGAGAACAATGAAAAATGGAAAGTAAGGATGGGGAAAGTTCAGGTACTCATAGGCCTTTATTCAGAAGCAAGGGACAGTGCACTGATGTTGTGTGGTTTGAATCCTCCATACAGAAAACTCTAAAGCAGCGGTTCTCAACTTGTGGTCACCAACCTGTGGGTCGCGCCCCCTTTGGGGGTCGAACGACCTTTTCACAGGGTCGCCTAAGACCATCCTGCATATCATGGGCGACCTGTGTGAAAGGGTTGTTCTACCCCCAAAGGGGTCGCGACCCACAGGTTGGCGACCCACAGGTTGAGAACCGCTGCTCTAAAGCATTCCTATAACACTCTTATGTGATTCTGTCTGAGCTGGATGGTATTTTATAATTATAAACATAAGGCTACTCTTTATTGCTGTTTTATTTTTTAAATATATATTTTATTGATTTTTTACAGAGAGGAAGGGAGAGGGATAGAAAGTTAGAAACATCGATGAGAGAGAAACATCGATCAGCTGCCTCCTGCACACTCCCCACTGGGGACATGCCCGCAACCAAGGTACATGCTCTTGCCTGGAATCAAACCTGGGACCCTTGAGTCCACAAGCCGATGCTCTATCCACAGAGCCCCTGGTTCAAGTAACTATGTGATGTACACCATTACTTCAGTGAAAACTTAGATTTAGGGCACACGTGTGTGAGGAGTTATAGGGGAGATATTTTTGGAGCTAAGAAGGATCTATGTCATGATGTACAGGAAACATGCTATATGTATTAGCTGCTATTATTATTACTATTATCATCTCATTTTCTTTCTTATTTCCAAAATAATTCTTTCATTTTTATCATAAGAAAATTTTGTGGGTAATAGCTTAAAATACATATTATGCTTAATAAATATGAAATGAATATCATGATACATATATCTATCTACTCTCAAGCAGCGGACATAGCTGGTGACCCCAAACTTTTTGACATACTGTGCAGGGCCCATCTTCATCTGGCTTCTCTTTACTTTGTTGTTCCCTGCAGTGCCTTGCCTATTCTGCAACCATCACCCCAAACCTTACGCTTCCTACCTCAGAACAGCTGTGAATGCCTGTTTCATGGGCATGCGATCTGTTTTGTACAGGTCCCCGTGATCACAATGGTCCTTTACTTGGTTGTCTATTATTAAAAAGATAAGAGATAAATGCTGGTGAGGATGTGGAGAAAGGAAACCTTTGTACACTGTTGTTGGGAATGTAAACTGCTACAGACACCATGGAAAACACTGTGGAGGCTCCTTACAAAATCAAATATAGAATTACCACATGATCCAGCAATCCCACTCTGAGCATATATTTAAAGGGAAAAATCACTATATAAAAGAGATACCTATATTTTCATGGTCATTGCAGCATTATTCACAATAGCCAAAATATGAAAATATCCTGTTTATGTCAATGGATAAAAATATTTTAATGTGATATACATACACACACACACACACACACACACACACACATATATATATACATATACATACACACAATGGACTGTCAGACTTAAAAGTTTTTTAAAAAGTAAATTGTGCCATTTGCAAAAACATGAATGAAAGTAAATTACATTATGCTAAGTAAAATAAGCCAGACAAAGATAAATACTGTATTATAGCACTTATATGGAATCTAAAAATGAAGAGTTCAACATAAAAAAAATCTAACAGATAATCAAAAAGTGGCTATCAGGGTATTGGAATGGGAGAAATAGGGAGAGGTTGGTAAAAACGGTACAAACTTTTGGCTAAGATGAGTAAGATCTGAGAATCAAATGTATAACATGATAACATGGTGTTGATAACTGCATTGTATAATGGAAATTTGATAAGAGAGTACAACTTAAATGTTCTCACTAAAAAAAGGTAAATATATGAGATAATAGATGTTTAATAATCCTTTCACTCTATACATATATCAAATTGTATTGTTTATATATCTTACAATTTTATTTGTCAATAAAACTAAAAATATACTTCTGTAACTATCTTGAAATTCTTAATAATTTAAGAGACCCCACATTTTCTTTTTGAAATACACCGATATATTATGTAAATAGTCTTGTCTCATTTCTGGACTACTTCTGAATTTTATTAAATATACCTCATTTTTTTTTCTTTTTTTCTGTCCTTGCCTTTTCTCTCTCTGAGTTACATCCCTTCTATCCTTGTAATTACTCCCTACTTTAAGACTCAGCATATATTACCTCCTATAAAAGGTCTTCCTATACCCTACAAATATGATCTGGAGGCCACTGTCCTACTCTTGTCACATCTGAGTTTAGTCTTCTTAGATCTTATCCAAGACTGAAAATCTTCATTACTGCTACAGACACCATGGAAAACACTGTGGAGGCTCCTTAGAAAATCAAATACAGTGGGGCTTTATTTATTCTATTCCTTTTAGACTATATTTTAACTGGTGGGCATAGACCTAGAATGTATGCATATTTATATTCTTGCTATATCGGGAATTACTTGGTATAAAAGAGAAAATCAATAAGTGTGGAATTGGATGCTTATTGAATTAAATTAAATCTCCTGGTAAACCATAAATTTAGCAGGTTTTAGAGGTCAAAAAGTATGCTTGCTTAACTTATTATATTCCTGACTCTTGCCAATTTATTTTATCATATGATGGCAACTGAAAAATTATTAGAGAATCGAAACTCATTGCAAAGTCCATTAAGAACAACAACAAAATCATTTTACCAGAACATGTAACAGTCAACAAAGAGAAGAGAGCATTCCACAGAACAATATGAGTATTTTATTTTCTAGAAATTTAGACAATGCTTAGAAAAATGCAAATCCTCTCTCTTTAAGTATATGTAGAACAATGGACTACAAGCTCCAGGCAAAGGTTTCCCAAAGCAGGAGGAAGTATTAGAGGAAATCATAAATATGAGAGAACAAGCCATCAAAATACTAGAACATTTACAATTTGGCAAGAATTCAGGCCATGATATGCTTCATTAATTCTGAGGATTTTACTCCTTGACAACTATATTTGGAAACTATGGAATCACCTAAGCCTGAGAATTTAGAGTGAGACACATTAAAAGGAAACTAAACAAATAGTTTGGACTTGCCTTTTCATTTATATTTTTCCTAGTACTGGATACAGAATACAAAGATATAGTTACAAATAAAATTAATTATATCTACCATTTACCATGACCAGTTTTATTTTCAAGAAGCACATAAATTTATATTCTAGAGCTTAATGCAATGGGAAAATCAAGTAGGACCTAAGTCAGGAGCTATAAAGGTTCTAGATCTGGCTTTTCCAACCACTATCCATGTGCTATTTGGTGAATAATTTTAACTGTCTATGTTTTGGTTTCTTTATTTGAAAAAATTATGACTCATACTAATTATCACATTCTGCACAAAGATTTCCACCCAACTGAAAGTTTGTTTCTAATAAGGAAATGCTGTTTTGAAAAAGAGTCATATTTCTTTAATTGGTACAGAAGCAGTGGCACCTAAAACCTATCTCAAAACCATATCTTGATTTCTCCTTTTATATCTAACCTAGCACACTGATAAATCTATCACAACCAACAAATGACAGCTAGTTAATCATGGTTCCTTCGGTCCTTTCCATAGGTTGAATGATAGAATTCTAACATCAGCTTTAATTTTTAAAACGATTCATCTACATTAATTACAGTGTTTTCCTGGTGTGTTCCCAGGCCCACCTGCATCAGAAACTTCTGGTTTCCTTGTCCAAAATGCAGACTTCTAGACCCCAATCCACATTTACTGAGTAAATCTCTAAGGGTCCCAATCCACATTTACTGAGTAAATCTCTAAGGGTAAGTCCAGAAATCAGCATATTTTAGCTAACTTCCATGGATTTTTTTTCTACACAAAAATTTTGGTTCTATGTGTACACGTAACATTTTTCTCACAAGAAATTATTGTTTCTGAATGGCACCCAACTTGAGAAAACGTCAAGAGACAGGATGTTTAGGAGGCAGATAACAATTTACTCTCAAACTGACTGGAAGATCACTGTCTCACGTCTCAAAGGTCATACAAAGGACTATCCTTAAAAACTGAACTTTGTAAGTTTGGTTGGGAAAGTATCTGAGAAGGCAGGGAGGCACTCATTTCCTTTCATGTCTGTGGGTTAATGCCCCCCGTCAGGTGCATCTCCAAAGAAGAATCAAAAGAGACAGTGGCTGGATAAAATATAACCATAGTAATTATTTTTAAAATAAAATACTAAATAGAATTAATTATTGATTCGATTTTCAAGTCTTTCTAATTTTTTCAGTGGCCATTACATTGCACTGAAAACTGGCTCATGAAAGTAATGGTCAATATTAAGCACTGATTTGAAGTTTTGTTGCTATGTCAGGCCCTGGTGATAAGTGAGTGTCCGTGGATTCTGGCTCCAGTGTTTCAGTTAACTTTCCTGAGTCTCAGGTTTTCTCCCTTGTAAAATGAATAAATCCACTTTGGTCAATGATCTCAGTTTACTGGAAATATTTTTGCTTGTACTCTTTCTCTTTCTCATCCAGCTCTTTCCTGAGCGATCATCCAAGAGACATTAGATGTGGCAGAGGGAGGTGAGCATCCATGAAGACACAAACAAACACATTACAAAGGGCAAATTGGGTGCAGAATAGAATATTTACATGGTTTCAAAGCACCTTTTCACAAAATGCCTATTAATTGCAGAAGACAAATGAGTCACTTTACACAAATGAGTGGCCGACACCTTCTTAATGAAGAAATCAAAGTGAACATCGTCAGTAATGAGACAACTGGAAATGAGTGTGCCTGAGAGAGGAGGCAATAAAGGGAACACAGCATTAATCCTTGAATAGGCCTGCCAACCATGTGTAATTTAAATCTAATCACAAGGAAACATTAGACAAACAAATTGAAGGGCATTGTACAAAAGTATTGGCCTGGAATGTTCAAAAGTGTCAAGATCAATAAATACACAGAAAGACTAAAGCACTGCTTCAGTCTAAAGAACACTAAATGCAATATGCAGTCTTGAGCTGTATCTTTTGCTATATAATATATGATTGACACAAGTGGTAGAACATGAATGGATCTAAAGATAGATGGTAGTAATTTTTATATGTTAGGAAAAAATAGCTTTCACCAAGTGAAACAAAACCAAACCCCTCTCCAAATAAACATTATAAGATTCTGATTCACTTTACCCTGTGGACTTGATGTTTCTTTAAATACATATAGTATTTGATTAATGTAATTTATTTTGTCCTTAATTCTGAATTGTACAAATGTTACCATGTGTTGGCCCAGTGTCTGGGATGTTAGCTATTTATAAAAATTTTGGCACTAGTAAATGTAAAAAGATGTTAAAAGGGATTCTGCTGGAGTTAGCATGATAACTGAACAACAGGTCTTAGTTAGGCAATCACATATTCCAGAGACCATCCATGCAGGACTTGCAAACAAGTATCCTCAAAGCATTTTGTAGAACCGTAGTCAATGCACCCAATGTAGTCAGTGCAAGAAATGGGAAGGATTTGGAGAAGAGTTTAGGAGAAAGGAAACTCCCCAGAAAAGTCTTTCTGAGGTTGAGGGTCCTCTTCCTCAATGCAGGTCAGGTTGGGAGCTTCAGTCAAAAGGCTGAGCTTTAAACAGAAGACAAAGTTCAATTTCTTTTGGGTTGGATTGTTAATCACTTAAAATAGCGCCATTTTTTGTTATTTTTTCAATTGAGGAGATTAAATAGAGTAGAGAGAAGAGGAGAGAGAGAGAGAGAGAGAGAGAGAGAGAGAGAGAGAGAGAGAGAGAGAGAAAGAGAGAGAGAGAGAAAGAGAGAGAGAGAGAGATGAGGATGTGAGGAAAAAACATCTATTGGTTGCCTTTTGCATACATTGAGGGTCCTCTTCCTCAATGCAGGTCAGGTTGGGAGCTTCAGTGAAAATGCTGAGCTTTAAACAGAAGAAGACAAAGTTCAATTTCTTTTGGGTTGGATTGTTAATCACTTAAAATAGCACCATTTTTTGTTATTTTTTTCAATTGAGGAGAATGTGGAATTGAACCCGCCACCTTTTGGTGTAAGGGATGACTCTCCAACCAACTGAACCACACAAGCCAGGGCAAAACGGCACTATTTTAAATAATCATGGTGGGGAAAGCTATGATTCCTACTTTAGATAGCCAGGTGTAAAAAGTCCTTAGATAGGCATGAGCAGAGTAGGAATGAGAGAGAGAGAGAGAGAGAGAGAGATAGATGAGGATGCGAGGGAAAAACATCTATTGGTTGCCTTTTGCACACGCTCTGACCAGGGACCAAACCTGCAACCTGGGTATGTGCTCTGACTAGGAATTGAACCCGCCACCTTTTGGTGTAAGGGATGACCCTACTAATGATCCCCTGCTCTGGTGCTGACCAATCAGTGTAGACCATGACCTTTCGGGGACACATCTGGAAAGCTGATGAAAATTTTTTGAGATCTTCTCTGAAACCTCCAGAAAAAGAAAAACCTTAAGACAGGGTTCCTGAGTTCTCTTTCTCTCTCTCTCTCTCTCTCTCTCTCTCTCTCTCTCTCTCTCTCTCTCTCTCTCTCTCTCTCTCTCTCTCTCTCTCTCTCTCTCTCTCTCTCTCTCTCTCTCTCTGTCTTTCTCTCTCCTTTTTCTCTTAAGCCCCAAGGGCCCTTTTTTGCCTCTGTAATTTGTTTCCTGAGCAAATTTCTTCTACAGCTCACTTTTTCTACCTCTGTGACTTTCTAAATAAACTTTCTCTTACAGTTTGAGTCTTGGCTCAGAGTTCTTTCTTAACCAGAACTCAAGTAACTGAGGTTGCTGAACTGAATGTAATCTGGTGCCATTTCACTGTCAACACAGGGACATGGAAAAGAAAAATAGCAATATAAGGGAAGATAAAAGCTATTTTTTACTTTCACCTCACTCAATCAACCAAGTACAATAAACTGGTTACATTAATTAAATAACTAATTATAACACATGCTATACGGATGGCATTGCTTTATATTTCATGTTGGATCTGATGCTCAACACAAAAAAATAATGTTATCATCATCAATTTCTAATTTTAGAAGAACTATGACTCTTAGATATGTTTGCCTGGTCTATAAAAATTAAAATTGAAATGATCTATTGAATATATCTACATATGTTTATTGCTTTTTATTCACAAAATGTTATTTATAAGAACAGAGATACAAGGCAGGGCCACGGCACCTTTGAACCTCAAAGTTGTTGTAGAGACAAATGAAAATCTCATCTTAATGAAATAGAATTTGAGGACAGTGTTCTTTTACCCAAAAGCAATGGTCAATTCCTGACAGCCACCTTGTTGCAAACATGTGTACTTGAAGAATTGTAACCTTTATCAGAAAAAGAAGACAGAGGACCAAGTTTGTGGGTAAACCTAAGAGAGCTTTAATGGTATTCATATGCATGAAAATAAAAATAAAGAGAATATCAATTATCATTCACAAATTTTACATTAGTACTAATAGTTGCATCTGTTTTGCATTTTGCAGACACTCTGCATATCCAAAGGTAAATTTCCCTCTATTGCTTTTACAATGCTTCTTTGACAAATTTTAACACCATTTTAAGGTTCTCATTGTGACTTTAGATATGTGAGTAATGTCTTCACTTAACTAGATATAACACTGGGCCAATTTGATTTTTCCTGTAGTTGTGTTCCTGCAAAACCCTTTGCTAAATGACAGAGCCTATGCTTCAATTGTTTATATATATATATATAAAAGAAAATGACAGAGCCTGTGCTTCAATTGTAGTAACTTCAGCCCAGCTCTTCTAAGGATATAAAATACCATTTTGTCAGATTTCAACAACTTCTCCCTCTCTACTGGCAACAAATGCTGACTTACAATGATAAATCCTAGCTTTATGGTTGCAATTTCTTTTTATCTCAAAAAGACATACTAGGGAAACCTATATTTCCAATCTCTTGTTTTCTTTAACTTTATATTCCCAACACTCAATTTCAACATTTTAATAATTATCTCAACATGAGGGATTCAAATTTAGGATTCAAATTTAAATAAGCCTTAAACAAAATATCAGTCTTGAGAAATATAACAGAATTGTTGTCTCCCAAATTGGAGGAGGAGTGAACTCATTTCTAAAGAATCCTCTCACCGCACAGGCACCTACCCTGATTACTTCTGTGTGGAGCTTCAAGCATGAATATCCTGACTGAAGAAAAAGTGCTGCATGACATTTCCTCCACAGGGGAAGGGAAGGAATTTAAATTGTTTTCAACAAATCCATGGTGCATATTTTTACATGTAATTATATTAATTCAAGCTCCCCTGCATGTGGAAGAGATTCAATATAATTTTAACATTTATAGCTGAAAATACCTACTTTCAAAATATTGGAGATAAGACTTTTTCTTTGCTTATCAAATCTTAAAATGTTAAAAGGGAGATGAATAAATATAAACAGATAATATATTCAATAGCAACAGCCATGTGTTAGAAATTTTGGATTTTTCCAAAATCAAACTGGTGTCACAATCATTTATAAATGTTTAATAAACCTTAAGTATGGTAAAACCATTAAAATCAGGTTCATATGTTTGGGGTTTCATTTTACTTATATGTATAAGTTTAATTTACACACTTTTTAAAAGTCAAGTCCTCATATGCTCACTTAGAAGCATAGTTAAAGTGAACACTTTAACTCAAGTCTTATATTAAAAAAAAACCCACAGAAAACTTAACCCTTTTCCCCCTTATAAAATAGTAGAGGCCTGGTGCATGAAATTCATGCATTCAGGGTGGGTCCCTCAGTCCAGCCTGCACCCTTTAGCAGTCTGGGAGCCCTCAGGGAATGTCCGACTGATGGCTTAGGCCCGCTTCCCCTAAGGAACAGGCCGAAGACATCAGTCAGACATCCTTAGCGTTGCCGCAGAGGCAGGAGTGGCTCCCACCACCGCTACTGAGCTCACCACCTGTGAACCCGGCTTCTGGCTGAGTGGCTCTCCCCCTGTGGGAGCATACTGACCACTAGGGGTCAGCTCCTGCATTGAGCATCTGCCCCCTGGTGGTCAGTGTGCATCATAGCGACCAGTTGTTCCTCAGGTCAGTCAATTTGCATATTAGGGTTTTATGATATAGGACTAGAGGCCCGGTGCACGAATTTGTGCATGAGTGGGACCCCTCAGCCTGGCTGGCAATTGGGGCCAATCAGGACCATCTTGCCCAGTCCCAAATGGGGCCAATAGGACTGGCTGGCCGGGGGGAGAGACTGCGGGAGGTTGGCTGTGGGAGTGCACTGACCACCAGGGACAATGCCTGTGTTTAGCATATGCCCCCTGGTGGTCAGTGCGCATCATAGTAACCCGTCAACTGGTCATTAGGTCAACCGATCATAATGGTCGCTTAGGTATATATATATATATATATGCATTCTGAATATCCTGGAATTTTATCTGAGCCTGGTGATAATATTTTTTATTCTCTAAAAACTTTTACTAGAAATAGACAATTTTGTATGGATTGACATGAATCTTGTGCTTCTAAAATTATGCTGGAAGAGAAATTGCAAAATCTCCTTCTATGGAATATCTAACAAAGACTGATAAAAAAATTCAAAATACTTTCTTAACTAACTACATGAGCATGTAGAATATAAAGGAAATATCAAGGCAAGTGCAGTCAGGGAACAAGGACCATGGATTTAAGCTAGAACTGGAAATGAATGTCAACCTGGGGCATAGATAGGCCCCATGTTACCTAGAGCTTCAAGAGTAAGAAGTTGAACAAATCACATACACAATGACTACAATAGGTAAGGACACCCATAGAGGCAAATAGCAAATTTAATGAAGTATTATGTTTAACTTGGCTTTGGCACTAAGTGGAGTCTTTTTACAAATAAGACTTCATTGATACTATGTGGTCAAAGACAGGACTTCAAATATTTTGTGGTTTGAATCTCCTATGTTTATTCACTCCAAAATATATGTCAAGAATTACAACTTATATTTGACGTAGGTCTATTTTTTACCCATATGCCTTGAAGAAACCATCTAAAATTATTCCTGGAAAAATACATACCCAACACATAATATCAAAAAATATAAGCTTTTAATAAAAAATTATGCCAAACACAAAAGAGAACAAGCAAGATACCACAGGTGAGAATCAATAGAAACAACAACACCAGAATTCTAAAAATTCAGATATGGAAAAGTTTCAAAAGAAAACTGAAATGATATACTTAATATATTTTAAGTAAATAAGAAGAAATTGAAAATTATCAGGAGAAAAAGCTATAGCCAGAAAATGGAGGAGAAATTAGATATGTTTAATAAAAAATAAGAGAAAAGTTATAGAATAAGTAATTAAAATTAATAATTTAATGGGATATTTCACAGCAGTGTGACAGTACTGAAGAGAATCAACAAATGGGAGAAAGATCAAAGACATCACACAAAATATAGCACAGTGATTACAATATGAAAAAAATTAAGGCAAATGTTGGAGAAATGGAGGATAGAGTGAAAAGATCCAAAATATGTATTAAATAGATACCAGGAAGAAATAATGAAAACATTATATAGAAATAATAATTTGAGAGGTAACACCTGAGAGTTTTCTAGTATTAAACAATGGGTGATGACATTTGGAAGACAAAGAATCACAATTGACATAAATTAAAAGAAATTCTTAGCTAAACAGATTATGGTGAAATTGTGAAAAATAAAGATCCTAGCAGCTTTGTAAAAAACTTAACAGGCATGATAGTTAGAATGACAAATTTTCAAGAGAAATAATGGTAGCAAGTAAGGAGTAAAATATATTCTCAAAATTCAGAGACAAAATAAGTATCTGATTATATAGGTTTATAGGAAATATGTTTTCAAGAATGAAAAAAAAGACATTTACAGATCAACAAAAACATACTTTTTTTGAAATAACTTGTAAATGACCTAAGAAAACGTTTCTATGAAGAATATCAGAAATGGAAATGATATTGGTGAGCAAAGAGAATAATCATGTATAAACATCTAAAAATAAATTTATGGGATAAAAAAATATTAATTAGTGTTGCCTTGTAAGAAGTGTGAGTTAAAATAGTGGACACAATCCTATAATGTAGAAAGTACCCAAGCTGCTAAATACCATTCCCATTGCTTAATTCCTCTCCCTCTGCTTTCAGTGATGCTAGCTCTAGTTTCTGCCTGCCAATTTGTTGTTGTTGTTGTTGTTGAGTCATTTGCATCAGAGAGGAAAGGGAATGCTTAGAGTAAAAGCCATCCTAGATCCTTATATTAATCTAGTTATATGCAATGAGGTTGACTTCCTTAAAACTTCATTTGAATGTTAATGGTAACTACTAAAAGAATAGGAATCCTCAAATGGGGTGGAGAGGACACTGCACTAATAAACTCGAACAAGAAAAAATATTACTTTAAGGGGAGAGAGGAGTAAAACATGACAAATAGACCAGTACAAAATGAAAATAATAAACTTATATTAATTTATGTCAGAAATCAGAGAGAACAAGGACAAGCCAAGTTCTCTCTCCGGCAGCAGGGTATTCACCCAAACTTCTTACAGATTTGTCTAAAATTAGGCACTGTGTGAGCCAGGGAGAAAGAAGAATGAAAAAGAGCAGTGGGCTCATATGGCAGTCGGATACCACCCCTCTCTCTCTCTCTCATACACACACACACACATTATACACACAACTGCATAAATTATGGCTAATGAGAAGTAAAGAGGGCTTTAGATTCTACTTCCAGTAAGTGCCCTTCAAGGAAGAAGATTGGTGTTTTCATCCCTTTCTCCTTCTTCCTGGCTGAAATGAGAATATGATAGCCTAAGCTGACTGATTTAGTTCTCTTGGGCTACCAGGTGGGAGCAACGTGGTGAAGATGACAGAGCCACAAGATAGAAAGCATCTGTTTTCTTCAGAACATGGAACCCTATACCAGCCCTGGGTTGCCTCCCTTCGGATTTTCCTTTCACAGGTTGTGATCTTGGGAATGAGTCCTGCATGGGCCTGAGTCCTCACCAG
>NW_006292334.1:3164190-3168060 GCF_000327345.1 Myotis davidii | reverse complement strand
AGGGAATGCTTAGAGTAAAAGCCATCCTAGATCCTTATATTAATCTAGTTATATGCAATGAGGTTGACTTCCTTAAAACTTCATTTGAATGTTAATGGTAGCTACTAAAAGAATAGGAATCCTCAAATGGGGTGGAGAGGACACTGCACTAATAAACTCGAACAAGAAAAAATATTACTTTAAGGGGAGAGAGGAGTAAAACATGACAAATAGACCAGTACAAAATGAAAATAATAAAATTATATTAATTTATGCCAGTAATTTCAATAAATGTGCAGATAATACAAAATAACAGTGCCTTTAATAAGACCTACAAGAAAAAATATTACTTTAAGGGGAGAGAGGAGTAAAACATGACAAATAGACGTGTACAAAATAAAAATAATAAAATTATATTAATGTATGCCAGTAATTTCAATAAATGTGCAGATAATACAAAATAACAGTGACTTTAATAAGACCTTTTCTCCTTCTCTCTCTCTCTCTCTCTCTCTCTCTCTCTCTCTCTCTTTCTCTCTCTCACAGACACACACACACACACACAACTGCATAAAGTATGGCTAATTAGAAGTAAAGAGGGCTTTAGATTCTACTTCCCAGTAAGTGCCCTTCAAGGAAGAAGATTGGTGTTTTCATCCCTTTCTCCTTCTTCCTGGCTGAAATGAGAATATGATAGCCTAAGCTGACTGATTTAGTTCTCTTGGGCTACCAGGTGGGAGCAACGTGGTGAAGATGACAGAGCCACAAGATAGAAAGCATCTGTTTTCTTCAGAACATGGAACCCTATACCAGCCCTGGGTTGCCTCCCTTCGGATTTTCCTTTCACAGGTTGTGATCTTGGGAATGAGTCCTGCATGGGCCTGAGAAGTGGGATGAAGGCCATTTGGACAGGGACAACCAGAGCCTCAGAGACCCAAAACATCACCTAGAAATGGGTTGGACTCCAGGTGGACATGTCTCCTTGACTAGAAGAAAAACACTGCTAGAGAAAGTCCAGAGCAGACCCTCCAAAGAAAATCTCCCAGGCAAAACTCTGGTACATGTGCCGAAGGGGGTGTGTGCCAAAAGCCCTCATAAAGTTGTGATAAGGAATACATGAGATAATGTACGGCAAGTACATTGCTCAATACTCAATACTCAATACTCAATACTCAATACTCAATACTAAACGTTCAAATGCTGATAACAGTTGATAACAATTGGGTGCCAAGCATTGTACAGAGCAGAGCCAAGACTGACCCCCAAGATTGACCCCTGAAAGTCATTCCCATCACTAAGTCCTTTCTTTTCCTGTTCTATTTTGTCAGTAATTTCAATACATATGCCTAATAATACAAAATAACTGTGCCTTAACAAGACTTCCTCTCCCTCCCTCACTTTTTCTCTCTCTCTCTTCTTACTTTAATTTTCCTCCTATCAACATTTTTGTTTTTATTGTTCGAGCCTAGAAGAGAATCATTTTGGCCTCTGCTAAGAACGTGATCTCTCATAGAGCAACATGGTAATGGAGCTGCAGGAAATGTTCACCTGTGAGAAACATTTATCCTACTCCAAACGGATGCGATTCCATGCTAGGTCTCACATGGCAGAGTCCCACAGCTCTTCAAAACAAGAGATGAGCATAATTGTCAATTCAGCTCTAAGCTTCCAGGAATGATTAACTATGGTATATGAGGACCAATAGTGGAAAAAACCTATGAGCCTTGGTCCTACAAATTCAATCAGGGACAAATCCTCAGGCTAAATCTTTAGATCAAACTGAAGTCCTTTGAAATTGCAGTTTGTGAAGGGTAGTTCTTGCCAGTCACTTTTAAATTCAGTTGGCCATCAAATTAAATTCCCAGTTCACAAAATGTTTCCAATAAACAGAATCCAAAATAATAATGCACTTTTGTATTTCCTCAGCAATTTACAGCAAAACACATTTATAACCATCTCTCGTGGCCACACAATGGTTTTATAAATTCTGACTCATACCTTCAAATGACAATAACCCACTAAAATTATTTTATCACTAGTAGTTTTTTTTTTTCTTTTGCAGGGATTCATAAATGCAACAAAAGCATTGTCTTTAGAGAATTTTCCACCAAGAAGTATTTCTCAATTCTCACAGTAGGAATATTGTAGATAGCAGCTCATTTCTTCCATCTTTTGGGAAATGGTCAATTCTTATCAGATAGGAGAAACATCGTGACCCAGCCTTTGACAAATAATCAATTCTTATTCATATAGTCTTTACAATTAGTGTGATATTGACTAAAATTGGAAGAGATACTCAGGGCCCCACATTCTGGTGAAATTTGAAATCAACAAAGCATGATTTTTCTTTTGACAGGCTGTTTGGGCTCATGGGGAAATGTCCTAAATTCCCCATACAGCTCCAGAGAGTTAATTCTTGCATTGAATGGCATGCGGGAATCCACACTAGAATAGCAGTTGGTGATTAAAGCTACAGTTACTCACTTGGGAATTTATCAGACCTATCGTATTTCAGAGTCTCAGAAGGTTGGAACTAGAAATCATCATCGACTTGATGGCTTAGTAGAACCATCTGGAGAGCATTACAACCTACAGATGTCCAGAAGCACTTCAGACTAGTTAAATTAAAATACCTGGGCATGACTACATATTAGTATATGTTGAAAGTCCCTCCATGTTACCCTAATGTGCAGCCAGGTTAATATTCAGTTGTCTTTTAGCCAAACTCCTTAATTTATAGAAGAGGAAATCTAGTGATTCCATTGAAAGTGGGTGGTAGCAGGTTAATTCTGCGTTTTTTTTCTTGTATCTTTAGCTAATGGTTCTGTATCCAAAAATTAAAAGCTCTCAGTCAGCTCAGTATATCTGTATCCTGAAGAAACAGCTTTTAGGAGCTTCTTGGATTCCACTACATAAACCATTTTATATATATATATTTTACTTTAAATAATATTTTATTTTTCAATTACCATTGACATACTATATTATATTTTAATCAACCATGAGGGCAGTTTTAGGAGAATCCATTACAAGTCAGCATGCATAGATTTAGAATATTAGGACATTCATGCATTAAATTGGTTAGTCTAGGTAGCCTCTAAAATTCCTTTGCAGTCTGATAGTCTTTGTTTAATTTTTATTTTAAGATTCAGCTACTTTTAGAGTAGACTGATAGAGAACATGTCAGCAGTAAGAGAAACTCCAGTCTCCGTTTCATTCTTGAAGGAACAGGTTCAGCCCTTGATCACCCTATAAATTAACATATATGTATTGTTTGCTGGACAAATCATAATGCCCCTGGATGTAATCAACAAATGAAGGTACGTTAACTGAACTGTTTTGAACTTATTGCAGGTGTTCAAAGTAGCTTATGGCAATCAAGTTGTTGATTGGTTATAACTATTATTTGTCCAATAGTCCAATATTTCCCAATTCAGGTAATTTACAAAATGTGAATTGTGTTATAATACCATTAGACTATTTACTTCCCTACCCCACAGGTTTAATTTCTAGCTCCTCTTGATCAGTAGCCTGCTTTTTGGATGGTTCCAGCTGGACATAATGGAATGAGATATCAAAGCAATCTCCTGAATTCTGCTTCATATCCCTTCTCCTGTTAGTTTATCATAAACTCAAGTTGTGGAAATGGAGAAAAACTTGGATTGAGCATGCTGTTCCCTCTGAGGAGAATCAGTTTCCCAAAGAAGAGCCTCTTTAATCGCTCTAGAGTTTTATCAGAGACCAATCACCGCCTCAAGGCCAGTACTCCACAGTCACTTTCCTATTCTTTTCAATAGGAAGCGCACACTGTCAGTAGGGATCCTCTACAAACATGTACACTGTTCCTGGAACTGCCTGTGTCACCATGACCATTCTACAAAGGAATGAAAG
>NW_006292334.1:3151041-3162887 GCF_000327345.1 Myotis davidii | reverse complement strand
TTCCCTCAGTGGGCAGGGAATTCTGTTAGAGACTGAAGGTATCATGCTGAAGGTCTGTACTGGAGACAGTGAGCAGTGACATGCAGATGTCCTTTGACTCAGCCTCCTTCCTAAACACTGTCACTTAACCCTTTGCTCTTATTCAAAGTATTCACCACTCAGATATTTTCTTGTGCATTTCTTTATTCATTTACTTTATGTTTTTATTTTTAGTGGTTATATAAGCTCCATATAGTCAGTAATATTTTTTCATTCACTGAGATCTTTCCAGGACCCCGTAAAATATCTTGCAAGTAGTAAACAATGGTTAAATAAGAGAATAAATTAGTGAATAGATGGGCAACAATGACATTTTGAGAAAAAAAAAAGAAAAAAAATTGAAGGGGCTAGTGTTGCCAGGATTTTTCTAATTAATTAGGACTTATCATAAAAATTTTCTCATTACAATTACTATCAACATCCTTTAGTTTCCTCTTCCAGTTTTTTTTTCCCTTTGAGCAGGGGGGACATGTAATTCTATTTAGTTGATGATGATATGGAGGAAATGGAAATCAACCCTCACACTCTAAGGCAGCGGTTCTCAACTTGTGGGTCGTGACCCCTTTGGGTGTTGAACGACCCTTTCACAGGGGTCGCCTAAGACCATCCTGCATATGAGAAATTTACATTACGATTCATAACAGTAGCAACATTACAGTTAGGAAGTAGCAACGAAAATAATTTTATGTTTGGGTCACAACATGAGGAACTGTATTTAAAGGGCCAGAGGTTGAGAACCACTGTAAGGAATGCACTCAGTGGGCAGGGAATTCTGTTAGAGACTGAAGGTATCATGCTGAAGGTCTGTACTGGAGACAGTGAGCAGTGACATGCAGATGTCCTTTGACTCAGCCTCCTTCCTAAACACTGTCACTTAACCCTTTGCTCTTATTCAAAGTATTCACCACTCAGATATTTTCTTGTGCATTTCTTTACTCATTTACTTTATGTTTTTATTTTCAGTGGTTATATAAGCTCCATATAGTCAGTAGTATTTTTTCATTCACTGAGATCTTTCCAGGACCCCGTAAAATATCTTGCAAGTAGTAAACAATGGTTAAATAAGAGAATAAATTAGTGAATAGATGGGCAACAATGACATTTTGAGAAAAAAAAAAAGAAAAAAAATTGAAGGGGCTAGTGTTGCCAGGATTTTTCTAATTAATTAGGACTTAACAGTAGCAACATTACAGTTATGAAGTAGCAACGAAAATAATTTTATGTTTGGGTCACAACATTTCCTCCATATCATCATCAACTAAATAGAATTACATGTTCTTATAGCCCGAAAAATAGTTATACAGTATTTCCTTCTTCCCCTAATATCTCACCATATCTATAATTTAAGATGATTGGTTCTGTGTGATAAAGGAAATACAAAGTTTTATGGAAACATAAATAAGGTCAATACCAAGAATCCAAAAGCAATCAAAGTGGGATTGTGAAGTCAGGGCATTGACCTTGGAGCAGGACAGATGAGAGGCTTTCTGCAGGCAAGATGATACATGAATTGTGGACAAAGGAAGTTGTGACAAAGGCTTTGAAGAAAGGGCAACTAGCATTTTTTTTTTGTATATCCTACTGTGTTGCACCTGGTATTATATAGGGCATCCCCAAAAATGTATGCACACACTTTGAAGAATTATAAAGGCAATATTTATTAAAATACACTTCATTTCAACATTGAACTATCAGCTGTTAAAGTATGTATACATTGTTTGGAATACCCTGTATGTGCCAAATCCAGGAACCCATCTTTCACATATGGCAATGCTGTTCACAGAGAGAATGACATCCAAGATTCAAACTTGGGACACATCATGTTGGTAAATGTCCATATAATCTATATATATAAAACCCTAATGTGTAAGTAGACCAAATGGGGGAACAACCAAACTACTGGTAGCTCTGAGGTGTGCTGACCACCACGGGGTGCACACAGAACATGGCGGGCTTCGGCAGCAGGTGGCAGAGTGTGGAACATGGCAGGCATCGGCCTCAGTGGGATGGTGGAGCAGGTGAGCAGGGGCGCCAGACCAAGGCGGGGCGCCAGTCACTGTCATTGGGACCAACCTATGATGGTCACTGAAAATTCTTTTCTCCTGCATGCCGCGATCCCTCCTAGCACTTGCACCTGCTTCCAGTGCCAGCCCCACTTGCTTGGCGCCATCAGTGGGTGCGAGCAGTGGCTGCCAGCCCTGATCACCCCTGAGGGGTTCTCCACCTCCCCCTGCTCCTGAGGGTCGATTGGGGCAGCAGCCGCCCCACTCGCACCCACTACTGGCACCGGCACCAATGGCTCCACACCTTCAGTGGGTTTGAGTGGGGTTGGCACCATCATTGTGTGGGAGCAGCAGCAGTGGGAGTGGGGCTGCCGGCAGACAGGGAACTGGGTAGTAGGGGCCGGGCAAGGGCGCAGAGGATGGGCTGAGCCCCGCCTCTGGTGGTGACTGAAAATCCTTTGCTCCCATGAGCTGTGGTCCCACCCGGTGCTCACACCTGCCGCAGGTGCTGGCCCTGCTCACATCCGGCCCTGGCTCTGGCCCCAGTTGCTCAGGGCCATCAGTGGGTGCAAGCAGTGGCTGCCAGCCCTGATCACCCCTGAGGGCTTCTCCACCTCCCCCTGCTCCAGGGGGGCAATCGGGGCAGCAGCCACGGCTTGCACCTGCTGATGGCACCAGTCCTGCTCGCACCTGCTGCTGGTGCCGGCCCCAATTGCTCTGTGCCCTCAATGATGCTAGCGGGGCTGGCTCTGTCAATACGTGGGAATGGGGCTGACAGCAGAGAGGTGGGGCTGGCACCATCAGCACATGGGAGTGGGGCTGACAGCAGAGAAGGGACTAGGAACCGTGATGGGAGGGGCTGGGTGGGGCATGGAGGATGGGCTGAGACCCGCCCCTGTGCCCACCGCAGCCTTGCAGCCCACAGTTCTTTTTGAGGTGCATGAATTCATGCACTGGACCCCTAGTAGGAATATATTATGGGGGGTAAGAAGACCAGGAGCATGAGTTCAAGGTTTTGGGTCCTCAGAGATTTAGGACCAGTACAAAATGCCCTCTAGGCACACGTGCTCAGCTCTATCACATAGTTCCTATGACCTTGCTTCTTGGAAACCCGTTACAGACTTTTTGTCAAATTTCCTTCAGAAATCTGGCTCTCACTTTCTTCCCTCCTCTGCCTCGATATGTTATGCAGGTAGCTTGGTTCCTGATCTTAGTAATTTACCTCCTCTATGTTCCACATACTATTATTCTTAGGTATCTGAATATTCCTCTCTCTGCCTGCCCAATGCCATTCTCACCCATGTACATCCTTTGACCTCTAAAAGTGACTCACATCAGACAAAACTGGAGACAGAATGGTAAGTTGTAGACTGGCCAAATGTGAATTACCATAGTTCTTAAGTAAACATTTAGAGTGTTAAGTTTATCTATATTTTATTATTTTCTTGAGCAGGGTTCAGAAAATCAAAACACATTTATATTTGAACTTTCTATTAAAAAGAGGCATTTGAGAATATTTCTAAAATTTGATTTAAATTCATGGATTCGTAATAAAATGATGGATGAAATTCAGATGCTCACTCCATTAAGGTAGCTCCTCATTATTTCAAATTCATGTGTAAACATTCAGAAATGGAATCTCTGTAACTAAATAAAAATTTTCCATAGATAACATTTACTAACCTTAGATTTTTTTTTTCAGCATTAATGGTCCATGCCACAAGCCAAAAGTTGTCATTTTTTTTTCCATTTAAAGTTTCTATTTGCTTGCATATTATTTTTCACAACTGGAAAAGTACCCAGAACATATAACTAAATAATTCAGAGACTGAGCACCCATTCTGTTTAGAAAGTCATTAGTTTTCCCAGTTTTAAATAAATTGGTATGTAAATGTTTTCTATTATCTAAAGTATGACTCTAGCATGAACAATAATAGTGCCTGAGATGATAAGACATGCCCTACTTATCTCAAAGACAGATACAAATATATTTGTCTATTTGCCATTTAATAATTATGTATCCAGTGCTGATTTTATGCCAGGCACTGTGATAGAATAATTTTCTCACAGGACTATAAACTTGAGTAACTCTATTATAAAATAATTGAAGTTCTACACTAATGATCAGCCGACATTCTAGTTCTCAACGCAACCTTGCAGATAGGTATTATTCTAGTTTTGCCAACTAGGAAATAGAAACTCAGGGAATTAGGATGCTTGTCCACATTCATACAGCTTGTAAATATGAGAACTTCCCTTGGGTTGAGTTGGGTTGGGTTGGTTTGAACCCAAGTTTTTCTCTTTCCAAGGCCTCTGTTCTTTCTGCTTCATCATAGGACCCCAGCGGGTTAATATGTGTGACTATTTTCTGCATCAGTAGCAGCAACTTTGTGATTTTAACCTTGACTGCCCTCTGCACTGAACCTTGCAGTTTCAAACTTAGTCCTCATATAACCCTGACAAAGTTGGGAGAGTATAATTACTGCACTTGATACTAAGCCTCTTCATCCTACTTACTCTATTGAGTATTCATAACTACTACTGCCTCCTGCCAGCCTATTGCTTCTTGAAGCCAAGGACTATGTTTTACTTATTTTTGTTTCCTTTTACCCGGCATAATGCAGGCACACAACAGGTGCTCTGTGAGTTGAACTGAAAGGGATGCTTCTGAAACTATTCCCTTATCTACATCACACGTTACAGTAAAAGTTTACATCATGTCCAATATTTTCCCATTTAAGAAATTTGGATTTAGTGTGAAATAGATTTCCATCAGAAAGATGGTAATAAAACCAACAGCTTTGTGTTTAATGGAATGGGCTTTGGATCAGATACTATATTGACAGGACACTGAAAACTGTGGACTATTTACAACTATAAAGCACTGCTGTGAACTCTGAAAGATGTAGTATAATCCTTTCCAGAATCATTTCACTTTGCTTTGAGAAATTGCAACATTATCTGTCACGTGTTTTCTGCATTAGGTTAACTTTTGCTGTACATGGAAGATAGCTGCTAAACGATTAACCTCAGAAAAACCTGGTACAATGGCAAGTCTTCTATGAAATAATTAAATTCAAGCAAATCAAAACGCAGAAATGTCAGCAACCAGATGAAGAAAAGGCAAGATTAAATTATACCGTAAATGGTAAACAGGCGGGTATATTGTTTCGCTCTTCTGGAAGAAATGCCCTCCCTCATTACTAAATTCTCTCACTCATGCTGCCCCTGATTGTAACTTGCCTTCTTCATCCTTCTGAAAATTGCTTGTCTCCTCTATAGAATTCCAGCATATAGTTTTCCCCAACAACCAGCTATCTCTTGGACATAGAAAAGTTATAGCTCCTTCACACCATTAAGGTTTCATTTCTTTCTCATCTCTATCAGTCTGTGTTCTTAGTTGCAAGCAGAAGAGAAATTTGTTTAAAGGATATTAGGTAGTTCATAAATTATGCGTGAGTGTGGGCCATATCTGGGGATATTTAGACAGCAATAATGCTCAAAATTATGCTGTAGAACTTGCCCCAAGAAGAGAATGCTGTAGCTAAATGCCTCCACATCTTCCCCCCACCCCCACCCACAATGCTGTGGGATACAGGATGCTATTGCAAGCACTGTTGCTAGCATTGTTCCCACAATTCAGTTTTCCTCTCTGCCAGAATCTTCTTTTCTGGCTCTATCTCCTTGAGAGTGTACTTTGGAGTCAAGTCTGGTAGGCTTATCTGATTGGCAGAATCTGAAGTCATGCATACACATCCTGGTTGCAAAGAAAACCAGGAAAGCAAGCACCTAGATTTAATACTAGATTGTATGTCTGACTCTCACCAAGATCCATTGGGGTTCAGACACTGGGCTGCCACAAAGGAAGGCATATATGTACTACAACCTTGTAAGCAGCGTTCTTCATTTCATAGCAATTTGTAGGGATTTGAGTTAACCAGCAGGTAATCAAGGAGATCGTGAGCTAAAATCCTAAACAGGTATCACAATCAATCTATCAATGAGTAATATCTTTTGTAGAATGCAATATTGACACTATACCAGAAATTTCCTTTTTTCAAAAACATAACACTGTGTCAGAAAGTTAATTATCAGTGCATGCTAAAAAGATTTTTTTGGATCAAATGTTAAGCAGCTTGGGAATTGCTAGCTGGAAGACGTTTCTTTCCTGAAAATTGCTATAGATCTCTAATACACCTATGTGCAGAAATGCTTGAGTATGACAGGAAGCTATCACTTGCAGAATTTTTAAAAGCTGATTGACCCAAAATTCCCTTCTGTCTCCTCTCCTTCTCTCTCACTTTTTCTTTCTTTTGCTCTATGTTTCCTTCTTTATTTCTTTCTCCATTGTTTTCTTTATTTTTACAATATCCCCCTGGACTACTGATTTGCAGGTAACCTTTGAAAAACATTATTAATCCATTGAATAATTGCAATTTAGCTGTTGCTTACTGCAAGAAGAAATGACCCTGTATAAAAAAAGCTGTCTACCTTATAATCTTCTAAGTTTAACTAGAGGCCCGGTGCATGAAATTCATGCACGGGGAGGAGGGGTGTCCTTCAATCCGGCCTGCACCCTCTACAATCTGGGACCCCTCGGGGGACGTCTGACTGCCGGTTTAGGCCTGATCTCAGTGGGATTGGGCCTAAATCGGCAGTCGGACATCCCTCTCACAACCCAGTACTGCTGGCTCCTAACCCCTCACCTGCCTGCCTGCCTGATTGCCCCTAATCGCTTCTGCCTGCTAGCCTGATCACCCGCAACAGCCTTCCCCTGCCACGACCTGCCTCCTCCATGTGAGGTGGCAGATGCCGGGACTGGCCTCCTCCACACCCCGCAGAGCCATGGGACCCCAGGCCTCATCGCACAGAGTGGCCACTGGGCCCCACCTCCGCGGTGTATGCAGCCATCTTGTGATGATGTCACACAAGAGCATCACGGAAGGGTATAATGCCACCTAGGCTTTTATTATATAACATTGTTCAGCAAGAAAACTATGGAGAGATGTGAGGTCATTGCAATATCCTCTGAAGACATATAAGTTTGATCCACATGAAACTGCCATTTTTATAGATCAAAAATGGTCAGAGATCAGTAAATACATATTCATCCTAATATTATATCCTTAAATTTGGCTGTCTGTAGGAGAGAAGTGATTTAGAAGATTAGAATATGTTTATCAAAGGTAGCATCAACCCATGTTTAAAGCAGCATTATTCACAATGGCAAAAAATGGAAGCAACCTAAGTGACTATTAATAAGTAAACTGATAAACAAAATGTGGTATAGACATACAATGGAATATTATTCAGTTTTAAAAAGCAAGAAAATTCTGACATGTACTCCAATATGGATGAAGCTTGAGGATGAGGACATTATGCTAAAATAAATAGGCCAGTCACAGAAAAACAAATTCTGCACAATTACACTTATATAAGCTGTCTAGGATAGTCAAAGTCATAGAAACAAAGAGTAAAATGGTGACTACCAGAGCGTTGGGGGGTGGGGAAAATGGGGAGTTGCTTCATGGGTATAGAATTTGTCTTGCAGAATGAAAAAGTTCTGGGGACTGGTTTTACAACATTGGGAATATACTTAACACTAATGAACTGCATGCTAAAAATTGGTGAAAATAGTAAATTTTTATGTTATGTACATTTGACCACAATTGAACTGTTTTTTAAAAAGGAACTCCAGTGGTGAAAATATAATTTTCTGGTCCACACTTCCGCTGTGGAACAGCCCTGTGAAAATGTGATACACTCTGTATAATAACAAATTGGTATCACAGCCAAATCGAAATAAATTATTATTTTTTAATTGTGGATTTGGCCTGTCTCTCTCCCAGCAGCAGACTCCGAGAGTGTTCTTCCATCTGCAGGACTCATCCATCAAAGGGAAGGGGATGTGGGAGCAGGTCAGCTTAATAAGATTCTGAGTCAAACATGGCATAATTAGAGGAAACTTCTCTGATCTGAACGATCAAAAAGACCCTCAGAAGGCACACAGCACTGGAGCATAAAAGTGCATGAAAAATAATGCGTATTATTAATTTTATTCAACATTACATTTCACAGACAGCTTCTCTCAGATTAAAAAAAGGTAACGCTTCAGCTCCCCTGGAACTCCCCGCACAGCTATGGGTTGGTGATTCATGGTGCCCAGGCTTAGAGTCTGCGCCGGGTAGTTTTTTTTCATTAGTCTGTGCCACATTATCCCAGATGAACTAAATCAAGTTATTAGCATAGGAAGCAAAATGAGAGAGAAAGCAATCCCTGGAAACTCATCAAACCTAATGCTGGGCATCACGTGATCAAGGAAATGGCTACCCTGACAACTGGAAAATACACATCTCAAATGAAAATATTAAGTTATTTCAACTATAAGAACAAATAGAGAACTCACATGGGAATGAATTTTGGCTGTGTATGCATGGGTGCTTTCGTGCAATTAATAAGCCATTAAAACACACTTTTTTCATTCTAGCCGGACTGGCTTAGTGGATAGAGCATTGGCCTACTGACTGAAGGGTCCCAGGTTCTATTCTGGTCAAGGGTGTATGCTCAGGTTTTGTGCTCGATCCCCAGCAGGGGGCGAGAAGGAGACAGCCAATCAATAATTCTCTCATCATTGATATTTCTATCTCTCTCTCCCTTCCTCTCTGAAAGCAATAAAACTATATAAAAGTAAATAAATAAAATCATTAAAAAACACACACCTTTTTCTTACTATCACATGGGTTATAGATTTCTGTCTAATTTAGGTTATTTATGTATACAGAACATTGAGATGAATATATCTTCAGAAATTTTTTAATTCCCAGAAGTCTGAGAAAATAAAATTAAAATGAACAATTACTCTTAATTTCTACACTCTGAACTCTTCAAAGTGCTATAAATTTAATAAACCTTTATTTGCCGATGTACAAAGAACTGACTACATAATAGTTAAGTTTCTGCCCCCAAGGATTTCACAATGTATTAGAAAAAGAGGTCTAACAGGATCTGTCAAACTTGACTGTATATTAAAATCACTTTGGAGCTTTGAAAAAGAAATTCGATGCCCAGGCCCGCACCCTAGAAGTTTTTATTTAACTTATATGAGTTTGGGCCTAATACTATTTTGTAAAACCTAGATAATGCTAGCATGCAGAATCAAATAAGCAGTTTTCAACAAAGCTTGGTTCAAAATTGGATGCTTCAGATCACAGAGGGAAAACGAGTAGCATAAAAAAGGACCAAAAATGAATAAACCAAAACAAATGACCTTGAAGAAAACAGTTTACTGAGGTAGAAGAGAATTTTTTTAAAATCTATTTGGCATCCTTAGGATTATTTAAATAAAGAGGAGTAGGTTAATAGAATAAAAATGTCTCTGAGAAAAAGAGCATTGGCCACATTGAGCGGGCACCAACCCCAGGCCAGAGCTGCTTTTCTGGTTCTGGAAATGCCACAGAATGAGATTGTGGTCTCCATTGCTTGATTGGCTGGCACCAGGGCACAAAGTCATTATTCAATGCAGTTGATCCTTACGTAGCCTAGGCTGGTTTTGTTGCTTATCTGGGCCTAAAGCTGAAATACAACTGAGGCATAAATGTTATCTCTAGGGAGGAAAGGCCAGGGGGTCCAAATTTCATGACCAGCAATATGCTAGGGGAGGGATGATCACCCTGGGGGCAAGGTCCCACCCTACCTACAATTGATTATCCATTGCTAGGCACCTGGGGCTTTCCACCATGATTACCTTCAGTACCTGGCCCATAGTCCTTGCTCTGCTTACTAGTATATCTTGTCTTAACTGACTACAAAAATTTGGACCTGGCATACCAATTAGAGTGGATTAAATTAACTGTTTATGAACTGAAGAATAATCATGGCATTAGACACATAAAGGATCATCATGCTATGGGGGAAACACTTAAGACATAGATCCTAACCTTGAAGCATTTGATATCTTACAGAGAAAACAAGATATAAAAATATGCCATAGCTTGGCTGGTGTGGGTCAGTGGTCCAGCATCAACCAATGAACCAGGATGTCATGGTTTGATTCCTGGTCAGGACACATTCACTAGTTACAGGCTTGATCCCCAGCGGTGGGTGTGCAGGAGACAGCCAATCAATGAGTCCTTCTCAACATTGATGTTTCTATCTCTCTATCTCCTTCTCCCTTCTTCTCTGAAATCAATAAAAACATATTTTTAAAAATACGCTATAAATGAATTCTAATTGTTTGAATTGCTCAGAGATTTAAATTGTGTTTAATTTTTTTTTCTTTTGGTACACTTTCAAGAATAAACATGAGAAATAATAAAAGTATAATCTACACAGCAATACTTGCTTTTGAAAAACCATATTTTTGACATCCTCAAAAATGCTAGCAATAAATACTTGATAAATTAAATACAAAATAATAATATTTTTCTTACTGGAGATGTCACATATAATCAAAGTGCTAAATTTAATGATTTTGATAAATATTGAAGGTGAATGTAAGTTGGACTTTTTCAAGGACTATCAAAATCACAAAGATTGTTGTAAGAGAACAGTGTTTTTTGGAACACACACTTTAGTAGTCGCAGTTATTCTTAGCACATACCATTCAAATTAATTGATTTGAACTGAACCATCTGCTGTCTACTTGCCTCATAGCTGTGGGATTTATGTAAGTAAATGAATATCAGAGATAGAAAGAATACCAATATAAATTTGTTTCATTATAAGTATCTTCTTGCTCATCCACAAAAATCAAACATATTAAAATTTAGGCAAATAAAAAAGAGCCTATTTTTAAGACTTTTACTCTTTTCTAAGATAGAGTAACTTGGACTAGATTTATTCTCCTACTGCAAACATCAAAAAATAAATGAACAAAATACATGAGACAATGGTTTTCAAGACATTGTACATTAGGCAATAAGAGATCAACAACTGAGAAGTAGGAAATAAACAAGGTGGGTTTTCTGATCGTCCCAGTTTACCGCCTGAGGGGATTTCCATGTCACAGCACAAGAGAAGAAAACCAGAGAGAACCCATGGTTTGAGGAGACATAGTGTAGAGAACGGGAAGGCCAAGGTTAGCAGAGTCTGCAGTGCAGAGTGAGGAAGAGAGGAGTGTTGCATTGAGAAAGAACTCCAGAGATCTGAAAGGGTTTCCCATGATTTACCAGCTGAATACGAATTAGTACATGCACCTATGATAATGACTTGAGACTGGGGAAAGAAATGCCTGGAAAGATTTAAGGCAGTGATCCTTTGATCTCTCATAGGGCTGTAAAAACAAATGCCCATTCCCATCAGACAGAATGGAAATTCTAGTAACTCACAAGGTATCAAGTAGAGTCCTCAGAAAATTTTTGCCTCAACTGTGAGGTAAAATTAGCCATAGGCTAAATTCTTCCCTGATATTTTCTAAAAAGATATAAAGGCAATATGTATACCTGAACAGCAAAGAATGTTAAAGGAATTTCTTCAGGCTCAAGGAAAATAACACAAGATGGATATTTGGTTATTCATTATAGATCACATTTTTCTACTTTGCATGCTTTGGCATTTTACTTTAGAGATGGACATTGTAAATTCTACCTTTGTTAGGTGTCGGATTTTTTGGGGTCTTTCTATAAATATTCTTTGTCTTTGTTGTGAAATATGATTAATTAAAAAAAAAACAGTTTGATCATTTTAGGTCTTTCCTTTAGCATAAACACCCACAGAAAAAAGCAATAGTACAAAATTTATCCTAAGGTAGTTTTTCCACTGGTGTTCAAATCGTGCTCATTCACCCCTATTGTAATGGGTTTCCTC
>NW_006292334.1:3150037-3150839 GCF_000327345.1 Myotis davidii | reverse complement strand
CTATCCACTGAGCCAAACCGGTTAGGGCCTCATGGAGTATTTCACTAAGTATCTATTTGAAATTATCTGATTACATCATGCAGCCATTATGGCTTTGTTAGAACTTACCCTCTAAGATCTTGCCAATTTACAATTCGGATTAAGCCTGCAACCGAGGTACATGCCCTTGACCTGAATCGAACCTGGGATCCTTTAGTCTGTGGGATGACGCTCTATCCACTGAGACAAACCAGTTAGGGCCTCATAGAATATTTTACTAAGTATCTATTTGAAATTATCGGATTACATCATACAGCCATTATGGCTTTGTTAGATCTTACCCTCTAAGATCTTGCCAATTTGCAATTTCTAACTGTTCTTTTCAGAATTGTAAAGCAGATTTTGTGCAACTGTGATGGAATCCTTGAAATCCTTCATGGATTCTATTCTATGAGTGGTCTTTGCATAAAGACTTCAGTAATGAATAATGAAGAAAATATCCAAATAATATGAAATAAAAATTTGGTATTCAAGTATCCAGTACTTGTTTTGGGGTATGGATACTTTTCAAACTATAAAGCACAATTATCAGATCTCCTTTACCAGTAAGAGTATTGGAATATGACAAAAGAAAAGGTTAGTATATTTCAATACATATTGAAGTGCATTTGAGATGGCTACATTACTGAAAGAAGGCTTTGATCAATGTATCCAAGGTTAACATTGCTCTGAGACTAAGGATTATTCTTGGCTACTGGTCCAAGGAATAGCTGCAGTAAGCAATGGGTCTTTGGGGTGTGTCATGTTGCTTAGTTTTTATTAC
>NW_006292334.1:3145921-3149987 GCF_000327345.1 Myotis davidii | reverse complement strand
AATTTGTACATGGAGGGGGTCTGGGAGGGGGTGTGGCGGGACACGATTGGCACTCTGGGTGGGCAGTGGGATGCCCTTGTTGGCCTGGGATCTGGATCTTTCCCACTGACGTGCACACTGGTTGTTGGGAGCCACCTGGCGGCCACTTTTATAACCTTTCTTCCTTGTGGAGCGTCTAGGGAGGGGGAGGGGCACAGTGCCCAAGGCTGACTTCCAGGAGGCCGGTGATGCTGTAGGGATCATGCCAGTGGCCCTGGCCCATTGGTTCCTGGCCTGTTCTCCAAAGATTGGACCTGCAGGACTACTGAGGGAGTGGCTGCTGCCAGGCCAGTAGGCCACCAGGACAGGTCTGTCAGCTGAGCAGTGCTCCTGCTGTGGGAGCACACTGACCACCAGGCAGAAGCTCCTGCATTGAGCGTCTGCCCCTGGTGGTCAGTGTGCATCATAGTGACCAGTCCTTCCAGTTGTTCAGTCATTTGGTCTTTCAGTCATTTGGGCTTTTATATATATAGATCATTTATTGAAATTTAAGGGACTTCTAAAAATTCTTCCAACATTCATTTTATCTCGAAGTTCAATATCCAAAATAGGTAACCACATATAAAGCTAACAAGATTTTTATCATAGAAAACAAAGGAGTTTCCTCTGATAATATTAAAATATTAACAATTGTAGGAAAATATTAGGAGTGAGAAAGGATTGTTCCAAAGTTTCAATATTTTGAGGATTTTTTTTTTTCTGTAAACAAGGGCAAATAAAGTTTACCTCCCCTCAAGTATTTTTATTTTATTTTATTTTATTTTGTTATATATCTTTATTGATCAGCCAGGGCTTTATTGATTTTAAATTTGCAAGTTTTACCTTTTTAATATATTTATTTCTGGCATAATCAGACAATTTTATTTTATCTGGAAGGTCATAATTTAATTTTCATTTTTAGCTGGTTTATATTTTAAACCTCTTTAAAATAGTCAACCATATTTGGAGAATTTATAAGCTGGCAATTTCTCTTTCCAATTTCTCTTCCCTTCTTTTTGGTCTGTGAAATTAACAAATAGGGGACAAGATTCCCTTTATACTGCTCTTGACTACTCCAGAATACTGTTTAAAAATGTTCTAAGGTCTATTTTCTTTTCTTTTTACTCATTTGAAAAGTCTTCTGAAGTATTTTTGAAAATGGCATTACATTGAGGGGTTTCTATTTTTTTTCTTATGTCACAAGGCCATCTTTGAATTATGCACAGCCAAGTTTTTTTTTTTTTTTTATTGTTTCCTGGTCTTATCCATCCTGCTTCTTATAACTTTTTTTTTTTTACTATCAAAGGGATCAAAGGGATTGACAATTAAGTGAACTCTTTGATATAGATCTGATAGTTCAGAAAAATAAGTATATTGTACAATCCTGAGTTCTGAAACAAATTTCTGTTTCTCTTTCGGAGGTCAAAATGTTCATAATTATATTTCTTAACATGGCTATAGACAGGGGTGATCCTGGAGAGAAAACAAACAGGTGAGGCCAGTCTGACAACTGTTTTGGTCTGCTGTTTGGACAAATGTCAAGAACACATGCACAGAGACACGAACACAAAAGAAAGCCAGCAACCTGACAGAGGAGAGCAATGGGGACGGAAGCTGGGAAAGACTGAGGCAGCTGGAAGTGGAGGGGGCAGAGTTCTGGGCAAGAGGAAGCTATACAGTAATAGAGCTCCAGAAATCAGAATAAAGAGTCCTTTACAAGCCTTGCGAATGACTCAGATATGCAAGTATACAATGAAACTCCACGAGGTCTGGTAAAGGAGAACCAGGTCTCTGTATGATCAAAATTCCCAGAACTCACAAAAGGCAAGCACTAGGGAAATAGGGTGAACTCCAACCAACCAGAGTAGAATATTCTTGATATCGCTTTAGCCTATTCAGGACATTGAGTTGTTATTAGAAGGGGCAGTATATTAGTTATTGGAGCAAACTATCAATTGAATGAAGCCTACTCTCAACCTGCTCTTGAAAGCTTTAAAAATATCTCAAAGGATGAGACTGATCCACAAAATAACTGCCTGACAATATAAAGCTGAACACTTTTTAAAAGATGAAAAAACAACCCATGATTCTTAGCAAAATAAAATCTATTATGTTTAACATAAAATCACAATTATTTATGTTAAGAAGTAAAAATATTATAGCCCAAAACAGGAGAAAAGTAATAAATAAAAACAGAACCATAAATGACACAAATGATGAAACCAGCAAGTGCCTTAAGAAACTATTATAAACATGTAACAATATATGAAGAACAATCTGAACAAAACAAAGAGGAGAATGAAAATTGAAAAATAAAGAAGTAAACAGAGATTATAGGGATCATAATGTCTACATAAAATTTTAACTAGACAGAATTAACAGATGAGACACTACAAAAAATATTGGTAAATCTGCAGATTTAGCAATAAATTTATTGAAAATAAAAAAGAAAGATAAAATAAAGTAGAAAGCATCAATAACCTGTGGAATAAAACAATATTATCTAGTATACATGGAATATGAGTTCTAAAAGTAATGGTATTAAGAGAAACAAATGAAAAAGAATTGAGGAAAAAGAGGCTAAAATGTTCTCAAAGTTGAATGAAACTACAATGCTACTTCATTACCTAGCAGGATGCAAAACTACAAAAACAAAACACAAATACATCAAAGTAGAATTACAAAGAACCGTGATAAAGAAAAACCTTAACAGTGATAGGGTGGGGTGGGGGTGGGGTACAAATTACATAAGAAAAAGCAAAGGTAAAAATGATTGCATATTGCCCATCAGAAATTATACAAGCCAAAATTTAATAGAATAGCATCTTGAAAGTGCTGAAGATATGATTATAACCTCAAATTCTACATTCATATATACATATTTCAAAATCAAACTAAAAATAAAGCTTTTTCAGGAAAATAAAAAAAAAAAGAATGGCAAGTCCTACATATAAACACAACTGAATATTTAGTTTATAAACCTAACTACAAGGAACACACAATCCACATATATTCACAGTTAAATTCTATAAATTGCTAAACAAATAAATGATATTATTTCCACACAACTTTTTCAGAAAACAGAGGTCAACATTTCCTTGATATCAAAAGCCAAAAAGTAAACTGCAGGTAATGAAACTTGGAATTATTATCCTCATGAACATACCAATTATTTAACAAAATATTAGCAAATATGGTACAGCATCACTGAATTAGTTTTATAGTAGAAATAAAAGGCTGGTTTAATATTAGCAATGAACAGAAATGTAAACTAAAACCACAATTTGATACCACTACAAACTCTGTAGAATAGCTAAAATTTAAAATTGACAATGCTAATGCTGACAATTGGTTAGGGAGAATGTAAAATAACAACTACTTTAAAAAGCCATTTAACTGTTTCTTATAAATTTAAATACATCTGCCATATGACTCAACAATTCCATTCCTAGATATCTTCCCAACAGAAATGAAACATATGCCCACACAGAGTCGTGTACATAAATGTTTATAGCTTTTTATTTCCCATAGCCAGAATTTGGGAACAATCCAAATAGCAACAATAGGCAAGTGAATAAACACATTGATATATCATACAACTGTAGGCTAATCAGCAATATAAAGGAATTAGCTATAATACAACTCCACAACATGGATGTCCTCACAGACATTATGTTGAGAGAAATAAGTTAGACACAGAAGAGTAATGCTCGAGTTATTTATATGAAACTGGAAAGACAATTTCAATCTTCAGTGACAGAAAGTACATCAATGATTGTCTGGGACTGAGGATGGGGAGACAGGCTTGACTGGGAAGCATCACAAGGAAGTTTTTGAGTGATGAAAATGTTCTATGTCTTGATAATGCTTGAAACTACCTAGCTGTATACATTTCTCAAAACTCATCAAATTATACATTAAATAGGGATGCATTTTATATAAATTACTAGAGGCCTGATGCACAAAAATTTGTGCACTCAGGGGGGTCCCTCAGCCCGGCCTATGCCCTCTCCCAGTCTGGGACCCTTCGGGGGCTGACCACCTGCTG
>NW_006292334.1:3114622-3145696 GCF_000327345.1 Myotis davidii | reverse complement strand
TTTGCATATTTCTCTTTTATTATATAGGAGTGCCTGGCCAGCCTGGGTGAGGGGCTGATGGCCGTACACAGGCTGCCCACAGCCCCTTCAGGGTAGGAGTCCCCCCTGGGGTGCGGCCAGCCTGGGTAAGGGGCTGAGGGCCGTTTGCAGGCTAGCCACAGACCCTTCAGGGTGGGGTTCCTACTGGGGTGCCTGGCCAGTCTGTGTGAGGGGCTGAGAACCTTTTTCAGGCTGGCTAAGTTCCCCAGTGGGAACCCTTACCCCATGAGGGTGTGGCCAGCCTGAGTGAGGGGTTGATGGCTGTTTGCAGGTTGACCATGGCCCCCAGCCACCCAAGTTCCCAATGGAGGCTGGCTGGAAGCAGGTATCTGGGATTTATTTAGCTTCTATAACTGAAACTTTGTTGCCTTTTGCAGAGGCTACAGCTGCCTAAGAGCAGGCAGGAAGCTTGGCTTCCTCCATCGTACAGGCAACCAAGCCTCCTGCTTGCTCCAGCTCTGTGGCTGCTGGCCACCATCTTGTTTGGGTTAATTTGCATATAGTTGCTCTGATTGGCTGGTGGGTATGGCTTAGGGCATAGCAAAGGTATGGTCAATTAGCATCTTTGTCTTTTATTAGTGTAGATTAGAGGCCCGATGCACGAAATTTGTGCAAGAGTTGGCCTTCCTTCTCCTGGCTGCTGGAACCAGCTTCCCCCTGACACCCAGGACCCAGGCTTCCTTCTGGCCCTGGCTTTATCTGGAAGGATGTCCATAATGATGTCTGGAATGATGTCTGGTCTGATTAGCATGTTACCTTTTATTATTATAGTTATCTTGGTAAAGCTCTTATTAAACAAAAAATACTTCTAAGTTTTATATCTGTTACAGAAAATTCATAGATCTCAAAATAAGAAATGTGAATGTATCTATTTTCATTCTGTATCTCAGCTCACACATCAAACAGTATATAAAAATATTATGTTTGTGTTTTAATAATTTAATTTAATGTATTGGGATGACATGATATAACTGAGAAAGCACTAAGCTAAGACTGAAGATCCCTGAATTTGATTGTAATTCTGCCTATTAGTGAACATATGATCATGACCAAAACCACTGAACCTCTGCATGTTTCAGTTTTCATATTTAAGTATAATACAAATCCATAGAGCATTGTAATATTCAAATGACCTCCCAATTTTTAAATCCCTTTACCAGAACTTAAAAGCACTGTACAAATATAGACTTACTGCTATATTATCAGTATTAATTATTGCAGGAGACACTGGCTTTCCTACAGCTTATGCAGGGAATCCATGTTTAAGTGGAATAGAAGACTTCGTTTATACTTTAATAACATCCAAAATTCAGAGAATATCTAACCTTAATATTAGTGCATATACATTTTGGTGAAAAAGATGAGAGATTATAGGAAAAAAATTAAATAATGCCAATTAAGCTGAAGGGGTTCAGAATAGGCCTCCCAACACATGCTTTGGGCATGTGGATAATTTTGAGCAGAAGGCATTAGGGACCTTGCAGGCTCACAGAAACTTTTACTTTTCCCTCAAATGATTTAAACTTGGAGTCTTGCTCATAATGAAAGGTGTTGCCAGAAATAATTTTTAATCAGCTATCCATATACCAGGGCAAACTTCTAATTACTGAATTCTGATCTTACTGTCTTGCAAATGACTTTGCTTCCAGGAAGCCCCAAGGCCTATTATCAATTTTCCTAACTCAGAATGTATGTACACCACATTTTACCTTTCTGACTGAACCTCTCATACTGGTATACGTGAGGTCTCTGACTCTCATGCATATGGGGATCTCATATGCACATATGTTATTACGTTTAGGTATTTTTTTTATTAATTTACTAGAGGCCCGATGCACAAAGATTCATGCAAGAATGGGTCTTCCTTCCCCTGGCTGTCGGCACCGCCTTTGCTCAGGCCTGGAGCTGCCTTTTTGCCTTCTTTCAGGCCAGAGCCGCCTTTACACTTTCCCACACTGCCCAGAGGCCCTGATCAGCTGGGACGGTGAGCAACACCTGTGTCATCACCATGGCGATGACACAAATTTCTCGCCCCACCCCTGGCCGCTCTATGCCTGCGTTTGCCTGCCATCTTTGCTGGGTTAATTTGCATACCCACTCCTGATTGGCTGGTGGGCATTGTGAAGGTATGGTCAATTTGCATCATTCTCTTTCATTAGTGTTGATTTGATTATTAGAATAGCTAGAAGTACTTAAAAAGGTAGAGAGAATTTTCTTTCTCCCCCATAATAGCCACCAAAAAATGTAATATAATAGATATTTCAATAAAAAACATACACCTTTCTTTTTATTCTAAATAAGAGGTTTCTTTTACTAATATATATGTTTAATACCTCTTATTGAAAGTAAAGTAGATTGGTTTTTATTGATTTCAATATATATTTATAAGTTGAAATATATATTTATAAATTGAAATCAGTAAAAACCAAATCAGTTAAAACTAGTAGCTAAATGTTTCAATAAGGATCCCTTTTCCAGTTTTTAATAATTTCTTTGCTCATGTATCCTGAAATACATATTTATTTTAGTATATCCTAATCTTTTTTTTCTGTGTACCAGTGTATTTGCATTATAATAAATATCCAACCATAGCAAATTTACTGGAGTAAACAAAGCAACTATCTAAATAATGAACTGTGATCATGAATAATTTTATGAAAAGACAATCTACTTTCTCCTTGCAAGATAACTTGGGCCACTTCTTTCAGACTATGTAGTAAAATAAAATAAAATTATTTTTATGGGAATTTAAGGTGTGAAGTGGAGGGAAAAGAAAAGAAACTTAGATTCATAGATGTGTTTAGCCTTAAAGAGGATCAGACCTATTAACACTGAAAGACTGAAAAGTCAAAGGGGAATAGAGCTTTTTAACTAAGTAAAATAATATGTAAAAATAAAATTAGCAAATGGAAAACATCTACAAAGATTTTTAACAGCTTCCTGACAATGTGATTAACTAGATAATGGAGGAATGACCCCAGAGAAATTATAAGTGCAGTGTTACTTAGGAAATGTAAAACCTAGTTTGGAAACATAATTAGATGCAATGAGTTGGACAATTGGCAAGAACTTGGCTTTCTGCACATTCCCTGATGGAAACAGCTTTTCATTGAATGAATCAAAGTTGCAAGCCTGTTTGGTCAGTAGATGATTTAACATTTGCTCTAGGGATGCATATTAATATAAATCCATTATTCTCCTTCTAGAAGGCTTTATATTTCTCCTAAGTTGTGTTTTCAGTAAAGTGACTCTCACCTTCTCCAGCATAGATTAATATTTAGTTTTTTTGTTTAGCATTTAGAAATGCCTATTTTTTTTCATGACAAAATGTGATTCTTTCCTTGTACAAATTTATTGGGGTGAAATTGGTTAATAATATTATGTAATGTTAAAAACATTAAGATTGGTTAATACATTATATAAGTTTCAAGTGTAGACATTTGCTCTAGGGATGCATATTAATATAAATCCATTATTTTCCGTCTAGAAGGCTTTATATTTCTAAGTTGTGTTTTCATTAAAGAAAAGTGACTCACTCACCTTCTCCAGCATAGATTAATATTTAGTTTTTTTATTTAGCATTTAGAAATGCCTATTTTTTTTTCATGGCAAAATGAGATTCTTTCCTTGTATAAATTTATTAGGGTGAAATTGGTTAATAACATTATGTAATGTTAAAAACATTAACATTGGTTAATACATTATATAAGTTTCAAGTGTGTCATCTGTATATTGCTTTGTATGCTCATCACCCAAACTCTAGTCTCCCTCCATCACCATTAAATGAGTTTCTTGATTTCAAGTTGTTCTCATTTGTTTGTATCCTGAAATAGTTTTAAAAGATGGACTGTGACTATAAACAATTCCAATTAAAGAACAATCATTTTTCAGCTGGTTTTCCAAGACTGATTTTCTATTAAAATTCCCAGGCCATATTTCAATCATAGTGCAATAAAGTTATTTTTAATTGCAATGAATGAGACTAACATATTCCAAACTAAACATGC
This sequence comes from Myotis davidii, assembly GCF_000327345.1. NCBI lineage: Eukaryota > Metazoa > Chordata > Mammalia > Chiroptera > Vespertilionidae > Myotis > Myotis davidii. The sequence continues at coordinate 3,141,650 of NW_006292334.1, read as the reverse complement.
CTAATATTTTCTAATATTAGAACTGCAAGTTTTCAAACCATAGGAGACAGACTAGATTATTTTAACCCCTAAAAGTTGAATTATTTCATTGATCTTTCATTTTTCTCTTAAAGATATCCGTCTTTTTATTGATTCAAAATATATCATATGTTTTGCCCTGGCAAGTATGGATCAGTTGGTTGAGTGTTGTCCCATGCACTGAGAGGTCACTGGTTCGATTCCCAATCAAGTCACAGGCTAGGATTGTGGGCTCAAACCCCTGTAGGGGGCATGTAGGAGGCAGTCAATCAATTATTTCTCTCTCATTGATGTTTCTCTGTCTTTTTCCCTCTCCTTTCCTCTCTCTTTCAAAAAAATCAATGAAAACACTATACATATACATATACATATACATATACATATACATATACATATATATATGTATATGTATATATATATAAATAATGTTTTAAGGCAAAGTTTGGCCTAATGAAATTACATAATCACATATCTGGCCATTTCAAAAAGACCTTACAACCAATTTTAGGAGCTTTAACAAAAGAAAACTAGATTACCTATAGCAAATTAATATTAAAATAACATGAAAAGTCTAGTTAGGTACAGATAACAAAGTTTTGGTGTTTTTTTAATTTTTTATTTTAGAGAAAATGCATACTGTAGGAGGTAGACTGTTCAAGGGAAACTTTATAGGAAAGTTGAGACTTCATATTTTTATTCTACAAGTACTTTCAGTATCTTTTGTGTGACAAGGTATAAACTATCTAATAATGCAAAGATAAACAGTCTTATACCTTGTAGTTTACAGTCTAAGGGCTGAAACACATCTACGTTGATGATTGCAATATTATTTAAACCAAGAAAATAAGAAAGATGAGGATGGAAAGGCAGTGTAATAAATGGCTTAAGTAAAAGAATAAAAGGGGGCAGGAGACAGACATTTGTTGCCACTGCGTGCTTGATGCATCATTTTACATATCAGTTATTGCAACACTCCAAAGTGATGCAGGCATTCCAGGGGTTCCAGGGATCTGAAGGTCCATGACTCATTGTGGCTCTTGGCTTCACACAGGAAAGAATTAAAAAATGAGACAGCATGGAGTTTAAAGTGAAAGAAAATTTATTAGTGAAGCAGTGAGACAGAGTGGCTACTCTACAAACAGAGCAGTCTCTTCACAGTGGGATTTGCTCAGAGATGAATCTTGTGCCCCAGCAAAAACTCTTAACTGTCTAATGGACTGGGACCCACCCCTCACCTTCAATTTTTCCATTCAGACAAGTTGGAACAGAAATAATTATCATGGCGATGTCCTGCATGGAATAAAACCCCATTTTTGTCCGGCTGTATCTAAGCTGAAAAGAAAGCCTGAAAGCATTAATTTTGAAATATGTGGAGAATACTGGATTCAGCCATCTATACCCTTTGTTAAAACCAATTTACAACCTTCAAATTACATCTTATAGAGGCCATGCCCCTTCAGGCATTTTGGTTGTACCTAAGATTCTATAAAATAGAATTCTCTCACAGAGGAGTTGTCAGGCTCACGTGACTCTGAAAATTTGCCCTAGGGAGTCAAACAGTGGCTCTGAAAAATGCTGTCTATGTGTTTTACCATTTTTGTAATACTATCCTGTAAATCACATAGAACGTTTTCTAGAGAGTCTGCTAGAACTCTGGCATACATTAAAAAATTAGAAGACAAAAACCTAGGCATTTGACATCTAAAATTCTTTATAAAACTAAGTTCAAAAAGTAAAAAGAAAACTGGCACAAGCTGTAATTGTCAAAAGACAATTATTTGTGAGTATATAAGGAAATGTCTGAACTCTTTATGCTGAACCCTTCCAAATATTCACATTTTACTATTTTGCATTCACAGATTTTGATTGAGGTCTAATCTCAGTAAAAATGAAAATATATAAAGAAAAGTTAGAATTTACAATATTGATATGATGTTGACCCTACAGTATACTGAAGACATAGAGTGTGGGTAATGATTTCTGAAGAGCAAAGCCCCAACTGAACCATGATGGACATAACATAATAGTGAGGAAGATAACTCTATTGTTTTAATCAACTCAGATTTGGAGGTTGTTCCTTACAATAGCATAACATAGCATATATTGATAAGTATGTATATTAATTAGAAAAAATATTAGAAAAAACTCAGAAAATGAAACCCCTGAAAAGTATATGAAATTTAAAAAGTGCAAAGAAATATCATAGAAAACAATTGATAGATTCAAACATAAGTTAAATATTAGTTCTCAGGAAAGACTAATAAAATTGATAACACACACCGGAGACTGATTGAGAGAGGAGAGTGAAATAATCAATATAATAAATGAAAAAGAGACATCACAAAATCTAAAAATATTTTTAAAATAAAAATGATTTGATAACCATACATATATCTATATTTGCTTTATGGAAAAATGATATTGGATGATGCTAGAAAAAGGAAAGTTTCTTCTAGAAATAGTGCTAGGTCAATCGAATAGTGTGGCTTGCAAAAACCACTACAAATTCTCTACTTCCACTAAGAAAGGAGTCTATCTCCACCCTACCAACCCCCCTATCCTGCCACACCTGACCTTGTGAATTCTATGCCCAGGTCATGTGAATAACCCTGGGCTAGCCGGCTGGATAATGAAAAACAGGTGACTCAGCCAATCAACACCAGAACTCAATCATACACATGTTATCAGGGAGCACTCAATATGTCTGACCCTGGTTCCCCTCATAAGACAGAAGTATAAGATTTTGTAAGGGAAACTACTTCATGGATACTATTGATAAATTTGAAGAAATTTTCGCTTTTTATGGTGGTCATCCATTTTATATCATATTTTTAGACACCCCTCTCCCCCCCACACACACAAAAAAATGCTTAATTATTTTCTGGGTGAATAGAGATTTAAGCAAACATTGTTCAGTGCTGCCTACTCACATTTTTCTATTTTAAAAATTGAATAGTCTAGCTCCCTCCCCACTCTTTTTAATGTTACTGGCTTCTCACTTTATCTTCTCATTCTAAGAAACTGGTGTACCATTCCTATATAAATTTTGTTTTCTTAGTGTTGTTTTTTTTTTTAAGACTGTGCAGATCATGCCTGAAGAATGCCTCTTTCCTTGACAATAACACATGCATTATAAGAACAAGCATAAACTATCAACCAGAGTAATTTAAATACTTTGGGTTTTCTGAGTTGCTGTAGAGGGGGTAAATGCCTTAATCGCAAAGCAGGGAAGGTTATTAGACATCAAATTGACTTGGTGGGGACTTGCTGATTGTTCATTGAACTGAGCTACATTCCAGGTTGGCATGGAATGTAAATCTGACCTGGGGCTACATTTGGGTACATGTGTGTCTATAACTTCTCTTCATGAAGCAAAACCGATTAGGAGAACTTCATAGTCTGTATAACTAAATGATAAAACTTAGAGAGGCATTTAATGGTTTTACCAATTCTAACATGTAATAAGCATTTAAATTTAGACATTTGTTAGTCAAATAAAAATATGATAAAAAATTGTAAAGAAAGTTAATTATAAACATGCAGAGTATACAGAATTACCTAAATGCAAGGAATGAAAGGTTCCCCCAAAATTTTATAATATTTTTTGAAATCATCCTTAAATACTTCTGTTAGGAAAGTAAAGTCTCTTGTGAAGGCAATTCTAAAATCTGTTATATCAAAAATCTATCATAAATAATTAATATTTTAATTGTCTACTTATTGCTTCACATTGTGATAAGTATTGTGAAAGATCCAAACAAAATGGAAAACAACCTTCAGTTATAATTCTCAAAGCTGTGGTCTAAAAAAGAAAGAGGAAAACTTCAAAACAAAAATAAATGATCACTGAAAGGATTCATGTCTGTGTTTTCTGAGAATTGGTTTGGGAAACTGAACATGAACCTGGAGAAGAAAGAATTCTGCATTGATGGAGAATGGAAGCTTTCTTAATATATTTTAGAGACTTTCTCAGAGGCAAATTTTTTCATTTTCTGGGGGCTGTGAGGAATGGAATTGGCATTGCTGAGTACTCTTAATAGATAGTTCAGTGCCATATTAAGAAGGACCTTATTGAAGAGTTCTCTAAATATTGAATGAGCTTCCTCTATAGTGAGTTCCCCATTAGCAAACATAGTTATATATCAGTTTGACAAACATTTGGCAGGACTGACTTTTAAGATTTTTTATAATATTGACTGGGTCTAGTAAATGAATCAACTGTTGTAGATATCTTTTACTCTTGTAGCCAACAAATAAGTTGAGGAGAACATAATATTAAAGGTAAACAATTGAAGAATAATTTATTTCAAAATTGGGTCATGGGAAGAAGCTGATCAACCAAGGGGAACTGTGGAAAAGAAAGATTCAAACTAAGGTAGAGGTGTTGCGATCAGCAGGCATGCCATCTGCGGAGATCTCTACAAACCACAAAGAAAAACGTTGGTCCATAAAGAGGCCAGGGCTGTGAAGGGCTCATAGCAGAAGAAATTAACATAAATCTATTGGGTAGGGTGGGATATGTGAAAATGGTAAGGGTGGGAAGATCAAGAATTACTGGAGGAAGCAGGAAAATGAGGCCTTGAAAGATGGGTAAAATTAGGTCAAGGGGAAGGAAAGGAATTTTAAATAAAAGTTTAATTCCAAAAAGAAACTCTTCCTTTGAATAAATGTTCCTTATTTTGCTGTAATCATAAGAGCATGTTTCCGCTTCTTGATGTTTTGATATTGTTGTGTGGGCATGCATCCAGGAAATCACAGTTTTGATAAATATGCTCTGCCTGGGCCAAACCTCAGGCCCTCACAACACACTGCTGCTATATTAGGAAAAACCTTGCCAGCAGAGTCAGTGTAATTATACAGGTTGGGTGAATTGCTTAGATAAAGACAGAGCAGTGCCTAGTATACCTAAGTGGGTCACTGATTTGTGCCCCTGTGGTGTAGTCACATATTCTTTGAGAAGATAACAGGCAGTAGAAACAGAAAGAAAACAGCAGAGTACTTGAGTAGATATGCACATCAATGGAACAAATATTTTTTGAAGTGAAAATTCAGGAGATGAAAAGATGGACCTAAAACAAGATTCAACTGCCACAGCTAGTGCCAGTGAATATTTCTTACAGAATCTAGAAGTTTAGCCTAAGCCAAAATTAAATCCCATTGCAGTCTGCTAACATTGCAGCCAGTTCTGTTATAATACCTGTGTCAAAAATCTGACTGTGTTCCAATGTGATTGATATATTAAAACACATTTTGAGGACACACCAGATTGGCATTTGCTTATGTGTGATTTCACCCATGGAAAATACCAGGTAAATGCACAAAAGAGGACCTATTTGAACTAAGCCATGCAAGAATACACAAAACTCACACAGTTCATTGCCTGGGTCCTAAGCCACATCCATGCACACATGGTGTAGGACTTTCCATCTGATTTCAGATAGACCTCCTTTTATCACTCTACAGTGACAAAAGCTGTCATCTGTTGGATGCCACTTCCACAAGAGAATTTAAGGGTCTTTTTTTTTCCCCCAAAGAAAATTACCGTATTTATTGTACTATTTATGTATTTTTTTAACCATTTAACACGTGTAAAACTATGCTACAGTTTTAATCAGGCTCCCATCTTTTTGTCTAATGTGTCACTGACTAAAGTTTTGAGTGTTGTGCTCTAGTCCCATTATTCTCATAAGCCCCGTGGCTCTTATTGTGATCATTTGCATAATGTGAAGATTTTTAGCAATACATATGTCATCTCGGGACAGAACTGATTATATCATGACTACCCTTTGTCCTGTAAGGGAAGTGACATTATGTAGATTACCAACAACTAAATGTCTCAGAGGGCACTGATCCAGGTGAGCTACAGATATCTGATTGCCACCATGTAGTGGACAGTAAGAGTGGTCAGAATACATAAAGCATCCAGGAAAAAAGAAGATGAAGGAAGAAAGGGAGGGAGGGAGAAAGGGACGGATAACTAGCACACTGATCATAATTTCCTCTGCAGCAATCTACATAATGGTATTAGGTAACAATCCTCAATATGTAAAACTGTTCTCTTCCACCACTTCACCTCCATACACACACCCATCATTCTCTGTCAGAGATAAAGTTACTCCCTAGCTCATTTGTCCTCTCCTTTCCACCTTAGCCTGACCCCAGAAGAGCTACTTAAGGTTGCTCCTGACTACGCAGAAGTGGTACCTGAAACGCAATAAGATAGATCCACCTGTCCTTACATCTGGACTCAGGGGAAGTTCACGAAATTAAACCAGGTAACTTTGGTTGAGTGTCCAGATTAATTCAGGAAAGCTCTCAGCATCCCAGTTACATACCCAGATACCATTTTTTCACGGATTCCACATTAGTGAATTTACCTGCGAGCTAACCAGGAATGTATATGCATATGGACACAGTGTGGTGAAGGCCTGGGAGAGGTGGGTGTGGAGTGGAGGTGGTCAAAGGGGGGGAAAAAGGGGGGACATCTATAATACTTTCAACAATAAAGATAAATAGAAAGATAAAAAAAATTGTAAATCCCAAGCAATACATATGTCATCTCAGAGCGGAACTGATTGTACCGTGCAGTGATTTGAGTCATTCACAGACATGAAGAGAGCTGTGAGAAATCTGAGTCACCCATCAGGTGTGTTCCCAACTGAAGTTGAACAAGGTGGCTCTCTGCCTCCTCCTTTCAGCCCTCAAACTGTAAATAGGTACCCTTTTTATGGTCTATTGAGTGCAGTGGTTCTCAACCTGTGGGTCGCAACCCCTTTGGCAGTCAAACAACCCTTTCACAGGGGTCGCCTAAGACCATCTTGCATATCAGATATTTACATTATGATTCATCACAGTAGCAACATTACAGTTATGAAGTAGCAATGAAAATAATTTTATGGTTGGGTCACAACATGAGGAACTGTATTTAAAGGGCCAGAAGGTTGAGAACCACTGATTTAGTGCCACATTTTTTTGCATTTTTGTACTTTTTTTGGTGGTCTTCCAATGGCTCCCACGTGTTGTACAGCAGTGCTGCCTGGTGTTTCTAAGCGCAAGAAGGCTGTGATGTTCCTTACAGCCTGATGGATGTAAGATAGGTGCCAGTTAAACATAGTGCCGTTGGCTGTAAGTTCACTGTTAATGAGTCAGCAATATATATGAAAGTATCTTTAAACAAAAACACATGTAGAACAAGGTTATGCATTGAATGGTTGACAAAAATGTGATCAGAAGCTCACAGGAACCTAACTTTGTATTTCTCCGAGGGGCAATGGTTCAGTACTTCCCAATTTAGAGAGCAATGTAATAGGCCCTAACTACCAGGAATCATGACAATTAGCTCCACAACAAATATATCATTGCTGTTACCTTTCATCTGCCAATATTTCTGCATTTCTTTGCTCTAGAGATTAGGCACAGAATATGTGGTGAGGTAGGTAGGACTTCACTCAGATGTTTCGGAAAAAGGACCATGCTGGGTGGGGGTTAATGTTGATAAAAATTGGCAACTGAATCAAGGCTTATTCAGTGATTAAGGTGCCCCTCACTGACTCTTCTGCTTTAAGACCTGGACACTGAGCTACCCACTTGGATTATTTTTTTCTTCTTTTAGTGGTAGTAGATTGGTAGAAATTGTATAGGCTTGGTTTCCTTGGATTTTATTAATAGATTAGTGGCCCTGTGCACGGATTCATGCACATTGAAAGGAAATTAATTAGAAGAAAGATCTATGTGATAATTACGTTACTACAAAAAATTACATGTCAAAACAGTATATATAATATCATATTATAAAATTAAAACACACATGCAATTGGTGCCAGAGAGAGCTTTATATGTATCATGCATGTGCAAGTCTACGTTTATTTTTAAATTGCCAGTGCGCATCATATGTGCTGGCCAGTCAGTCAGTCAGATGGTTGGACAGACGTATGGTCAGTCACTTAGCCATATAGATAGATACATAGATAGATAGATAGATATAGATAGATAGATAGATAGATAGATAGATAATTCATTTGTGATGCAAATAGAAAAGAATTATGATAAGGGGACATATTTTTAAAGCTATTATTAGAATTCATCATAATGAAAAACATCGAGTACTAAGCTTGCCATATAAATATATTGAGAGTCTGACAAGGGTAACTAACTGAGAGAAAAATTATTGTTTGTTCTTTCTGTGTTACTTCCTCTCCTTGCGTTTCTTCTTCATTTTGAAGGAGGTATCATGGCATTCAAGATTCCTTGCCTAAAAAAAGCATTGTGTTTCAAGACTAAAATATTTTCTATATCCTGAAACTCAAGACCCAATGTATAGCATATGCTTAAGAGCTAAAGCAAGAAGAACAAACAAAAATTGTTGCCGAATCACTATTGTGTACATCCCTACCAACACATATCATAGTCTTTTGAATATTATTATCTGGGGGAAAATAACTATAAGTAATATCTGCATAGCTATATGTTTATAGTCTCAAAAGCATGCTCACATACCTTCAATTAAGTAACCAATTTCTTTTTTCTGAAAGATTTATCTTGCTATTTCATCTTTACATACACATGTACTCATAAATGAATATTTTATTATACTTATTATATTACATGGTAACAGTATAAACTAAAATACCTCAGATTAGTTATAAATTATTATTTCAATTTTATCAATATGAAAATTAATGTTTCTCTTTACAAAGTCACTTGCCAAAGGATATGAAATAAGATCACAGTTGAACTTCGTTTTAACTCATTTTATCTCTATTTAGTCTTTTAATGTTAATAACTATGTGTTAATTAAAAGCAATCATAATAACAACAAAACATTTTTCATGTGTTATAACTTAGAAAATCTTCCCCAACACTCACTTATGGGCTATAGCAGTGATGGCGAACCTATGACATGTGTGTCAGAGGTGACACGCGAACTCATTTTTTTGGTTGATTTTTCTTTGTTAAGTGGCATTTAAATATATAAAGTAAATATCAAAAATATAAACCTTTGTTTTACTATGGTTGCAAATATCAAAAAATTTCTATATGTGACACGGCACCAGAATTAAGTTAGGGTTTTTCAAAACGCTGACTGCTGAGCTTAAAAGGTTCGCCATCAATGGGCTATAGTTTACATTTCAAAGAAAATTATTTTGTTTGCTAAAAAGTTACTTTCAACAAGTACATTCTTCCACACACAGCAAAAAATTAAATTAAATATGACTTCATCAAACTCAATTTACCTCATGGAAGTATGTATAAAAATGCATTTGGCAATTTGCTTATTTTTATAATATTAGAAAAATTAAAGTTTGTTTTGATAAAATGACATTTTAAAAAACAATAATTTCTGGAACTCAATAATCTCTGTTAATAACATTTAGAAATTTTTGTTTGTCTGGATAAACTTAAACAAAGTTTCTGAAATAAGGTAGTTTACAAAATGGCTTCTCTGTGATAAAACAAAGAAATGACAGTTTGGCTTATTATGACTGTTTACCGATTCTTAAGTGGTGATTCATCGGGTTTAGGGAATCACAAATAAACAGAATGATAACCGCAATGGGCTAAAATAATAAGAAATTTACACAAACATTCTTAATATATTAGAAATTGTTTCATTATTTTGATTCTAGTTCTAATGGAATGCACCATCTGTCTGCCAATACCTAGCTAAGCAGAAAACATTAAGAGAACTAGACAGCTGTGGTGCTATAATGCAGTATATATGGCAACCCGTACCTATGATAATATTTTTATTATTATTGATTTATAATAATTTCAGATGTTTATTCATTCTTTTATAATACCTTAGGAGTGTAAAAATTTAATAATGTAAAAGCCCTGTTTTAGAATCTTGGATTATGAAAATACTAGCACTTAAAATGAGTTCAGGAAGAGTTAAGCTATTAAGCCTAAAATTCAGAGGGTTGTTAAAGAATTAAATGAATTAATTGTAAAGTATTAGAAGAATTTTTGGAACAAAGTAAGCACTATTTAGGTGTTTAGTGAATTAGTTATGGTGCTAATTTACATATATATCCTCATGATAAGCATCTAAATATTTAAAAACAATAACAATATTATGGGAAATATATGAAAATACTTAGACTTATAATTTTAATATGACTTATTAAAATTTATCTAGCTGAAAAATAAACCACATAATATTTGAATAACACATTTAAAAAACTTTATAAAATTTATATGCCAATAAATATATATCTTCCCTTGAAGTACACATGGACCATCTCAAAAATTAACTGTGTAACAGGCCACAAAGAAAATCTTCATAAATTTCAAAGAAAAAGATTTATTAAATAAATTCTCAATGAATTTGGAAATCAACAACAAATGAATAGCCAAAAAATATGTAAACCTAGAAACTTTGAATAAAAGCAAATACAATTTTATTATAGAGAAAATTCATAAAAAATAATTACAAAGCACAATATAATTAGGAATGGAAGTTAAACATTTATACTTCAACAGTTGTAAGAAGTAGCTTAAGTGATGTTTAAAGGACAATTTCTTTTTAATATAGTTATAAGAAAAAAAGAAGGATGGAAAACTATGTAAATCAAGAATAAAATGTATGCAAAAATATAGCAAGATTAAAAATAAAAATATGAAAAACAAATAAAAACTAAATAGTAACAAATAAGAATACAGAAAGAAATCACAGAAGTAATATAAAGAAATTTTAAACAGGGACAAAGTTGAAAGCCTTAGTGGTTGATGAAACCTCATCCTAAAAGTAAAATATAGTTGATGCTAATGACTTTAAAAAGGCAAAACGTTTCTGCTGGGGCTGAATGACGGACAAATGGATTACTCTGACACACATTTCTGTGAAGGAGAGGGCTAAGGGGCTACTTGGTTATCACTGCCAAGTAGCCCTGTCCGCCTGCCTCCTTTGGCTTTTATTGTCATAACAGCTTGAACTAAAATTAACCTCTAGATACAATCAGCAAGGTAAGCATCCTTGAGACAGTATATGCTTCCACAAGGTCGGGTCTTTAAAGACTAAACATAGAGATTCTAGCAAAACACCCTGGGGATTGGACTTGTTTGAAAATGTCAAGGTAGAGGCCGCTGCCTTTGGCAAGGTCCCCTCAGAGGCCCCAAGCTTTCAGAGAATCCTCCTTACAGACATTCCAACCAAGTCCTGTGCTTACCCACACTTTCCTTTCTCAGTATTAAAAGTAATAAAGTAGCAACTATTACATATTTTATCAAATAATTCGTGCCATCAACATAACTCAACATTGATGATGTTGACCTTCATCACTTAGTCAAGGTGGTGTCTACCAGGTTTCTGCACTGTAAAGTTACTATTTTTTCCCCCTCTAAATATTGCATGTCCATTGAGAGCAAGTCATTAAGTCAAGCCTACACACATGGGAAAGTAGAGGGAGAGGTACAAATCGCTTTCACATCTTGGCAAGGGGATGTCTAACTTACATTATTTGAAAATTTTCAGTAAGGTCTGTCCCTGCTTCTCTCCATTTGCTTATTTATGCAATCATTTATTCATATCAGTAGACTCATGAGTATTTTTTCCTCTGGGTTGTAACGTAGTATAGTATGATTTACTTTGTTGCTCAAGTTGCTCCAGCTTTGACCATTGGGAGATTTTTCAGATGACTCTTGTGTTCCTTTAGCATGTCCCTTTGTTTTTTGAGCACTTCCTTGCTTTCTGTCTTTATGAGATGCTCTAGAATCTAGACTCTTCAGGTATTTCCTCTGCTCAGCCCTGGAATCAGCCATTTCTGTAAGAAGCCTGAGCATTATTAAAGAATGGTATTTAAAACTGAAGATCTGGCCAAAACCGGTTTGGCTCGGTGGATAGAGCGTCGGCCTGCAGACTGAAAGGTCCCAGGTTCGATTCCGGTCAAGGGCATGTACCTGGGTTGCGGGCACATCCCCGGTGGGGGATGTGCAGGAGGCGACTGATCGATGGTTAAAACTGAAGATCTGGATACCACGTGTGCTTGTTACTACTTAGATGTCACTGTTCCAGGCTTTCTTCAAAGACAGATTAAAAATATATGGGTATGGACTGTTAACGTAAAAACATTCAAACCTATAAAGAATTTTAGTGAGTTTATTTGAGCAAAACTGTGGACAATTGCCAGGAAGCAGTATCTCAACAGATTGGGATAGTGCTCCAGAGAATGGCGGTCTTTCATCTATTTTTACACATTGCCATCAAAGGAGGGGAATGTAGGTGGGTTACATGAAATCCATTGGTGATAGACTAGAGAAGCTGGAGAAAACAAACGTGTGGGGGGGGGGAGTCTTAGGTTGGTGCAGGATAGTTAACAATCAACAATTAACACGATAAAAATAACAATGAAAGAATTTGTGGTATCTGTCCTGGTACCCAGGCACATTGGGTTGTGCCCCAGGGGGTCCAGAAAAAAGGGAAGTTACAAGTTACCCAGACATTTCAAGGATATCCTATCTAATAAAGAGGGAGTATGCTAATTGACTGCCATTCCCTCAAAGATGGTGGCGGCAGTTGGGGGTGATCGGGCTGGCAGGGGAGCATGTATGCATCAATCAGGCTGACAGGGGAGTGGTTAGTGTGTGATCAGGCTGGCAGGCAGAAGCAGTTAGAGGCAATCAGGCAGGCAGGCCAGTGGTTGGGAACCAGCAGTCCCAGATTGTGAGAGGGATATCCGACTGCCAGTTTAGACCCCTAAACTGGCAGTCGGACATCCCCTAAGGGGTCCCAGATTGGAGAGGGTGCAGGCTGGGCTGAGGGACCACCCCCCTCCCCCCCAGTGCACGAATTCCATACACTGGGCCTCTAGTGGTATCATAGATGCAAAACGACAGATAGGCTCAGTTAAAGTAAAGGTTGACCTTGTCAGTGAAGATACTGGCCTAGGATATAACTACCCACCATAACTGCTTTTAGTTAAAGTTTGATTTTAGACCATCCTTTGTGGTTACTTTAGGTCTCTGAGTTTGCAAAACTGCCATGCAGGCCTTCCCCGAGCTTGTCAGGTTAGCATGTGGCCCCTTTCATCCACAATACTAATCCGTTGGAAACATATTCCCATAATTATGTTTGTATCAATATCTGTATCATTCCTTAAGTATATATTACATATTGAGTTAAACATGAGTTCATACTGCCATCTGCACTCTAAATCAGTACTGTGAGATTCATTCTACCCTCACCACATACTTGTGTGCAATTTCTCCAACAGTAAGAAAACTGGCATTCAATATCCACCATCCACTTATCCTTTTGTACCTTCCCAAATACATGAAAAGCAGATTCAGAGTGGTTAATCTGCACTCCCTACCCCCAGTCCCAGGAATAACAAATTTGCCAACTCACTTCCATTGTGTGAAATCCCTGAGCAGTAATGATTTATGTGTTTCTACAACACGGCTCCAATTACCTTGATGCAAACAAAGCTAAACAAGCTCTTTCAATACAATTGATGGTGTTATGGTGTTTCCCAGCAAGAAGCAGTCTGTTCTTAAAGGGATTAAAACTTAATGGCACTTCCTATCTTGTTAATTTTGACCTTTACAAGTTTTGGACCTTGATCGTTTTTATCAAGCCAAGATCTTTGGTGACTATTTCTCCATTCATGCACACATGGATCAGTCAAGGAGTATTTTAGCTAAAAGCAGGCATATCTGACCTAAACTGACTGACAAGAGAATTTTCTCAGGGCAAACTGAACTGTGCTTAAGGAGCGCTCTCTTCTCTTCCAAATTAGTTTTTCACATCACCTTATTACAGTTCTGTAAATGCTGAGATACTCAGCAGAGGAACTGACCTTATAAACAAAGATTTAATTTTTAACATACAAATTCTTGTGGAAGCAAGCACTGGTATCTGATCTAATCAGGCAGGTTAGAGGAGGGCCTCAAAAGGACACTTAAATTTTCAACAGGACATGTGTTTTTATCTTTTAATTTTTTTTGGGGGGGGGGATAACGAGAATATTTGAAATACCTGAAGAAATTTTGAATTGAGTTAGAAGTAATTGAAGCAAATATTTACAGCTTGGTAGAGCAGGATTTTTGGACTGGAACACGTGGTGTTCCCCAGAGCAGGATGGTTCCGGGGCTATTTGCCCCTGAGAGTCGAAGAATGAATCCACTGATGGAAGGTGGAAATTTTATTGAAGAACAAGTACAAACTCCCACGTGAGGAAGGGGAAAGAATCTCACAGCACAGACTCCCATGTGGGGAGGGGGAAAAAGTCCCACTAGGTCCCTTTTCCATGGTTTATAAAGGCTGCAGGTCCTGGGGCCTTGATATCCCCTCTGATTGGTCACTATTCCCTTAGACTGGTTACTATAGTAACTCCTGAGCTCAAAAGTGGAGCCTCACATGGGACATGTGAGGTTTTCCTCCCCTCCTTCCTTATTGTTTTCCTATTCCCTTGGGCTTTCTTCTTCTCCTTCTGGATGAAGGGCTTCCTTCTCTTTATTTGTAAATATAGACCTTTTGCTGTTCCCAGCTCCCTCATTCTATGGAAATGTACCTGTTGCAGCTTTTCAGCTCCCTTATTCTATGGAAATATACCTTCTGCTGCTCTGCAGCCCTGTGTTTCTTCCATGGTCCTTTTAATTTCTAAAAGTTCCCAAAACCTGTCTTTTTCATCCTCCAAAATTCCTGTTTCAAGGTCGATATCCTTTATTCAAGAGAAAATAATCCATGTATTTTGGGACTGCCATACCTCACAAGCAGTGAAGTACTCTTCCTGAGGGATTTGGGACAAGCGTGAGTTTCGAGAACATTAGAAGAGGTAAGGAGGAAGCAGGGCATGATTGAATATACCTGGTCTGGCAAACTCATTAGTCAACAGAGCCAAATATCAACAGAGCCAAATATCAACAGTACAACGATTGAAATTCCTTTTGAGAGCCAAATTTTTTAAACTTAAACTATATAGGTAGGTACATTGTTATTAACTTAATTAGGGTACTCCTAAGGCTTAGGAAGAGTCACACTCAAGGGCCAAAGAGCCGCATGTGGCTCCCGAGCCACAGTTTGCCGACCACGGTCAGAGATTTTCTTATAATGCTAGCAGGTACTATTTGGTAGAGTAAGGTAAGTCAGCTAAAGCTGAGTTGGAGGATTGTGATTGGTGTATGTTAAGTGTCCTGGACAGGTGTTTCCCATAAGTTCAGGCTGACTCAGGTTTAGATTTGTGATGTGAGCAGGGCCACCGGGTGGCCTCCATTTTCTGGGACTTCATAGAGACATACCCATAGAAAAAGAGGTATAACTAATATTACTAAATATAACTACATTGAGAGATAGCAACCTAAATAGTGCTGCTATTGCAACTTTGGCTTACACTGAACAGCATGATTATTAAGTTTTGTGCCATTAAATATTATGTTATAGCAATATTTTACATAAATGCATATTTCATCATGAATTTGATCTAATCATTGAATAATTAGGTTGCTTGAAATATTTGCCATTATAAGCTTAGCATTATGGTAACATGCTTAGATAGAAACTTTTTGTAGACATTACTAGATCTTTAGGGCAGAGTTATTCTAGATTTTGAATTCTTTGATCAAAATGAAGGGATGCATATTTTACATTTGGATAAAATTATCACTATAGTTCATCCACTTACTACTTTCATGTTAATTGCTTACGAGAGTGTGTAATTCCTTTAACATCACAAACACTGAATATTAGTTTTTTTGTTTTGATTTTTAAAGCCTCACCTGAGGGTATTTTTTCCCATTGATTTTCAGAGAGTGGAAAGGAAGGAGAAGGGGAGAGAGAGAAAGAGAAAAGCAAGCTTTGATGTGTGGGAGATACATCGATTGGTTGCCTCTGGATCTGGAATCAAACCTATGACCATTCAGTGTGCAGAATGATGCTCTAAACACTGAGAAACACTACCCAGGGCGGGGGATATTAGTTTTTAAGAAACTTTTCAATCTGATCTGTGTAAATGACATTCACTATTTTAAAAATTTATATTTTGTTCATCCAATGGGACAGTAGCATTTCATATGGTTATTATCCGTTTATATTTTGCATTTTATCATGGCCCATTTTTTTGCCCCTGCGTTTATTAGTAGTATTATTACCATTACTGTGTTTACTCTCTTATTGATTATAAACGATTTCCATATGTAAGAGAAAGTACCCTGGTCCCCTCACTGTTTATTTTCCCCAATGAAAAAGGAAGGCCTCTGCCAAAGGGCCCCCAAAAGAGGCTCTGAATGGAAGCCCTGGGCTATGAAAGCAGTTCTACCTCAGCACGGCCAGCCAGAGACATCTGAGCCTGCCTGCACCTCCCGTCAGCCATTGCAATGCACTGGCTGTGCCCGGTTTTGTGTGGGGAGGACAGCTCTTCCCCAGGAGGCTGACCAAGGATAGCCTTTGTCACTGCCTATGGTTTGTTCTGAAAAATCACACATATGTTTCTGGCGGGAAGTTGAACTCCTCAGAATCTAACTTGTTTCCCTAAGTAATTAATTAATTATCTTTGAATTTTTAATTTAATAGGATAGCCTTTAATTGCTCTAATGCCTACTTTTGTGTTAAATATTTATTTAGTTCTAGACTTGGTATTTTTCTCAGTAATCTGTTTTATTTTTCCAACAGCGCCACACTGCTTTAATTACTACAGACTGTGCCATTTGTGTCATTGGATGGTGCAATTTCCCCTGTTTTTCTTTACAAAAATTTCCAGTTCTTTTACCTCTTTATTTTTACAATTAAAATTTAGTTTCATAATGCTGACTAAAAGAAATATTTTGTACAAATCAAAATCACATTAAAACAAAATTAGTTTGTAAACTATAGTAACTTTATACAATTTAGTCTTTATTTCCAGTAGGATGATATGTATCTTCATGTAATCACATGTTCCATTTCCATCAGTAAAGTTTGAAATCCCCATCATATACTTATGATTGTGTATTTCTAAGTATTTTTAATTTCCTTTTAGATTTGTTCATTTTACCTTAAGTTTGAAAGATCTTAAAATGGTCAAAGAAATTACCAAGTGCGTTTCTTCCAAGTTATCTCCACCTTTGTTCTATTTCACTACCTTATTAGTTATAGAAAACTGATAAGAATGAAAATACACAGAGGCACATTTAAATTAATTGCACCTGGTAGAATGCAATTGATCATTGCCCTATGGACAGACTCGTTTTGCATTCACTTATAAATTCATTTAAACATTTCTTTTTACTTATGATGTATATTTCTTTGAATTCTTCAGTTTTAATCTTTCTGATTCCTTCATTAATTAATGAATTATATACTGAGTGTCCAGATTACTATGACCACCGCATCAGTACAATGAAGTGAATTAGTTATGCAAATAATAATAAAACCTTGAGAGTATTTGCTTAGGAAGTTTTCAATATTCAGTATTTTTGGAAGTGTCAATGAAGTGCTGATGGGGTGGTCATAATAATCTGGCCACTCAGTGTATAAAATCTTTGATACATTTTTATTTTATATCCACAGATGCTAATGGAATTTAAACAAAGTAAAATAAACCAGTTTAATTAAATGTTATTAAAGGCTAAGTAACATAAAGAGGAAACATCTTACCCTAGCAGGTTTGGTTCAGTGGATAGAGTGTTGGCCTTCAGACTGAAGGGTCCTGGGTTTGATTTTGGTCAAGGGCACATGCCTGTTTGTGGGCTTGATCCCCAGTAAAGGGCATACAGGAGGCAGCCAATCAATGATTCTCTCTCATCACTGATGTTTCTCTCTCTCTTTTTCTCTCTCTCCCTTTCTTTCTGAAATCAATAAAAATATTTTTTTAAAAAAGTTAAAAAACAAGGAGCGAACACCTCAACCAGTTCTCCTCATGTGTAGTTCCTCAAAAACCAGTACTCCTTTCCTACAATACTAAACATATTCTTTTAAAAAAAAATCCTCCCCTGAGGATATATTTTTATTGCTTTTACAGAGAGAGAGGAAGGTAGAGAGAGAGAGAAACATTGATCAGTTGCCTCCTATGCATGCTGCAACCAGAGATCAAAACCAAAACCTAGGTATGTGCCCTGACCAAGAATCGAAACTGCAACCTTTTTTTTTTTGGTGTACTGAATGATGCTCCAACCAATTGAGCAACCCAGCCAGGGTTAAATATAATCTCAACATATCATCTAGCAGTTATGTTTCTTGGTATTTACCCAAAGGAACTGAAAACTTACATCCATACAAAGCTTGCACATTGATATTTATAGAAGATTGATTTATAATTGTCAAAACTTGAAAGCAGCCAAGATGTCCTTTGGTAGCTGAATGGACAAATTATGGTACAAAGAACAGAACATTTTTCAGTAATAAAAAGAAATGAACCACCAAGCCATGAGAAGACATGGAGAAGCCTTATATGCATATTACTAAGTGAAAAAAGTCAACATGAAAATTTACATACTGTATGATTCCAACTATATGATATTCTGGAAAAGGCAAAACTATGGAAACAGTAACGATATCTGAGGCTGCCAAGAATTAGGGGAAAGAATGGCTGAACAGGCGGAGCACAGAAGATTTTTAGGACAGTGAAAATATTTTCTATGATATTGTAATGATAGGTACATGTCATCATATATTTATTTAAACTGATAGGATGTACAACACCAAGAGTGAACCCTAATGTAAACTATAGACATTGGGAGATTACGATGTGTCAGTGTAGGTTCATCAGTTATAACAAACATTCCATTCTGGTGAGATGTTGATAATGGGGAAGGCTATGCCTGGGGTGGGCGGTGCAGAGAATATAATAGGGAATCTCTGTACCTCCCTCTTACTTTTGCTGTGATTCTAAACCTCTAAAAATAAAATCTTTAAAAATGAATACTGATTCACCCCCCAAAACAAATAAACAAACAAACTAATACTCCCAACAGGTTTCATCAGTCACCATATTTGTATATAATTTACCTTATGAAATAGCCTCTACCAAGAAGCCTCTCTCTCTCATATCTAATTCATTTCCCATCTGTTGCTTCTCCTCTGTTTCTAAATTCAACACGTTGCTCTTACAAAAATTTATCATTGTGCTGTCAGTGTACCACAATTGCTAAAATTGTTTTCTTGTTGTTGTCATAGTCATTTGTCCCCTACACTAAACTGTGAGCTGCATGAGAGCAAGGGCCATTCACATTATTGAGTGATCCTTACAAAGAGGAATCAAATGAGAATAAGCCCTGTCTTAATAAAGCTCACTGTCTAATACAGTGGTTCTCAACCTTCCTAATGCCTCGACCCTTTAATAAGAAACATCGATCAGCTGCCTCCCGCACACCCCCCACCGGGGATGTGCCCGCAACCCAGGCACACGCCCCCTACCGGAATCGAACCTGGGACCCCTCAGTCCGCAGGCCAACGCTCTATCCACTGAGCCAAACCGGTTTCACCCGATGGTCTTAAGCGACCCTGTGAAAGGGTTGTTCGACCCCCAAAGGGGTCGCAACCCATAGGTTGAGAACCGCTGGTCTAATAGAAGTCAGTAAAATCCCTATAAATCATATACAGGGATTTCAAGTGTTCAGAATTCCACAAGTTCTTTCAGAGTCCAGGCTCATTAGCAATAAAGCAAATGAAACGCATTTGTAGTGAAACTAAGTTTTATCTACAAGGTTGTGGAAAACAACCACAAGATGTTTCTGAAGCACCTCCTGGGGGGAAGTACCTCAGGAGGCAACGGTGATCCTGAAGTCCTAGTGGCATATTAACGTTACAATAAAGGAAACTAAGGAACACACATAACATTTAATAATAATAAAAAATAACACCAATGAAAGGCAGCCTTTGCCGCCAAGGACCAAATGAGAGAGGCAATAAATGTTCTCTGAGTTGAAGGTAGAAACATATCACCCTGACAGGGGGGAAAATGCTGTTTCACAGAGTAAAGTGGGATTAAGTTGAAGCCTTTATTCCAGAGATGGCGAACCTATGACACGCGTGTCAGAGGGGACACGCGAACTCATTTTTTTGGTTGATTTTTCTTTGTTAAATGGCATTTAAATATAGAAGATAAATATCAAAACTATAAATCTTTGTTTTACTATGGTTGCAAATGTGAAAAAAATGTCTATATGTGACACGGCACCAGAGTTAAGTTAGGGTTTTTCAAAATGCTGACACGCCGAGCTCAAAAGGTTCGCCATCACTGCTTTATCCAGTGGTTCTCAACCTTGGCTGCACATTAGAATCACCTGGGAATCTTTTTAAAATCCTGATTTCTGGGCCTCATTCTCCGGAAATTCTGTTTCTTTGTTACTATTGTTGTGGCCCCATCCCATAACAAGGAAACAGAATTTCCCGAGCACGAGGCCCAGAAATCAGGATTTTAAAAAGATTCCCAGGTGATTCTAATGTGCAGCCAAGGTTGAGAACCACTGCTTTATATTATGATTTTGGTAAGTGGGGAGAGGGAAAGGTGTCTTAGAATGTGTATGGCATGTTTAGTCCACAGTGAATGTATGGTTTCTCTCTGGCTGAATTGGACACATATAAGGGCCTTCTGGAGGCTCCACGCAGCCTCACTGAGTCACAAGATTTTAGTCCACCTGTGCCATGTCCTTCCTGCTTAGCCCTCTCCGCCCCTAGCCTGTGAAGATCATAAAACTGTTACCTACTTAAGTAATAGCAGATAATCTGTATTTTTTTTAAATAGCTCATGATTAATGTGAGCATTCCCAATAGGGCTGTTTCAATCTCAAATATTTGATCCAAGGACAGCAGGTAATGAATCACAATGAAGAAAGGAAAATGCATCGATGAGTAAAAATAGCACTGACTATCTTTCAAGTGTACACAATTAGGGCGGATTCCGGAGTTATGAATGATTTTATAGAACTCGTGGGGACAATTTAGTCCATCTTTATTAGCTCTGCACTGCAAATCAACTTTTCTAAAAAAGAAGTTTTAAATCATTTTCCTTATTGCTGCAGTGTTAGGGTCACTGAGGCCAGGGCTTCCTCACTTCAATTACGGACAATCCTTTATCCCTTGGCTTTTAGCTTTGAATACAGAAAATTGCTGGAGTCAGAAGGCAGGTTTTATTGTTTCCTCTTACCTCAGAGAGCAAGAATGGTAATTTAATTCAATTAAAAATTGTATTTAGCCCTGGCTGGGGGACTCAGTTGATTGGAACATCGTCCTGTATCCCAAAAGGTTTCAAGTTCAATTCCCAGTGAGGGCACATACCTAGCTTGCGAGTTGGATCCCTGGTAGGGGCACATACAGGAAACAACTGGTCACGTATAGATTTTTGTGTATAATTTCATATTCTGAAACCCTACTGAAGTCTTTTATTAGTTCTAATATTTGTTTTATAAACTTCTTGGGAATGTCTATGTATAAGATCATGCCATTTGCAAATTAAGATAGTTTTATGTCCCCCATTCCATTCTGAAAGACTTGTTTTCCTTGCCTATTGCTCAGGCTAGAACATCCAATACAGTGTTGAAGAGAACTGTCAAGAATGAGTATTGTTGTCTTGTTCCTAATTATTAGAAAAGTATTTACCCTTTCACCATTAAATCTGATGTTATTCATAGGGTTTTCATAGATGCCCTTTATCCGGTCAAATAAGTCCCTATTGTTCCTAATTTGTTGAGTGTTTTCTATCAAAAGGTGGTCGATTTTGTCTAATATCAAGTTTATTGAGATGGTCATATGTATATAGTCAATTTTCAGATGTTAAACCAAGCTTGCATTTCTTGGATACATTTCTATTGTTTATTTTGAATAGTTTTTATTTCTTTATTGATATCCTCCATTTGGTGATTATCATACCGCATCTCCTTTAATTCTTCAAGCATTTTTTTAAATCTCTTTGAACATAATTATAATGGCTGCTTTGGAGTTTTTTGTCTGCTAAGTTCACCATCTGGGACCTTTTAAAAGCAGTTTCTATTGTTTTATTTTTGTTTGTCCTGATTTGTTTTGTTTTGCATGCTTCATACGGTTTTGCTGATGACTGTATATTTTAGACATTGTAGTAACTCTCAGTGTGATCCCCTTCTTTCTGGGTATTATTGTTGCTGTCACTTTCCTTGTCATTTGTTTCTTTTTTATTTGTTTACTGAGAAGGCTGAATAACTGCAAATACCTCCCCACAGTGTGCAAATAAGGTACTTGATGTACCCATTCAAGTTTTTCCACCCTTGTTTTGGTCTTTCAGCCTGACTGCCTAGATGTCATTTCTAGGTCTACATCACCTATTTATCAAAGATTGTACTCAATCCCCCTTAGCTAGTTAATTTCCTTTTTACCTTTTATCACCTGATGGGTGACTTGGAAGCTGCTATCACAGTCATGGTGCTTATGGATTCTTTTTACTCTATGTTCAACCAGAAAACAGTAACTTGTAGGATCCCTATCGCATTGGTCCTGAGAGGGCACTTGAGCATGCACACAGTCTTCCACACGACTAAGGGTGAATGTAATTTTATTTTTAAACCTGTCTTCCTGGGAGTTGTTTTTGAGTCACAGCAGCTTACCACTGATCAGTCAGTGCTTGACCAGAGATGATGTTTGATCAGAGATGATGTTTCAGTCCCATACTTAAGTGAGGCTTTCTTTGTTGATAGGGTTATGTGAGGCTTGGGGAATAGTTTAAAATTCCCCCTACCCCCGCACTCTCATCTGATTGAGTGCAGTCTGGTACATGGCATAGTTGACTTTTTCCCTGGTTCTGAAAGGAGTTTTTAGGGGTAAAAGAGGCAGGTTTAAGGAGATTTAGGAATTAGGGGGCCCATGGGGGAGAACTTCGGGGGCTGCAAAGCTGGGAGCTGCCCAAAGGTACACATTTACAGAATAAAGGGAGAGGAAGCCACCCATTCCCAGAACCAAGAGGAAGGCCATAGGGATTAGAAAAACAAAAGGAAGAGAAAGAGGGGAACCCCTCCTGGGTGCTATAGTGACTAATCAGAGGGGATATCAGGACACAAAGAACTGCAGCCTTTATAAACCTTAAAAAAGAGGGGCTTAGTGGCTCTCTCTCCCCCTCCCCACATGGGAGTCTGTGTATTTCCCAATAGATTTCCACCTTTTTCTATACCAGTGATGGTGAACCTTTTGAGCTCAGAGTGTCAGCATTTTGAAAAACCCTAACTTAACTCTGGTGCCGTGTCACATATAGAAATTTTTTGATATTTGCAACCATAGTAAAACAAAGGTTTATATTTTTGATATTTATTTTATATATTTAAATGCCTGATTTGTTTTATATATTTATATATTTAACAAAGAAAAATCAACCAAAAGAATGAGTTCGCATGTCACCTCTAACACGCGTGTCATAGGTTCGCCATCACTGTCCCATACCATCTTTTGTCTGTGACTTCATTCTTTGAATCCACCTGGACAAGAACCGGGAAATCACCTTTGCATCCTGCTCAGAGGAGAAATCACATGTTCCAGTTTAATTTCTGCATTTCAGTTCTAAGAACTTCTGGTTGCGCTGCCATTTTCACAGTGTATGGACTTACTAAGCTCCTCTTACTTGCTCTTCACCAAAATCTATACTATTTTCAACAATGCCCCTAGGCACGGAGTTCTCCATTTTCTGTTTCAGAATAGTCTTCTTATGCCGAGTTGTAGATCTCTTTGTCTTTAGGGTCTGCCTTTCCCCCTGAGCAGAAAACTGTTCCCTGCACCATAGCCGTGGGCAGGGACCCACTTTCCTTGAAGTGGCATTCTCTCTGTATGAGTGGGCACGCAGACCAGCGTGCAGCTCCTGTTTCCTTGGCCTGCACTTCCCAGTGTGGAACCTCTGATCTGGACATGACCTGCCACGGGGCATCGGGACCATGGTATTCCTGGCCTGCCACACTTTGGGAAGAGCCCTTGCTCTGTGAATAGGATCTGGATGGAAGAAGGAAGACCATGACCTCTTAGTTGTACCTGCTTAGACTAGAATTTCTCTCAGCACAAGGCTAGAGGAGGAGGAGGAGAAACACCAGAAACCTGCCCCTCCCCATATGAAAAATTTCTCCCACTTGTGGGCATTTTAATGAACTTCCCCCTCCTTGTAGCTTCAAGCTCCCAGCACACAGGCCCCACCAACACCCTTAATCTTCTCCTCGGCTCTTCTGCGGAAGAACTTGGCCTCCACAATGACAGGCTGCCTTGGGAGCCTCCCCTTCCCCAGGACTTTGTAGTAGCCCGATGGCCCCGCATCCATGAAAGGAGCAGCTCCAGTCTTGCTTTTGGCCTTACCCTGTGTCTGCTCACTGACCAGGGTGCACAGTTTATTTATCAGGGTTGACAGTTGGGCAGAAGCTCTGTTTCCTCTTTAAGCGGTGATGCCTCCCACCAGCTTTCCCAAAGTAGCCTGGGTGATACTTGTCCACGTTCATGCTGGGATGATGCAAGCCACCAGCATTACCTCGCCGCCCCGCTGTGCTTGCCGATGCATGTCAGTGGCAGAGATGCAAGAGCCGCATAGGAAATCTTAAGCCCAAAATGAGAGGTCCCAGGAGAGTGAGCCTTTGTCTTCTTGGCTGTGCAGGTTCAGGTAGAACTTCTGTAACATATTCCTGGAGGAATGGGTGGCTCAAATGCCATAGAATTTCTGGTTTTACTGAGATTTAGACTCTCTTGGATAAATGACTGTTCATTTTCTGTATGCTCTTAGGACAATCTCTCGTGTCCTTAAATGATTTTTTAAACTGTCACCAGTTAAAATTGGTTAAAGTGAAACATAAACAGTCACATTTGTTTTGCTTGAGAGATAGTTTACTGAGTTCCTTACGCCATCATTCATGAAATCCTGGACCAAGAAAATATTATTTAATAAATCAGTGCAATTAAGCCAAAGCTATATTCAAAGAAAAAAACTGACAAACATAAATGCTACATTTATTGATCTCTAACTAACCAACTTGTGGGATAAACCAACACTCCCCATTTTCTCTATAAAAACTATTAAAAATCTACTGCACACTGAATGCTAAAAGCTAAGTTGTCCACTTTGTTTTTCCTTCCACCTCTGCTCCTAATTTTGAGCTGTGTATTTAAGATTCAGTGCTGTATTCCACC
This sequence comes from Myotis davidii, assembly GCF_000327345.1. Classification (NCBI taxonomy): domain Eukaryota; kingdom Metazoa; phylum Chordata; class Mammalia; order Chiroptera; family Vespertilionidae; genus Myotis; species Myotis davidii. Next base: position 3,116,602 of record NW_006292334.1, on the reverse strand, counting down.
TTTCCTGTGTAGGGCTAGAGGTGATTCTGATTTTAATATGTAATATGTAAAAAAAAAAAAATAGTTGTTCCTCTTGAAACCCAGTTGAATTCTTTGCAAAATCATAATACGGACAGGTTATTTTTTAAAATATGCTCCCTCTTGGTGTGGGCAAGACAGCTATAAGCAGATGCTAAAACTGTAGTGAAAAGCTTATGAGGAGGGCTAGACCTACGTCTCAAAGAGCCTCCCCCTAAAGTGCTTACTAATGACAAAGGAAGAATAGTAGTAAGTTTATAGAGGAGAACATAAGGATTAAATGGATAAAACAACATAATAAGCAACCAGATCATATACTAAGAAGAGCCCAAGATAATTTATGTAGTAGTACTCTCAAAAGTGCATAACCTTAATATAATCCTGAGAAAATTTCAGACAAGTCCAAACTGGGAGTATTCTACAAAATAAAGGACCTGTGCTTATCAAAGGAGAGCAGAGGAACTAATCCTGATTAAAAACAAAACAAAACAAACAAACAAAACAGCTAAAGAAAGACACAGAGCAATGAAATGCAATGCATGATTCTGAATTAGAACCTGGACCAAGAAAATCAAAATCATCACAAAGGACATAATTTGGTCAATTGACAAAATTAGAATATGGACTGTACATAAGACGGAACTATCTATAACATGTTTGAGGGGGTTGGTATTATTTAAACTGTAGTAACTGAAATGTGAGCATATCAGAACTGTGCAAAGTAAAATCTATTTATCCATCTATAGATCTATTATCATTATCTATCTATCTATCTATCTATCTATCTATATCTACTATCATAAATCTATCTAATTCCATGTATTATCTGCTTTTTCTGATTTAATAACCAACCCAACCACTAATTATAATTATTTCCACTAAGAGGGCTTCTGCAGTATTTTTATTATTTTTCAAGACAGAAATAGCAGCATCCCTCCCCTGCCACACAAAAAAAGAGGAAACACTATTTTACCCTTCACAAAATAATGTTATTTTCAAATAAAACTGAGTTCTCTACAAATACACATACTTTTTCAAATATAATATAAAAGGAATATAATCAATATTGCCTAAAGATTCATTACCATATATTATTGAAGCTAGAGAATATGGGAAGCTAAGTTATTACCTTGCTTTTTAGAACTTTTGCTTTAAGAAACAGAAGAACCTTGTAAAGTGGCTTCTAGTTTAGATTTGTTTGGTTTTTTTTTGAGCTGTTTAAGTTAAGAATAATCACTTTAGGCCAGGCCTTAAAAAATTACTTCATGAAGACCAGATGCTTATCTTGCATTACTTTCCTTTGGATCAAAGTCAGCTTTTCAGTTTTTTGACAATCACAGGGTCTTGCATCACTAATTACTTGATCATTGTGTTTAAGAACAAATGTACTGATCTCTATATACACTGAAGAAGAGCTGCGATATTTTGTCAGAATTTCAATTTTATATTTTCTTTGGATCTTAGATTTTTTTAATTATTTATTACTAGGGGCCCGGTGCACGAAATTCGTGCACTGGTGTGTGTGTGTGTGGGGGGGGGGGGGGGGGGGGGGGGGGGGGGGGGGGGGGGGGGGGGGGGGGGGGGGGGGGGGGGGGGGGGGGGGGGGGGGGGGGGGGGGGGGGGGGGGGGGGGGGGGGGGGGGGGGGGCGTGCCCCTCAGCCCAGCCTGCCCCCTCTCACATACTGGGAGCCCTCAGGCGTTGACCCCCATCACTGGTTCTGCCCTCAGCCTGCCCCATGCCCATGCCTGACGCTGCCAGAGGTGTCAGGCCTGGGCAGGGGAAGCTCATTTCTCCCTATCACTGGTTCTTCCCCTAGCCCAGGCCTGATGCCTTGGCCAGAGGAGTTGACCCTCATCACCCTCCGATTGCCAATCACCGGATCGGCCCCTTGACCAGGCCTGAGGCCTCTGGCAGAGGTGTCAGGCCTGGGAAGGGGACCCCCAGCTACCTGCGGTTGCAGG
>NW_006292334.1:3061599-3114056 GCF_000327345.1 Myotis davidii | reverse complement strand
TTAACCGCCATCTTTGTTGTCAGTTAACTGCCATCTGAGTTGGCAGTTAATTTGCATATAGCCCTGATTAGCCAATGAAAAGGGTAGCGTTGTACGCCAATTACCATTTTTCTCTTTTATTAGTGTAGATTATTATTATTATTATTATTATTATTATTTTCCCTTTTAAAGTGAAATCTGTTGTAGCAGCCCCCCTGGGAACTATCCAAAGCTCCTGTGATAGGCAAACTATTCATCCTTGTTCACAGGGACAGAATGTCTTTGGGAAAAAATCTCATCAGCTTTATGGAAACCACCCATGTGGCACCAGTAATCTATCTTCCTAAGAAACCACTGTAAAAGCTACTATAAATAAATGTGGTAAAAGGTGACACAAGATTTGCTTATCAGTATCTTTAGTCACAAAATAAGATCCATCCTTAAATGGTCTTCTAAAATTAACCTTTAACTGGGGTTGGGATTTTGACTTGGAAAGAATAACACATTATCCAGTTTACACATTAGCAGAAAACATCTTATACAAGAAAGGCTTTGCCACCCATTGTGAAGAGAGGTATGAGGCCATTAATTGATTCAACAAATCTTTTAAAGGCCTATTGTGTGAATCCCCGAGAGGATAATATTAGAGCAGGAAATGAAAATGGCAAACTGCAGTTATTATCCCTGAAAAGAAAGTTGCAGACTTTTATTATTAATCATTTTGATCAATAGTTGGGTCAATTTTCACAAAGCTTCTGCAAATGAAAGTACAGAGCAAGTATTGTTCACGAACTGAATAAATGTGTTCCATTCTAAAGCACTAACATTTTATCAGGTATGCAGTTCTCATTGGGAGTAACTCCTTTAAAATATTACATGGTGAATATTCATCAGGTCATCACCACATGATTTCTGATTCATTGGACATCAAGATTACAATTTCTATTAAGTGAGGAGTTTGTGATATTCATTTGGTTATAAAAAGAATACTCCATATTTCACAATGGTGAGTACCACTAACACAAGACCCTTAAGATTGAAAAGTTTTGATGGAAAAGGAGGCATAATTATTGAGCATGTCTGGGAAAGATAGAGCTAATATCAAAATATATCTTCAAAACTATGGGCATGTATACAGTGAAAGTAATCAAAGAGGGGAGAGGTAAAAAAAAAGCAATGCTTCAAATAAAATCTTCAATTGTTTCCTAGTTACTTACAAGATAAATGAGGATAGAAAGCATACACTAAATTACACTAAATTGGAAGGACCTCCAATTAAACTTCTTATAAGATGGTCTCTTACTAGATTTAATAATGCATGTCTGATCAGAGATGGAGAAAATAGAGCCTCAGAAGTTTCTAGTACCTTTTCAACATAAAATACAAGCAAAAACCATATTTTAACACTCAAAAATATTTCATAGAAGAAATACAAGCTTCTCTTTGTGCAATCCTTTCCAATAACCTATGAATGTAAATTTGTGTAACAGCCTGAAGAAAATAATAGCATACACACCATAATTAAATACATACTTTGACCATGTCACTTTTACTTTACATTAGGTTAGAGGATATCTGCTTTAGGAAAGTGAGCCATCTTGGAATCCCATTGACTAATTCCCTCTTGATATATGAGTTTTGCTTTTGCAGGCTTTCTAGGAGAAAACTTCATCCAGCTTTGAGCAATGAGGACCTAATTCCTAAGACAGAGGTGTCACTGCATCCTCACAAACATACAAACTGTTTTTCCTGGTACAAAGATAATTCAGGTAAATCCAAAACCAAAATTATAAATCATAAAAAATAAAATGCTGAATATACAGGCAAATCATTAAACTTTCAATTTAATCAATCTCATGGGTCATTTAACATCTTTTGAAATAAAAACTTCAAGTAGAAGACAAAACAAGTATTTTCTCTTTTTCAGCTGTGATTCTAACTTTTAAGTGTTAAAAATAATTTTTGTTACTTTTTAAATACTAGTAGAACTGTTATAACTAATGACTGAACACCCAATTTTAGAGACAAACCTATAATCATCTTTATTATTTCACAGCATTTCTTTTTGTGACATTACTTACTTTTGGGAAAGGTATAATTTAAGGTATGTGCCACCTGGATGAAATAATTTTTTGACAAGTAATATGAATGATATTCTAAGTGCTCAATGATACCTTTTCTTTCATAACATCCTCTTCATTTGTCATAGTTTCTCTTCCTTTCTGACCTCTTTAATCATTATAAATATAGCAATTTTATAATCTCTTTTAGACTGTTCTATTTTATTTCATTTTAGGATGTCAATTTAATTTTTTAGCTGCTGCTGGCACCTCTTTATGGTAATTTACTTTCTAATGTAATTTGTGTTTTGATTTATGACTCTAACTTTCACTTTTTTCTTCTGTAAAAGATAAGTGAGTCCTGGTTTGTGAATATCATCTTGAAGAAGCACTTTGAATTATTTTATTAGGGCTTTGCAATTTTTATAGGAGCTAGATCTCTTTGTATAACTTATTCCCAGCTAGAAATTAACAACCCACTTAAGTAATGTAAATGCAGACCTGATATACTTGGAAGATACTGGTTTGTGTTTATCATTTTTTTTCCCAAAATATTTTTCCCACCCAATAGCTGGAGGAGACTGGACCGTTTTTAATAGTGGGTAAAATTCTCTGAGACTATGAGCAGAGTTTCTCTGATCATGTTTTTACAGACTGAATAGTCCTATATAGTCCTAGCTTTAAAGTGATATTTTAAATCTAGATAAGTACTTTATCTGGATCCAATTTCACATATTGAAAATCAAAATTCAAGCCTCATCATCTAGGGACACCATCAGGAAAAAAAATTCAAAAGAACCAGAACCTAGTCTGGGAAACATTTTCATTCATACCTCACTCTGGCACAACAGGCTTCCTGGTCTGCCAAGGTCTCTCTCTTCCTGCTTAGCGAGCACCAGCAGGAAACAGTGGGAGACCCAGCAGCAACTGATAAACCAAGTGGGCCAAAATAAGAATTCAAAGGTTCTAAAAATTTTCTGTAATTGGAACCACAACTCACACAATCAGGCCAGTCACTTCATAACAAACCCGAACAGGTGACTGCCTGCTAAAATAAAGCATTCGAATAGGACCCAGACTTTACTAAACAAAAAAGTAAAAGTGTCCAGGATACAATAAAAAAAAAATTCACCCATCCTACCAAGAAACAAAAAAATCACACCATGAATGTCAAAAGACAATCAACAGAAGCCAACATTGAGATGAATCAAATGTTGAAAAATATTTGACAAGAATTTTCAAGCAGCCATTATAAAAATGTTTCAGCAAGCAATTACTAGTCCTCTTCGAACTAATAAAAAATAAAAGCAGAAATTCTCAACAAATAAATAGAAGTTATCAAAGAGAACCAAATGGAAATTATAGGACTGAATATAGAATAATGAGAAATAAATCTTGCTGGATAGGTGCAATCATGCAGTGCAGATGCCAATGATATCAGTAGAACTGAAAACAGATTAATAGCATGAATCTAATCTAAAAAACAACACAGACTGAAAAAGTTTACTAATCCCTCAGTTTCCTGTGGGACATTCACAAAATATTCCATCTAATCTAATAAAGGAGAAACATGCAAATTGACCGTACTTCTGCTATACCCACAAGCCACGTCCACAAGCCAGTCAGGAGCGAGTATGCAAATTAACCCCACTAAGATTGTGGCGGCCATGAAGCTGGAGAGAGCAGGAGGCTTGGGTTGCCCCCAGCAATGGAGAAAGCCAAGCTTCCCGCCTGCCTGGCCAGCCCTGAGCTCCTCTCAAGGCTATAAAGTTTCAATTATAGAAGATAAATAATTCCCAGATACGTGCTTCCAGCCTGCCCGCAGGCATGGCCAGCCTGAAAATGGCCATCAGTCCCTCACCCAGGCTGGCCAGGCACCCCAGTAGGGTCCCTCACCCTGAAGGGGCTGTGGCCAGCCTGCAAACAGTCATCAGCCCCTCTCCCAGGCTAACCAGGCACCCCAGTGGGACCCCCACCCTGATCCAGGACACCCTTCAGGGAAAACCAGCCAGCCCCCACCCATGCACCAGGCCTCTATCCTATATAATAAAAGGGTAATATGCAAATTGACCCTAACAGCAGAATGACTGGGAATAACTGGTCACTATGACACACACTGACCACCAGGAGGCAGATGCTCAATGCTGGAGCTGCTCCCTGGTGGTCAGTGTGCTCCCACAGCGGGAGCTCTGCTCAACCACAAGCCAGGCTGATAGCTGCCAATACAGCGGTGATGGTGGGAGTCTCACCTGATTCTTCAGCAGCACTAAGAATGTCCGATTGCAGCTTAGGCCTGCTCCCCACTGGCAAGTGGACATCCCCTGAGGGCTCCCGGGCTGCCAGAGGGATGTCTGACTGCCAGCTTAGGCCTATTCCCCCAGGGAGCGGGCCTAAGCCAGCAGGTAGATATCCCCTGAGGGGTCCCAGACTGTGAGAGGGCACAGGCCAGGCTAAGGAACCACCCCCTGCCCGAGTGCACAAATTTTTGTGCACCGGGCCTCTAGTGTTCATATAATTCAAAGCCCCAGAAAGAGAGGAGAAACAGAGTGTTGGTTCAAAAGCTGCCTCCCACACCCACCTACACAGAGGGCAAGGAAAGACAGAAGAGCAGACCACTCCAGACTGATACACGGTCCATTTAATAAGCAAGGGAACTTCTGAGTCTGGTCTTGGGCAGTTATAAAACAAGCAGATCTCTTCATCTATTCACCAGAATATTAAAAGTTTATATAGAGGCCTTAGCTAGGTTCAGTCATGAATACCATTCAACAACATATTGCTCCTTCAAGGCTGCTTTGTTGAAAATGGTTACCACTGTAGGATTGGTGGGCAAGAAGTACATTCCAAGGACAAGGGAGAGAGTAAGGAGCCTCAGATTGCCAGGGTCAAGTTAGAGGGTCAACTGATGGTCACATCCTCTTGATGACCTCCACCAGTACTCCACCCTTGTAAGTAACTGTCTCTTATATTTTATATGCCCCCTTCTTTCATCATGTGCTCTGAGCTGTCAGCAAGGGGTTTCATGAGCATGGAGGTGGTTCATTCTGTGGCTATCTGGCTATCTTGGAGGCTGGTACTACAGAAACAATATAGGTACATGTTCTTTTGAAAACATAACTTAAATAATGATTCTCATAATAGCATTTCCCCCCCACCAAGATCCCCATGATCTGAACCACTGGTTTATTAAGTCCTCTAGCCTGAACATCGAATCACTGAGGATATTCACTTGTGCTCTCAAACAATTTAATAAAGATGATACATTAGAAGACTTATCAGCTATAAACTCATAACATTCTGTTGGGATAACAGCACAGGTGCCTTCCTGAAAGGCAGTAATAATGTCCATCATATTCTGGAGGACAGCCTTTCTCGTTAGAGACATTTCAGTGTTCGGTAAAGGCAGGTTTGTCAGCCATCATTTAATGGTTGGTGAGTGAATTGAGTAAGAGCTTATCTATAATAATAAAAGCATAATATTCTAATTAGACTGGACAACCTTCCAGATGACCTTCCAGATGAAGCTGGGGCTGCGAGGGAAGCCCGGGTGCTGAGTGCCTGCTGGAGACCAGAGGGAAGCCCAGGTCCTGGGTGCCAAAGGGAAGCCGGGGCCAGCAGCTGGAGAAAGGAAGGCCTACTCTTGCACGAATTTCATGCGTTGGGCCTCTAGCATGTGCTATAATGTCCTCCAGGCCAATGGAAGGAACAAAGGTGGTGGCCAAATGATTGCACTAATAGAAAACAGAACCTGCCAAACTCACCTTTAGGAGAGGGAGGATGGGAGCTTAAGGAACTACACCAAGTTGTACATACTCTACATGTTGGCAGGGAGAGGCAGCACTGTCAGACATGAGGAAATGGACTGGGGGTGGGATATGACAGGCCAGGACCCCCCTCTCCTCTCTCAATGGTTCATGCTCCATTCTAAATGTAGTGAGTTTCAACAAGTCCACTCAGCCAAGGTGGTTTTACCTGTTAGAAATTTAATCTACTGCTTTAATAGTTTATTATTCCTTTTTACTAACCTGCTTGTGGGTTATACAGGAGATAGAATCTGCATTCAATGTCATTTCTTTTGCCCAGTCTTGCTAATCATGACTCTTAAAAAATGTGACCTCCAATTATAGTCTATTTAACAGGGGTAAGCACACATGGTACTCAGCTTTTTTAAACCCCTAATGGTGGCAGTGTGGTTTGTGTGGTGACAGGGGAAACCTTGGGGAAGGCCAGACCACTGAACAGTTTCTATACAAGCCAAGCCATCTTTAGAACCCTCACTCAGGGGCCAATATAATCAATTTGCCATTCTTCACTGGTTGGGAATGTTGATGAATGGCCTCAGTCATTTTGGTAGTGTCCTTGGGAGTTGTTTAGAACAATAGGACATACTGTTACTGCATCAATAAAGTCACTGTGCTTTATTCAAGGGCAATCCAGCATCCTTGGCAATATGCCATTCCACCTGGGTTCCATGGTGGCCACTCTTCCAATGAATCCTATTGTGCTGTGCCAGCACGGCCAAGGGTGAACCTGAGGAGGGGCAGTGAAGGATTGAAGAAAAGACAGACAAGAGAATACAGCTGGGGCTCGGTGGATCTCCCATGCCTGGATGAGGACACAAAAGACCCAACCTTCAAGCTGATGCTTTATTTTATAGTCTGATTAAAACAAGGATAGATTAACATGTATACAGATGTTCTTGTTTTGGCAACACTTGCTGTACCTCCCACAGCCCATTAGCTACTTAGGAAGGAATTAGGGAGGGCTGCAAGGTCAGCCTTAATTATGCTAGGAGAGCTCTGCCCTCCAGCCTGGGACTTGTTTGTGGCCCTGCCACAGATCAGCCCGAGGCTTGATCCTAAAGCCAATCCCTACACCCTATCTGATGTATCTACTGAAGTGTCAGATGCTCAGGCTCATACCAGGGTTAAGACATCAGTTTCCTGATTGCCAGGGATCATCAGTGCCTTATGACCCAGGATATGGAAGACAGTGAGGACTGCCTCAGGTTCTTGTAAACAAACTTAAATGTCTTTTGACAAATCCTGACCCCACCATGGCTTATGTATGATCAACCACCTTTCTGCTTCCCATTGCCCAAACCATGGTGTTAATCTCTTTAGAACAGCCCAACTGTCACTGTAAAGGGTTAAAGCCAGGACTCACGAGTGATCATCAACCAAACAGCTGTCACTTCAGCCCACTGGCGGCTGCAGTTCCCTCCTGTTTCCAGGCATCAGCAGTAATTCCTCCCACTCCCACTCTACAGACCACAGGGGCAGCCACAGGACTGGAAGTGGGCACATTTGGAGAATCTCCATTCTCTACTGGGCTGAGTATCACCCGCATTTCTAGAGACAGTGGGCTGGTAGACACAGTGTTCCTCTGCTGCAAATAGGCATGCCGCTTAGTCACAGTGGGGCTTTGAGCCAAGCAGAAGTAGGTAGACAGGGCATCTCTCAACCCAACCCTTGGTGGGAAGGAAGGTTCTTACCATGATCTGCTGTTTCTTCATGAGAGGCTCTATGGCAGCGGTTCTCAAGCTGTGGGTCGAAACCCCTTTGGCAGTTGAACGACCCTTTCACAGGGGTTGCCTAAGTCCATCCTCCATATCAGATATTTACATTACAATTCATAACAGTAGCAACATTACAGTTATGAAGTAGCAATGAAAATAATTTTATGGTTGGTTCACAACATGAGGGATTGTATTTAAAGGGCCAGAAGGTTGAGAACCAGTGCTCTATGGGGAGGAGTGCTGTGTGCACAGTTGGGAGCTGTTGCTCTGTGGGGGTAAATTATGTTTCTGCCCCCTTCCAGGGCTGGAACTAAAATCCTCAGGGTACTCTCTCCTTCTGGTTTCTCTGCCACAGTGCCCAACCATATCTTCTGGAGTCACAGATACATCCAACTCAAATGGTAGCCCCGCTTGGGAGACGCCTGGATTTTAATTTGCTTCACTGGTACTTTTACCTTCTCAAAGGTGCTTGCTCCTCTGATCCCAAGTCCCACCGATGCCCTTTCTTCACCAGGTGGTCATGTGCCAGGTGGGGAATAAAAGTCTTCCAAAACCCTCAAATCCCTCCAAAGGCTTGCCCCTCTTTCTTGTTCTTAGGGATTGGATAGGCTTGCACCTTGTCAATCACAGCTTCTGGGACAACATGGGCTTTAGCTACTAAACATTTGACTCCCCAAACCTTTACAGCAGTGCCTGAGCCTCAACTTTTCTGTGGGTTCACTGCCATCCTCTCCCTTGCAGATGTTCCTGAGAAGTCTATAGAGTGCCCTGCAGTAGAGGCAAGTTTTCCCATGTTAACATATGATCTATGTAATGGGCCCATTTCACTGATGTGGGATGGAGAACAGAATAGATGTCAGGTTACCACCCCATGACATCTTGTGGGGCTGGGCAGGTAGCTTTGGGGAAGCCCTTTTGCCAGAACACTTACATTAATAACATATATTTATATAATACATGCTAAAGAAAGTTTTGCAGCACTTCTTATTTGACAATGTTTCTCATGTCATTTAAGATATCAAATAAGCCTAATTAGCTTAATATCTCTTATAAAGAGAGAGAGTAAATCTTTTGAGATGTTTCTGGGGACCTCTTTAAAATCCCAAAGCTAGTTTGAGGTAGAAAATACCTCATTTAGAATTTGATTTGGGGGAAGCTTGCCAAAATTATCAAAAGGTTTTAGAACACTTCATTAAATAGAATCACAGGTCACTGTGAAACAGCAACACTTAGTTGTCCATCAAGTGAAATTACAAAGACTTTGAAGGCAAGTACAGAAAATTACAAAGTTGTAAAAAAACTTAGTTCTTTTAAAAGGAAGATTCCATGTTTTGTTTTTTTGGGTTGTTTTTTTTTTAATTAATCAAAGACTTGATAAAGGAAACGTAATGCACAGGAAATTATCTTGCTAAATCACAAAGTCTTTGTTTTCCAGGCAGATTGCTTTAAAGGTAAAGAAAAAATGTTTCATAATCTTATCAAGAATAGACAATAGTACAAGAAAACTTTGTCCTTAGAAGTCCATGCTATTTAATCCATCATAATTAAATTTCTGAAAACTAAAGACAGAAAAATTTTGCAAGCAGCCAAAGAGAAATGATGGATTGCTATAGGGAAACACGAATTTGTATTACAGAGGATTTCTCATCTGAAGCCATGGAGCCAAAGCAAAGTAGCATATTTTTCAAATGCAGAAAGAAAAGAACTGTCAGCCATGCATTCTATATTTAGTGAAACTATCCTTCATGAATGAAGAGAAGTAAAAGCATACCCAGATGAAGGTATTTAATCTGAGAAGAATTTGTTAGCAGACATACCTGTAAAGATTGGGTAAAGGAATAGAGCAAGATAAAGTTGTTTCATCTCTGTACAAAGGTCATAACAGACCATTTTCTTTCTTTTTTTTTTCAATATGTTTTTACTCATTTCAGAGAGAGGAAGGGAGGGAGAGAGAGATAGAAACATCAATATGAGAGAAAATCAATCATCCGCTGCCTCCTGTATGCCCCACACTGGGAATTGAGCCCACAATCCGGGCATATGCCCTGACCGGATATCAAACCATGACCACCTGGTTCATAGGATGACATTCAATCACTGAGCCATGCCAGATGGGCTATATATATTTTTAAAAGAAATCTTGAAACATCATGAAGGACGATTGATGTAAAAAGAAGTATATGTGTATATAATATTGTTCTTGTTATTTTTATATTTGATAATTGAAACAAAAAATATGCCATCTGACACTCAGGGTAATGACATTTAAAAGTGGGGAAGATAGCTCAGCCTGTGTTGCTAAGTGGTTGATTCCTGGTCAGGGCACATGCCCAGGTTACAGGCTCAATCCTCAGTGTTGGGTGTGCAGGAGGTAACTGATCAATAATTCTCTCTCATCATTTATGTTTCTATCTTTCTCTCCCTCTCTCTTAATCTCTTTTAAAAAATATTTTTATTTGATTTCAAAGTGGGGAATGTAAAGGAACCTAAATGGAACTGAAGTTTCCACACTTTACTAAAAATGGTAAACTGTTGATTCCAGTAGACTGTTTTAAGTCTGTAATAACTATATAATGGAGAAAACTATACAGAGACAAACTCAAAAAACATTATGAGTAAAGCAAGATTAAATCGTAAACTGTATTCAAGTAACCCACAGGATGGTAGAAAAAATAAAATAAAGGAGTGAATGCCAGGGAAAACAAACAGATAACAAATAACATTACAATGGTATTGTTAAACTCTATCAAAAATTACCTTAAAATTTAATGTTATAAATATACCAATCAAAGACAGAGATTGGTAGAATGAATTTAAAAACCCACAACCCAAATATATTTTGTTTACAAAATTCAAGCCATAAGCCCCAAGGACCTTTATCCAGTTTTAATAATTTCCCAAGCCACAGCAATATCAACTTGTTTTTCTCATTTTAAGTTTCCTTTTATTTCTGGCATCTGGAGTTTTCTCTTTTAAGCTAGGTCTATATATTTTCCGCGAGAGTATTATTTCTATGATTTTAATACGTTATATTCTGCCACTCTGCTAGATCATAAACTAGGTCCTAAAAGAGACAGTAGAGGATTTTTATGGTATCCTAAAAATGTGGGAATGAATAGAATATCAAACTATTATGGCTCTGCAAAAAAAAATTCTGCATTTTATGAACACACAAAACATTTCTCAAAGGGTTTTTCTCTCATCAACATTGAATCTTCATGCCTTTTTAACACAGTACCATAAAGACTTGTGGTTGACCAATAAAATCTATTTATTCCTTCTTTAACAAGAGAACTCCTGAGCATTAGCTGGATACATGGATAACCAGCTGGAAACTGTATTTCCTATCCTCCCTTGATATTTTATATAGCCAGTGATTAAGAACTAGCTGATGGTAAGGGAGCAGGTATGATATATGTCATCGCAAGTACACAGAAAGGAGTGTCCTTGTGACTCCTCAGTCTCTTTGTCCTTTTCTACAAGCTGGGAGATTATGAGATCTGGAGCCACGAACACCATTGGACCTGGAGATGTAAGACACATACTGGTATTAACCATGTCAGAGATGCCCTTTCTATCCTACAATTTTTGAATGTTCGTTGAGAGAGAAATTTCCAAAAGAATGACAAGAAGAGAGTCATCACTTCACTTTTATTTTTTCTAGTTTTCCTCGTGCCTGACCTAATTCAAACGGACTGGATTCTAATATTGGCTGCGGCACTCAATCTGCTGCAATATGTTGTTCTGCTTAAAGTAGATATTAAACATTCAGTTTTACACAGATATAAGTGAGAAAAAGAAAATTATTTTAATAGCCTTTTCAGATAATTGTGGCCATTCTTCTTTGATATCACACCAAAATTAGACAGGCTTTAGTTTCTTGGAGTAGTTACAAAGTGAAATCAATTAACTTTTCATACTCAGTTACATTAAAATTCATTGGACTCTCTTGCATTTTGAATGTTCTTTTATTGATGCCTAGTTTTGTTATATCAGTCATTGACCATTTGTAAAATATTGATTCACTAAGTTACACAGATCTTCCAAATGTTGATTGACTTCGTTATACAATATTGAAAATCTCATTTGTTAATATCACCACCAAACTCATCAGAAAACTTTGAAGTATTAGAAAGTTGCCAAGCTTAAATTAGCGGATTCGAGTGTTCCAGATGTCTAATTTCTACTTGAAATCACAAATTTTAGCATTGGCAACAAATAGTGCCAGTTGTTTTCCTTGAAATGATAGACTTACCTTGTTTATTTTATTTTAATTTTTTAATCCTCACCTGAGGATATGTTCTTAGGTTGATTTTGTTTGTTTTTGAGAGAGAGAGAGATGGGGGGGAGAGAGAGAGAGAGAACATCAATGTGAGAGAGAAACATTGATCGGTTGCCTCCCCTATGTGCCCCCACTGGGGATCAGACTTTCGACTTAGGTGTGTACCATGACCAGGAATAAAACCTGCAACATTTCCACGTACAGGACAATGCTCCAACCAACTGAGACCCCTGGCCAGGGGCAGGGCTTATCTTGTTTATTTTTTAGAAAATGCCTGCAAGTACCCAAGTCTGAATAACTGTAGATTGCGTGTCAGTTGTTCTTTCAATTAAATTTTATTTCATGAAAAAAAAAAAAAGCATCTTGCTCAACTCAGAATTCAAAGACTCTCACAAGTGCTTATGTTAGAGACAAGAATCACACTGTGGTATGCATCAGTGTGATGTCTTCACAGTTTCCATTTCCTCAAATGAAAGATTAACCACATCTACTCAATAGTTGAAATTTAATAAAATCAGTCATTTTTCCTGTTTCCTTAAGGGCATTGCTAAATGTAACTGGCACTTTTAGTACTGTGAGTGCCCGGCAGTGAAGAATAGAATGACTGCTACATTTGAGTGCCATTGTCTTGATTCTCACCAGCAGTTTTATGCACCATCAGTGCAAAATTCAGCACATTGAAGGAAGCCAAGATTTTTGAAAATAGTTTTGACCTTGAGGATCCCTGAAATAGTCTCAGGGACCTCCAGGGGTCTTCAGAACCTGCTTTGAGAACCAATGAGCAACACTCAACATATTATTATTACAGTTCCCTCACGTATTTGATACAAATGTTAACAACAACAACAAAACTAGGTAGGCCTCAGAGAACTCCAGATTCTAAGGCTTGTTGAGTCATTAACTGCCTCAGTCAGACCAATTAAGGTATCGTGTACAAGTTTCCAGAGGAAAATATACAAGCTATTTAAGATTATTTATTCATATCGCTTTGATTTCCTCAAAAGAAAATTACAGAATACTGAATTTTTCCTACTATACATTTAGAAACTTTAGAAAGAATAGATATAAGGCATAGAATTTTCAAACTAATTCAAAAAATAATTGTATATTCACATGCAGCTGTAAGACATACTACAAAGATCATGTGTACCCTTTACCCAATTTCCCCCAATGATAACATCTTGCAAAATTAGAATGCAATGTCATCAGGATATTAACATTAATGCAGTCTAGATACAGAACATTTCCATCACCACAAGGATTATTCATGTTGCCCTTTAAAGCCACATTGATCTCCCACCCCCTTCCTAATTCCTGGCAACCACTAATCTGTTCTTCATTTCTCTAAATTTGTTCTTTCAAGAATTGTATATAAGTAGAAGCATACAGTATATAAATTTTGGTACTAGCTTTTCCACTCAAAATCATTCACTGGAGATTCAGCCAGGTTGTTGCATGTGTCAATAGGTTATTCCCTTTCATTATTCAATAGTAATCCACAGTTTAATTCACCATTGACATTAGGGCTGTTTCCAGGTTTGGCTATTAAGAATAAAGTGTTTATAAACATTACAGGTTTTTGTTTGAACATAAGTCTTCATTTTTCTGAGATAAATGTCCAGCGTTGCAATTGCCGGGTGCTATGGTAGTTGTATGTTCTGTTTTAAAGTAACTGCCAAACTTGTTTTCAAAATGACTGCACTATTTTTCATTCCCACCAGCAACATCTAAATGATTCAATTTCTCTGTATCCTGTCCAGCATTTGGTGCTGTTACTATTTTTTATTTTAGCCCTTCTTATTGGTATGCAATGATATCACATTGTGATTTAATTTAGAAATGGAAACATTCTAAATTTACAAGTATTAAATCACTAGGGACCCAATGCATGAATCTGTGCACCTTGAAAGGAACTGTGGGCCGCAAGGCTGCGGTAGGTACAGGGTCAGGTCTCCGCCCATCCTCTGTGCCCACACCCGGCCCCTCCCGCCATGGCCCCTGGGTCCCCTTTGCCGGCAGCCCTGCTCCTGCTACTGCCACTCCCTCACACTGATGGCACCAGCTCCACTTGCACCGGTTGACAGCACAGAGCTATTGGGGCTGGCGTCAGCAATGGGTGCGAGCGGGGCCAGTGCTGTCAGTGGGTACGAGTGGCAGCTGCTGCCCCATTCGCCCCTCAGGAGCAGGGGGAGGTGGAGAAGCCCTCAGGGGCAATCAAGGCTGGTCGCTGCCATTCACACCCATTGATAGCGTCAAGTGATAGGGACCAGCACCAGGCACCGGCTGCAGGTGCAAATGGGGTTGGTGCTGGCAGTAGGTGTGAGCAGTGGCTCTGGCTCTGGCAGCGGGTGCAGGTGGGGCCAACACCAGTAGCAGGTGCTAGTGCCAGGCGGGACCCTGTTACAAGGGAGCAAAGAATTTTCAGAAACTACCACAGGCTCACCTGGATGACAGTGACCGGCGCCCTGCCATGGTCTGGCACCCCCACTCACATGCTCCACCATCCTGCCACAGCCAATGCCCTCCTTGTCCTGCACATACACCCTGGTGTTCAGCACACGTGATAGCGACCAGTTGTTCTATTGTTCTGCCATTTGGTTTATTTGCATATTAGCCTTTTATTATATAGGATTGTCATAGTCTTACAGGTCCCTAAGACTCAGTTCCCTTTTGTTGTCTATATTCTCTTTCTTGGTCAGGTTAGACAATTTCTGTTATTTTGTCTTATAGTTTACTGATTCTTTACTCAGTCCTTTCCATTCTGTGTTGAGCCCATCTACTGAACATTTTCTTCCCCGTTATTCCTCCTTTTATTTGGTTCTCCTTGATATCTTCTATTCTCAACTGAGAATTTCTGTTTCTTTGCTAAATCCTTCTATTTTTTTTTTCAAAATCCTTCTATTGAACTATTGTTTTTTTCAATCTTTAATTTCTTTATTAATTAAGGTATTACATATGTGACCTCATCTCCCCATAATCCCCCCCACTCATGCTCTCATCCCCCTGTTGTCTGTGTCCATTGGTTGGGCTTATATGCATGCATACAAGTCCTTTTGTTGATCTCTCCCCTTTACCCCACCCTCCCCTACCTTCCCCGTGAGGTTTGAAAGTCTGATTGCTGCTCCTCTGTCTCTGGATCTGTCCCTTGAACTATTGTTCTTAATCATGACTGTTTTTAAATCTTTGTCACATAATTCTAACATCTCTCTTTTTGGTGTTGATGTCTATTTAATGTCTTTTTTTCCCCATACAGTTTGAGATCTTCACATTTCTTGTATGACTAGTGATTTTACTTAACCTAGACTTTTTTTGTATAATGAGACTAGTTATTTAAACCATTTCTTTTTTTTTCTTTATTTTAAATATATTGTATTGGTTTTTTTACAGAGAGGAAGGGAGAGGGATAGACAGTTAGAAACATTGTTGAGAGAAACATCAATCAGCTGCCTCCTTCACACCCCCTACTGGGGATGTGCCCGCAACCAAGGTACATGCCCTTGACCAGAATCAAACCTGGGACACTTCAGTCCACAGGCCGACTCTCTATCCACTGAGCCAAACTGGCCACCGCCTAAATCATTTCTTTAGTTGTTTATGACACTTCTTGGTGGGGGAAGGAGGTCACTACTTCCTTACTGCCTTGTGGAGCTAGAGGACCAGGTGTTTGTTTATGGTAAAGAAGTTATTATTAAATATATATATATATATATTCATACTAGACTGCCCCTTCCCCCACTCTTTGGCTGGAGAGAGAAGGCTTTGGGGGCACATTTTCTGTCCATATCAGTTGGTGTTATAGGTTGCTGGTTCCTGTAGCTCCAAGTCTAGAGTATAAGAGGAAAAACAAAAATCAGGAAACTCAGCAAATGTGTTGTTCCTCAGATCCAAGGTCCCTAATCATTCTACCTTTTCCTCTGATTCATACTGTTACGTTTATTTTGTACATAATAAGCAGTTGTTTTGGTTGTACTTAATGGAAAGCACAGGGAAATGTAAATCTATTTCATGATTTCAGAAGTGGAAATTCCAGACATGGAATTTTATAGCTGCAGCATAATACATATGTAAATAAAATCACTTTTATCTCACATATTTTATCTGTATTTTATATCACTGCATTTAATTTACTTCATAAATAACTACTCAATTACCTCATAAGTTTAAAAATATTATGTTGCCTCCACTGGCTATTATTTATCATAAATAAAACTGCATGCCTTTTATTGATTTTTAACTTTATACTGGGTAAAAGCTTTTCCTAAATATACTGCTTTTACCTTCCTCCTCCTTTTCCCTAAGGAATGGTTAACATTTCTCCTCCCTACCTTGAATCATTTCTCCTATTGATTAATTATGGAAAAGAATTAAGAGAGGTAAGTTATAATGAAAAATATAGTTCCTCACTACATAGAGCCTAGGATTCCATTTTAATTAATTTAGTACTCTGATTGCTTCTTTAGGATTTTATTATGCTTCACTGATAAAGAAATAAAACAATTATTTATGAACATTCATTTTTATTGAATATCGAAAATGTAGTTGGTGAATATTTTTCTTTGTAGCTTAGGGAGAATGCAGACGGCTGTTCATATAACTGGAAGAACTAGAAAAACAGAGGGTGATATTTGAGAGTTACCTGAAAGACTCTATCTGAGTTAATGTTTTAAGTCATTTGAGGACATAGATGGGCCATGGATCCTTACTGTTAAAACATTGCACTGTGCTATTTGGAAACCATGGCAGTCGGCCAAGCCAACATCATCCATTAATTCCTTATAATGAAATAATATATCAAGGAAACAGGGGATAAATATATCTTGATATAGATCAAGGAAAGAACGTGTCTGAGGGTGGTGCACCATGTGAGAGAACCTGAACATCCAGAGAGCTTGATGATAACACCCGACAACAGCTGAAAAGAAGAGGGCATGATTGAAAAGGAGAGAGGCCCCAGGAGATGCTCAAGGCAATGGTGAGGCATTGCCATGTGGTTCTGTAACAACACACATTGGTGTGACCTTGGGCAAAGCCTTTCTCTTCTTAGCTTTTCTGAGCACCATTTTCCCCTCTGTTACATAGGAAGCTGGACAATTTAAGATCTCTGGCAGTACTATGTGCCTGGTTCAGTTTCACAGTCTCTTATCAGACATGAATAGAATAAGCCAGACATGTTTAAACAACAATGGGTAATTATTATTTATCACAAGAAAAGGAGGAGTTGGAAATGCCATTAAACTTGATTCCAGTTTAAACTTATTATATTAATGCCTTGATCAAAGGTATTCCCACTAAAAATTGTCTCCTTTGTGTAAAATTAAGCATTTTTTAAAGGACAAAATCTTAGGAGAAACCAAGAAAACTCTTACCCCCTTGGTTATATGCATACATTAAAAATAATTCATGATTTTGCTTCTTTCTCCCCATTAAAAAGTAGGCCTAAAACAAAGTAATACATCCACAGCGACAGACAGGTGGGAAAACTTTGACAAAGTGCTTGCCAGTCCAGGAGAAGCTAAATGCAGAACTTCTTCTATAAATCGCCTTGAGAAACTCCTTTTTCATTTTAAGGAACTCTATCCTACTGTTATGTCACAAGAGCCCCCTGAGAGTTTCTTGAACAAGAGTAGGAAGGAAAAATAATTTAATGTTTTTAATGACTGAAAACATCTATACTAATAAAAGGGTAATATGCTAATTAGACTGGGAGACCTTCCAAGATGTCCTTCCGGACAAAGCCATGGTGGCGGAGCCAAGGCAGAGGCAGTTAGGGGCAATCAGGCCAGGAGGGGAGGGCAGTTGGGGGTTATCAGACTGGTGGGGGGTCAGTGGGGGCAAGCAGGCTGGGAAGGGGTGGCAGTTGGGGGTGAGCAGGCCAGCGGGAGGGGTAGTTGGGGGCGAGCAGGTTGGTGGGGGGGCAGTTGGGACAATCAGACTGGCAAGGGAGGGGCAGTTGGGGGCAAGCAGGCCAGCAAGGGGGGCAGTTGGGGGTGATCAGGTCTGAAGGGGGGCAGTTAGGCATGATCAGGCCGGGAGGGGGTGCAGTTAGGGGTGATCATGCCATCAGGCAGAGTGGTTGGGGGCAATCAGGCAGGCAGGCAGGTGAGTGGTTAGGAGCCAGCAGTCCCAGATTGTGAGAGGGATGTCCGACTGCCGGTTTAGGCCTGATCTGTGGGATTGGGCCTAAACTGGCAGTCAGACATCCCCCTAGGGGTCCCAGATTGGAGAGAGTGCAGGCTGGGATGAGGGACATCCATTCTCCACTCCCTGATCCCCCCATCCCCGCACAAATTTCATGCACCGGTTCACTAGTTGTAATATAAATGAGAAAAGAAGAAAGAAGAGTGGGCCCAATATTTTCAAATATAATATATTACACCCATTGTTAATAATGTTTCATTTGACTTTTTAGCTCTAAAATTATTTTTACACATGAGCATGAGCTTTCTTGATTTCAACTACAGTATAAAGGATAAGTGCTTCACTTTTAAGAAGTAGAAATGATGAGGTCTAGTATATAGTTGTGCCTGAGTCAGATCAGAAAAGCATCGTCCTAATTACTAGGGCTAGTATTTTTCTTAAAGATGCTTTTTAAATTCGAGAGAGAGAGAGAGAGAGAGAGAGAGAGAGAAAGACATCGGCTGGCTGCCTCTTGCATGCCCCATACTGAGGACTGAGCCCACACCCTGGGCATGTGCCCGAACCAGGAATCCAACTGGTGTCTTTTGGTGCATGGGATGAGGCACACAGGTCAGGACCAAGGCTAGCATTTGAAAAGTGCTTTCATCTACCTTCAATAATTTGTTTACAAAGACATGAGAAACAAACATTTCATAGGTGATAAAACTGAGGATTTGTTTGACTTGTTAGTTTTAATATCTAATAAGTGATGAAAATAGGATTCAAACCTAAGACCTAGGCTGCATGGAAAGTAAATGGAGACTGGAAGAGAGAAAATGAGGCAAGACATGAAGCCATCTGATATTGTCTCTGTCCATTTATGCGTTTCCTGTTTCACACTTCTGATCCTATTATCATTCTTCCTTAGACAGGGTCAGTTTTAGACATAGATATCATTTTCAGGCGCTACTAGAAACTCCTGGTGTCTCCCCACCTGCAGCAAAATAGTTGATTTCCATGTCTTTGTTGAATTAGTTGCTTCCCCCCGCCCCCTTAGGTTTAAGATCTGAATCCCCATTGGAATGCATATATCTTTGAGTGGTCCAATATTTGTAGTTTTATCAGGTTTCACTTCAAGGTGGCATAGAGAGGAGTGCTGAGAACACGGTTTTGATGAGGCATAGGAAAGAGAATGAGATTAGTGATAACACAGGTGGAAGTCAGTGCAGAGGTGCCTATTCACTCAGAGGGGAAAATGGCAAGATCCAGGACCTCTAAGCATCACCTACATCAATAGCACGGCTAGAATTGTTCAATTTCTTTTTGATTCTCAGTGTAGAATAAGAGAATATGAGCAAAAGAAGAGGACGATACAAGCATTCCAGAGCTGCCGTTTTTAAAAAAATCATTTTTATTAGAAAACATAATAGGAGTTCAAAAGGTCAAAGAACTTTCCCTGCAATAAGTTTACGACCTTTGCTTAAGTATTTAAAAGTAAGCAAGAAAGATCTCTATCTGTCCAGGATAGATACTGGTTTCTGTAACCACCAGAAGTTTGAACTAACTACCTGACAAACACAATGCTAACTGTCTTAAGTGCATTAGTATATGCAATGATTTCTGGAAAGTAGGTCATCTATTATTACCTTTTACATAAGAGAACTTTATGCAAAGAAGAAAAGTCTTTGTTATGGTCATTGAATTAGTAAATGAGGGAGCCATAATTTGAACCCAGATACATACAACTCCAGAATCGTAGAGAACTGCCACTGCACTGGCATTCCCGTTGGGTGGAGGGGTGACTCATGGTATCAACAATAATTACAGCTTACATGCTTACATATAGTGAGTGTGAATTGTATGTCAAGCCCTGGACGCATATTTTAAAAAGTTGTTCTCAAATTATAAGAGGGAAGAATTATAATCATACTGTCTTTTTTCCTGATGAGCAAATGAGGCAGAAAAGGTGAGTAACTTGTCCAAGTGGCGGAACCTGAATTCTAATCAAAAGAGCTTCATTCCAAAAGTTGTGTTCTTATGATTAAGTCTCAAAATGAATTGTGGTTCCTCAAGGATGTCTAAAAAGGGTGCTGTTGTGAAGATATTCTTTTAGAAAAACCTGCATGCCGTTGATAAGATTCCAATTTTCACTGCTATTTATGTGTCTGTTTCTCATAGGCTATCAACATTGTGACATCCTTAAAAACTGCAGAGGAGGAAAATTGGACCATGGTTACTGAGAAAACATTTCAGAAATGTAGGTAGCACCAAAGGGGTTGCTTTTGTCAAGTGCTCTTTCCATCGCTGACATTTTGCTGAGTTGCTTGTGTTTTTATAATCAGAAGTAAAATCTTAATTTTTAGAATCATTTTTGCACCTAGGCCTGGGAAGGTTAAAACGGATTGATCCTTTTAAAAAGTGCAGGTAGCTTTCATTGCAGGGTTAAACATCTTAGGAATCTTTTCCAATACTCCCTGTCAGGGGTTTCTCTCCTATAGGATTCCCTGAAAACCCCTCCCCTCTGCCCTTCGCCTTAATGCCATGTCCCTCCTTCATTATTGTTCTGTAATCAGATGTCAAGTGGTCATCTATTCTGCCAGGCAGTACTACCCTAAGTCACCCTGGTAAACTTCTCACTCCTGTTCTCTATAATCTCACTCATCTTTGTTATAATATTTCCACAAGCAAGGATGCTAAGTCCCTGGCAGTTGTTATTGGTGTCCTTATCAAGAAGGATCTGTTTATTAGGTAATAGTTACACTATTTCAGTCCAAATATAGAGAAAAAATTGTTCTTTTCACACTAGAGTGTGTTTATCATCAACAAGCTGATGAGGTTCCCAAATGTAAGCTCGTTTTTGTTCTAGTTCCTAAACTGATTCACATATTCATGTAAACTTGTAACAGCTTTGGAAAAAACAAAGACAATAACAGAGTTTACAAAAGGATCAATGATTTTTTTTAAGAATTGATTAGGTACCTTTTTTTTTCTTTTGCTAAAACACAATAGCTTAGCAGTATCATGGTGCTATTCTGATAGTTTGAATTTAAGACTCTCTAAAATATAGTTTTTAAACAAAATACACAAGAAATTAAAGGTGAGATTCTAGTGATTTTGTCCCTTTGTGTTGTTAATTTAGTCATCTTAACCTCTTCCACTTGCCATAGATATGATTACTTCATTATGAACCAGAAAAGAAAGGCAATCATTCTAAAAGTACTGGTGAAAAGTAAGATAATATTTATTAGTAGAAAACTCTGAAAATGTTTCCTGTTTATTTGCCAAAACCATGAATAAAAGTCTTGTATGGAGCTAACTATCACTGGCATAAAAGCGAACGTGAATGGGTATTAGGACCCTATAGAGTAA
Organism: Myotis davidii; assembly: GCF_000327345.1. NCBI lineage: Eukaryota > Metazoa > Chordata > Mammalia > Chiroptera > Vespertilionidae > Myotis > Myotis davidii. The sequence goes on along the minus strand of NW_006292334.1, from coordinate 3,092,731 downwards.
GAGTAAATTATTTAAGTTCTATGAATGTTTCCTTATCTGTAAAATAGGCATAATTAAATTTACCTTGAAGTATGGTTATGAAGGAAAGATACAATATATGTAAGATATATATTACATTGTAGAGTGTCTTGAACCAGTTCTCACTGGTTCTCTACTTGGCTCAAGTATAGTTTAACACATATGCTTGTGCTTATCACTGTAAATGGTAGGAAAATCATTGCAGTAACTGACTTTAAATATAAACCATATCTTTTAAAATAATTTTCAGGATTTTCCTCTCAGTACCCAGTATTATCCACTTTAAGTAAAATGGGGGTGTAAGGTCATTGTACATCTCACTAGAACTCAAGAGTTGCTGCCTCTTGTTAGTTTCAGAATCAAAAATTCCCCCAAAGGCCCTGGAATTTTACAAGCCTAGTCATTGAGCTCCTAATTGAAAGTCATTTGATAAAAATTCATTTGATATTTAAAGAGAAGTCATTAAATGCAAATATTAATGACTCTCGTGACATCACTGGTTTCACTTTAGATGCATGCATTGAAGCCCAACAAATTGGAAACTGAAAAGGAGGGCATCATAATTGATAAGGTGTCATATGCATTAGTAAACTTTTCAGCTGGAATTTAAAAAGCCAAAAAAATGGAAGTTTATTTCATCAAGCAACTCTGAGTTGTTGTTTCTTAACAAATACTCCTCTATTTAAATTCAGTTCAAGAAGCATCCTGAAGATATATTTATAATAGTGGATCAACTACCCTAATGATTGTGATTTATAGTACATAAACAAATACCCAGAAAGATAAGTTAGGTTTAATTGTAATTTAGGAAGAGGTATTAATCTATATTTGGGTTTTCTTACCTTCAAATTATGAACATATATGTGTAACTTAATTTTTTAATCCCCAAAATAATGAAATAAAAATAATATTTTTGAAGCATAGGAAAAGGAATCTAATACAGACATCATTTTAAGTCATTCTGTTATTAGGGTTTTTATTTCATTTCCCTCAACATAGTATTCAACTAATTTTCTGATACAAGTGGTAACTCCTTTAGTCCCATTGCTCTATATAGCAGCATTTTATCTGTGCCAGAGGTCTTTTTCTCTCCAAGTTGGGGCACTATGTCTCCTAGTTCTGATGCTATCACTAAAAAATGACTTCTGGTCACTGCAGAGGCTCCTTTATTTGCTATTGTGGTTTATTCCTAAGCAAGAATGAAAATAATTGTTACTTCCAGACCCTCATTGTTATTCTCTCTGGACCCAGGGACTCTCCCTTTCGTCATGTCATCATTTGCCAGGTAACTTGTCTGTAGAAGATTTTTGTTTTTCTGTAATAAACATTGTCTTTAAGAGTGAATCTATTCATAGCTGTGCTGTTTTTACAAAGACTCCATTATAAAGAGAAATAGCATGACTGTTAACCATTCCGTATTTGAGAAAAATATGCTGGAGATGTTGTTTTAAAGGAGATAGTGAAACAAGAGGATTTTTCTTCCTTTGGCCTCTCAAGAGGATTGGGGAGAAAAGTAACTAATTTATTTAAAATAACACTGATTTCATGGATAAATTTCTCATAGTTGATAAAGTAAAATAGAATACAAACATACAATTCCATTTGAAAATTTATATTTGTGGTACACTTTGTCTTTATATCAGGGGGTAATATAAACTTAATACCTTAACATAATTACTCTGCAGTATAAGGCAGAAAATTATTTTTTAAAAGGAAGGATAAACACATATATTTTTGTTCTGCCATGTAAGAGGACCTATAAACAATGAGCCTGGTAGTGATGAACACACCTAGCATCCAAATCTTGTTTTTTATATGATTTTTCTAATAAAAGGATCCAGAGCTTCTAAGAGAAATGGCTGATTCTGGGGCAGTGACTCACAAAAGGAACCTGAAAGATGCTGCAGGTCCAGGAAATAAGAAAGTGAAAAATAATGAAATGCCTTTAAAATGAATAGAGGACTATTTGTATCTTCCTAACACACCTTTCCTCTACTTTCATGTAGTGTACCAACTCCCGTGACTACAGTAAAAAGGCATATGATTCATATCAAGTCATTTGTGTCCTTCACTAGGGTGGGTTGTGACTCCTTCATTGGCATGAGTTAGAAACTGGCTTCAGCAAAATTTTAAATTTCTAGGTTCATATAAATTAAGGGCAAAATCTCCTGTCTGTGCTCTTGAGTAAAAAATTAACTAGAAGGGATCTAATAACTCTACCTTTAACAAGATCTCTCACAGATATGCTACCTAGAGCCCTAGCATTTTAAAACTTATTTATCCTAAATAATAATAGAGGAATATGCAGATTACCCAGGATGCTGTAATGTCACAAATGCTCTGCTGGAGGTATGCACAGCAGGAGCAGGTGGGCAGGGACTGCCATCACCAGGAGGTGCCTCTGTGCGGCTGGGCCCAGAGCAGCCCCCAGTGGAGGCGGCCTCTGCTCAGTCCAGCCCGGAGGCTGCCTGGCCCGGGGGAGACCCCTGGTGGAGGTGGCCCTGGCAGAGGAGCAGGCAGGCCTGCCCAGTGCTAACATGATGCTGCCTGCCTATGTCCCTGACCTGGGACGTGGCGCTGCCTGCGTGCATCCCTGCCAGCACTTACGTGAAGCTGCCTGCCTGAGTCCCTGGCCAGGGACATGACGCTGCCTGTGTGCGTCCCCACCCAGTTTATTAATAAATTTGTATATTATTTTCATATACATTTTACTAATTTCCTTTCATCTCTGACACTTCTATTATAGAGAAAGAGCAAATAGCAATATTAAGATATTTCCTCTAATTAATTCCCTTATAATCTGCACAGATTTCATGCACCGGGCCACTAGTATATATATAAAACCTAAGCTACCATTGCGACCATTATGATGAGATGACTGGACAGTAGCTATGATGCGCACTGACCACCAGGGGGCAGATGCTCAACCACCTGTGGCTGGCCAACCTCCCGAGGTCTCTCCCCCCGGCCGGCTGTCCCCGATTGAGACTGGGTGAGGCAGTCCCAATCGACCCCAATTGTTAGCCCAGGCTGAGGGACCCTACCTGTGCATGAATTTGTGCACTGGGCCTCTAGTATATTCATAAAATCAAGCTGCTACTTCTGGAATGGCAGGTAGCCTGAGGAGATTCACAGATCTAGTCCCCATGAAAACAACCATAACTGATAAAAATGACTTTTAAAACAGCAATGATAACAACCATTTAAAGTCTCTGTAAATTTTCCTAAGAGCATATATACCATCTGAGAAAACTTGGACTTGAGAAAATCTAAATCTCAGTAAAAATAGTCTTTAGAACTTAAAACATGACTTGCTCTTTCTCTTACTCTCTTCAGCTTAGCAGGATGGAAGAAGCTCCACTCCTGATGGATGTGGCCAAGAAGACAATACAGGTGTAAATCTGTATTTTCTTCTAAAAAACTGTTGACTGAAGATTTATATCTGTAATTTCTTCTTGTAAGCACCTCCATACCCCTATAGTTGGTCTGATAACCACGGCGACTATCACATGACTAATGGATGGGAATGTCAATAGCATGGAGATGCTGGACAAATGGATGATTCAGCACTCAAGAGGGACTATGGGGGATTTCATCACACTATTCAGAACCACATGCAATTTAAAAGATTAATTGTTTATTTCTGGAATTTTCCATGGAATATTTTTGGACCACCATTGACCACAAGTAACTGATATAGTAGAAAATGAAACCATGGATAAGTGGAGACTACTATTACACACATTACACATTTTGTGTGTGTGTGTGTGTGTGTGTGTGTGTGTGTGTGCATGACTCAGAACAGTGAGTGTGTGGAATGTAATTATAAATAAGTACATATACATATATGTATGTGTATCTATACATATGTGTGTACCTATACATATATATATAATTACATATATTAATCTTCATGTAATAGTCATTATGAACACTATGAAAAAATTTAATATTGATTATCTCCATTTTACAGATGAGGAAACTGAGCCACAATGAGATTAAATGATTTTCTGAGATTTTACAATCTGCAAGTAATGAGGGGTAAGGGGAAGTGAACTCTACTCCCACATCTCCAACCCTTTTTCCCACATCACAGCACATGTATCACTGAAGAGAATTATGTTATTTTGATATATTTCAAAAAAGCTCTATGATGGTAATATAAAATCCTGTCAGTGTGGTTTACTGATTTGACACAGTTGCTTATTCTCTCCTCACCAATTTAAATTCTAATCTCAACATGGATATTTTTAGGCACTAAGTCTGTGGTTTTAAGTTTATGAACTTCTAAGAAATCTTTAACTTCCTAATAGCCATTAGTGCCTTAAATTCATAATAGATTCCATAACATCTGAAGATATTTTCACAAATGTAAGATAACTCTGTGTAGGAAATAAGATTCAGAGAGAAAAAAAATTAAATGTTGTAAATGTATATTTATTCAAGTATTGTTAATATTGCATAAATATACAATATTATCAGGAAAAAGCATTATAAGTGGAGAAATATACTAAAAAATAAAGGCATATTTTAAGTCCTTTATGAGCATTGACAGCTGTTTTAACAAAATAAAAAGCTATAAAAGCATTAGAGTAATTTATCCCTATATCTTTTGCTTTTTCTTAGAAAGAAATTAATATTCAAGAAACATATTAGTATCACAAATACTTCCCCACAATATAATAGCAGCAACTACATGTACATAATATTGAAGACAAATGTGTATGGAACTGAAAAGAGGACTTATCAAATGATATTATTAGTGTTTTTCTCATATATCTTAATGAATCCTCATAATGCTACTAAGGCAGTTTTCAGAGAGCTCAGGAAATGACATTGAGAGTCTGTTATGCATATAAATAGGAAATTATATAAGAAAACAAATGTGAGATAGTGACAGGCAAAATAGCCTAAGTCCTGAGCTCTTCTGTATCATTTTATTCTCTTTTAATATTGTTTATGTATTTTTATATAAATTAAAGCTGAATAAATGACTCCTTGAAATAAAACATTTTGGCTGTGCTTACATCAAGCATGTAAAAGACATTAACAAGAGAGATAAGGAAAAAATCAATAAAGGAGGAGTTAAAAACATGACAAAAATCTATTAACTTAATAAAGAAAATCACAAAGCATAAAAATCATTTAATACTATAAACTAGTAAAAGATTTAGCTTTGAATCGGTGCAGCTGATTTGAACAACAAAATTAGCCCTACTAACTTTTCTTACAATGTTTAGAACCACGGCCTAACTCCATTGGATTTAATTGAACAGATATTTATTAAATCCCTCCGATAGATGCTGAAATTATTCTAATGCACAAAGCAAATGCAATCCGTCTCCTCATGGCATTTACAACCTATTAGCAACTAAGACTCAGAGAGATTTACTCAATTCAGCCAAGACTCAAATACCAGATTTATTACACAGCAAAAAGCAGGTAATGATTCTCTCATCTCTTAAATGAACTAGAAGTATCAAAATTTTTCTGAGTTCAAGTGCCTATTCAGGTCTCTTTAACTTGCTTGTATATTGAGTTCAAATATGTTTATGTTTTGGAAAAGAAGTCTGTAACTTCCCAAACACATATGTGTAGTATGATTTGAAATGCAAAATATATATGCCATTTTGTCAGACAGCAGATGGAAAAAAAAATTATATGGGCTACTACAAAGCAGATGACCCTAATCATTCTCAGGTAATACGTTTGATCAAACAATTGCCTGCTATGACTACAGTGGCAGATACATGTCACCTGAGCCTGTTGGGGAAAAAAATAGCACATAGGTGTTTGTAGCCATTATCAACAGCTTGCTATCCTATCTAATAAAAGAGAAACATGGTAATTAGCATACGACCGCTACCCTTCCCATTGGCTAATCAGGGCGATATGCAAATTAACTGCCAGCCAAGATGGCGGCCAGCAGCCAGGCAGCTGGAAGCGAACATGAGGCTTGCTTGCTTCAGTGATGGAGTACTCCAATGTCCCCCCCCTGCCACTGCAGGCCTCTGAGCTGCAACTCTAAGCAACTATGTTATAAATATAGAAGCTAAACAAACCCCCAGAAACCTGCTTTAGTTGCTGGGCTTCAGCCAGCAGGACCGCAACATTGTTTCAAATACAGAAGGTAAACAAAGGCCAGAAACCTGCTTTCAGCAGCGGAGGCCTAAGAGCTGAATCCTCAGAGCTAAAGCTGGCCCAGAAAAAGAAAAAAAAAGAAAAAAAGGAGCAGTTGGGAGCTTGAGTCACCTGCCAGCCTGAAAACAGCCCTTAGCCCCTCACCCAGACTGTCCAGGCACCCCATTGGGGACCCCCACCCTGAAGGGTGTGTGACCAGCTGCAAACAGCCATCATCCCCTCATCCAGGCTGTCCAGGCACCCCAGTGGGGACCCCCACCCTGATCCAGGACACCCAGCAGGTCAAACCAGCCGCCCCCACCCATGCACCAGGCCTCTATCCTATATAGTAAAAGGGTAATATACCTCCCAGCACCGGGATCAGTGTGACAGGGGGCAGCGCCCAAACCCCCTGATCGCCCTGCGGCTCTGTGTGTGACAGGGGGTGGTGCCGCAACCTGCCCATCGACCCTGCCTTGAGTGTGACAGGGGGTGATGCCCCAACCCCCCCATCAGCCCTAACCTGAGCGTGACTGAGGGTGGCATCGCAACCTCCCAATCCACTCTGCTCTGTGCATGACAGGGGGTGACGCCCCAACTTCCCAATCGGCCCTGCTCTGAGCCCGACCAGGGGCTGCACCTAGGGATTGGGCCCTCTGCCACCCGGGAGCAGGCCTAAGCCAGCAGGTTGTTACCTCCCGAGGGGTCCCAGACTGCGAGAGGGCACAGGCTGGGCTGAGGGACCCCTCCCTTGCCCCCGCGTGCACAAATTTTTGTGCACCAGGCCTCTAGTAATAAATAATAAACAAACAAACAAACAAACCAAACTCTCAATAAAGCTAGCTGGTCCATCATTAGAGATGGAAGAGAATACAGCTTTAATAAGGGAAGTGTTCTCTGCCCAAAGCCCATAATATGAATTGACTGAGCATTCATTGATTTGGGGCCTAATGGCTTGTAGAAGTCAACTGTTTCTGAAAAAAAAACAAAAACAAAAACAACAACAACAAAAAACAGCCTGAGCATAATGAAGACACATTTCTCTAGTATGTTCCATAAAAATTCACTGCCAGTCACAGGAGTCAGCCTGGGTGCACAAATCAAACGGGGGCATCGCCTTCTCACATACCGCCCACTATTAACTTGAGGGGTACAGGCCAATCTAGAGACCAATAAGGAAAGTAAAGAGACTTCAAGTTTATAAATAATTTCTCAAGATTAGATTTGGAAAGCAGCCCATTTCTAAACTCCTTGTGATTCAAGTTGTAAAGGATTGTCAAAACAGTTCAGTTAATCAGACTGTGATATGCAAAATGGCCATGGCACTCTCATACTGCAAATTAAACCAATAGAATTAAGCAATTAATTCTTAAGGGTCCTTCAAAGAGTATACTTTTCTAAAAGGAAAGAAGATCATTAACTACATTTATGCTAAAAAGTTGGGGTAAATTATGAGGTGAAACAAATTGAGAACAAATACTAGCATCCTTTTAGGTTATTTTTATTAATGACTTAGCAATTCCATGGGTCGGATATTGCTTCCCAATTAAGTATATTCATAAACATGGAACCATTTTCATCCCTCTAAAGATTAAATATTGTTCAGTAGGCAATTATTATACATTTCTCTCTACATTTATGCTAACTAGGTTATAACAAAATATTTTCCCATAAAGTTTTTATATTTTTCTCTAACATCTAATCAGGAAAAAAAATCTAATAAGTAAAAAAATCATAACCATAAAATATTTATGGTCAATAAAAACAAAATCTTCATGGTCTGTAGTTTTGTTTCATTTTAATTTTTAGATCAATCCCCACGCAGTGACTTTACTCTATAACAAATGTTATTAAAAATATCAATCATTTTCTTTATTAGTAACCCCTGCACATGTTTCTATAATAGCTTCCACTATGGATAGAAATGGTAGATGACAAAATATACTTAGTACCACAGAACAACAAGTTTAAAGTCAACTAGTGAAAATAAAGCCCAGTGATTGATCTGAATGGATCAGTGTTTCTTGGTCTTTTTTTCATTATTGCCCCTGCCAAGGAGACATTTTAGATTGCTTTTCCTAATTCCCCCAATGAGCTAATAACACAGATGTAGGCCGTGTCTCTTTGTATATTTTGACCTATTTGGAGGGCCACAAACCATTGTAATGGCTAAGATTACAACTTTTGCCTCAAGAAACAACTTTTGCCTCCCTGTGGACATATAATCCCCCTCCCCCTTTGATAATTCATAGGATAGATAAATGAGTTCTCATATATTTCCACCACAGCATTGCACAAGAAAATTAATAATGTAGTAGGTATATGGTAGTGTAGCCAAAATGTTTACCTGGAAAGCAAAATTTTTTTGAAGTTTTACTTAAACGTTCTTATACAGTTTCATTCTAATTAATAATACAGTGGGGCCTTGACTTACGAGTGTTCCGACTAATGAGTTTTTTGAGATATGAGCCGTCTCTCGGCAGATTTTTTGCTTTGAGTTGTGAGCTAAAATTCGGGTTACGAGCCAGCTTCAGATACCCCACTGCTAGTTGGCGCAGCGAACGTCACAGTGAACGCCACAACATCAGCCCAGCATCACGTGTCTCACTCGTTCACTTTTTCTTTTTTCCTAAAATATATTTTATTGATTTTTTACAGAGAGGAAGGGAGAGGGATAGAGAGTTAGAAACATCGATGAGAGAGAAACATCGATCAGCTGCCTCCTGCACACTCCCCACTGGGGATATGCCCGCAACCAAGGAACATGCCCCTGACCAGAATCGAACCTGGGACCCTTGAGTCCACAGGCCGATGCTCTATCCACTGAGCCAAACCGGTTAGGGCGTCACTCGTTCACTTTTTGATTTGACATACGAGTAATTTGAGTTATGAGCTCCGTCACGGAACGAATTAAACTCGTAAGTCAAGGCCCCACTGTATATCCATGTTTTCTGTGGTTTACAGTGCATTTCCCCCCACCCCAAATATTTTCATTATAGTGAACCCACTACAAGAGTGTCATGGGTATGCTGTGGCATTGTGTACCTCTGCCATATTGTGACATATCCTTCTTTGTCACTGAGATTCCTGTTGAGCAATAGTATTGAAAGGCTCATGAATTCTTTAACACTACCTATGGGTGACTAAAATGACTCATGCTATGCAATGTAACTAAACAGATTTTAAAAAGGAAAGAACTCTTACATCATCATTTTCTTTTAGCTCCGAGACCCCTGCTTCCTGTCCCTTTTCCACCCAACCCCTTACCTTCTTCCTCAATTGAAAAGATAAATGAACAAATGTCTGTTATTTCAGTCACCCAACCTGCCTGTGATCTCCTGTTATGGCACCCTGAGCTGACTAATGCATCCTTACAAAATGTTCTTTTAGGCCATTTACTCTTATATGACAAATGTCTTTTAGAAAATAGGCTACTATCATTATTTTAAGTAGTATAAACTCCTGTTTACTTCAAACAAGTAGGCAAAGATATGCCTTTAGCACTATAGAACTGTAAGAAAACCACTGGTTCTTCAATTTTATAATCATTAATGGTTAGTTTCCAGTTAACACATACTACACACCTGTGTATACTCCATTAAAGACTTAACTAACCTGCTTTCTCATCATCCCTGTTTGGGTTATAAGATAAAGAACACATCTGGTCATAAGTGGTATTCTTCATAACTGTTTAATACCTGGTTAGAGATTCTGTGTGCTTTAGATCTTGTAATTATGAGTTCAAGAGTCGACTCTTTCAAGCACTTGGGAAGAGTAGGATAGAGATACTTCACTCCAGTTTGGCACTGCTCCCCATGCACTGCCTTTTACTTGAGATCTTATGTCCAAGTGATGACTATGGCTAATTATTTGGATCTAGTAAATAAAACTTGTGTTGAAACTGTTTTATTAAATTTAGTGGGGTGATATTGGTTATTGAAATTGTATAGGTTTCAGGTGTACAATTCTACAATGCATCAACTGCATATTGTATTGTGTATTCACCAACCCAAGTGTTGAAATTTCTATCAATTTTCATAGGAGTTCATATTTAAAGTCAGTATTAAGGATTTCCTTATTTTCTTGCTTAAATCTGTAAATATGTGGGCAAATAATTAGACAAGAGTTGAGTTTCCAGTAGTTGTTACAAAATTGTTTTAATATAAAATTGTCCTTGGGCTCTTATTACTAGCAAATCCAGATACCAATGGCTAAAACATTCATCAGCTACTGGACAAAACACAAACTAAAACAGATCATGGTGACTTTCCTGCTCTTTGACCTTATAGGAGCCCCTGCAAGGAGGTAAAACAAGGGTGTGGAGAGACTTACTCACCACTCATTTTTTTACCCTCAGCAACACAACCTGCAACTTTCAAAAGGAGCATTGTTCTTATTCCCAGAATTCTATTTGTGTTACTGATATTCATAAAGTAGAATACAAAATCTCAATTCATCCTTAGGAAAGCATCCCCTTAAGTAAGTCTGCATATTGTTTACATTTTCTTTAAAGAATTAAATAAATTTAAAGTCAATCTCTATACATTATCTTTCTCACCCCCATAGGATCACACACGAATATAACTACATCGTTACTATTAAGTGGGCACAAAATTTAGAGATCAAATTCATTTAGCATGGATTAATTTCCACAGGACTATGGCAGTTTCTACATCAACTGTTCCCTGTGGAGAGAATGCCTATCTTATCAGTACTAAAGAATGACAAATCTACTATGTTATATAGCTCATCTAAATGTTTAAAATAGCTCAGAATGGAGCAGGATCCAGTTTTTCAGAGCACTCTCTTCCCCAGGCCCATTACTATAAAAGTTTCTCAGAATCTATTATTTGAACTTTTTGACCCTTACTAATTTTAAAGATAGCATGTACTCTCTCTTTCCAAAACTGCCTGAAAACGTTTTTTCTGTCCATATTTACATGATTCTCAAAGAAGTGAGTTACTCCCATAAGACTGAGAACATTGTGGGTAGATTAAAATTGTAATGAAGAGATGGTGAAAAAATTACATTCCTCAGATCCCACCAACCTTCGCTTTTCTCTTAATGATGCCATGCAATTAGCTGGTTATTAATAATAGGAAAGGATCAAAGGGAGGCCAGACATTATAGGAATGTCATTTGGGCAGCTTCACCAGGGAGCTGCAGTTTTATACTCTTCAGGAAACCATCTGCCCATTCCCTGCAGATTACTAGGGGAAGGGACTGGACAAAGGGGAAATAGGTGCATGCATAGTGAGTCGGGGTGACATAGGGAAGGTGTTTGCCTGTCATTCAAACCTGGGCAAAGAAATCATTGGCCAGAGTGGGCAGGGCCACTGCAAACTCGGGGAATTTGGGGAATACATAGACCCCTTGACAAGGGAGCTTGCACTCTTAACTCTCTTGTGACTTGCTTGGCTCTCTGCTCTTGGCTCTCTGGTTCCTTTGGCTTTGCTCTTGCCCCTGTTCCCTCCATGGTCAGGTGGCCATGCGGGTCTCACTCACATTGGACTAATGGACTGCAGCTGGGAACACACACTAAACTAGCCTGATGCTGGGTTAGACTGTGTCTCAACATGAAATGGAAACTCTGGACACTGACTTTGATCTGAGCTCTGCTGAAAGTAAAGTGGGACTTCTTTGGTGGGACAGTGGGAGAGGGGAACTTGGAAACACAGGGGTTTAATTTCACAGAGATGAAGCTTTCCACAATATCTCATCCTCCCATGTAAGTCTCAGAAAATTCCTTTTCCCAGGATATGGAAAGAAGCCCACTCCCACGAACCATCGGTGGAGACATGGAGATGTCCCCACCGATAACATTAATACATCTTAATTCACCCCTCTCCTGCTCATGTTCACCTTTCACTTGTGCATCTAAACCCAACTGGCATGATTTTTCTCATATTTTAATCATAAAAGGGACAAACAGGCACATATTAAATTGTGTAGGGATTGTAACAGTGGCCCTGGGAGGGCACACAAACAGAGAAGTTAAAGAAAAACCAGGCTGGAGTATATGCAAGGATTTTTTTTTTAGGCAAAATACTTATGTGGTGTGGTTGTCACCCCCCACCATCCCTTCCTAGGTGCATTTGAGATTTCCTTTGTCTTTGATTTTTAACACTTTTTATCATTAGAAATTATCTAGTTTACTGTTTGAGAAGTTATTGGATATATAGATTGATTCACTAAATTCTGGAAGTTTTTAGGTGTGTCCAGATGGGTGTGTGCCCCTGGAAAAATACTGCAGCTGATCAGTTTCAAATCATCACTCTTAAGAGCTTTTCAATTCATGTCTTTCATTTTCTTGTGGCCTCTGCCTTTAGAAGATTTTGTCCGCTAAGGATCTTGACTGTGGGAATTTTTACTCTCCTTTTAAGGAAATATCACTCTAACCTGATGCAACTTGGGAATGCAGCAAATATCTAGTAGAGTAAACCAGCCAATCAGTGATCCTCCTTTTATCTCTAGATTATTGTGTGTTTTTTTTAACTTCAGCCTGATGTGACTGCTACTTTTCAGCCTGAAAAGTTCTCTTTTCCCTGTCTGCCAGCAATGACCCATTAGTCCATTAAGCCCAGGCTTTATTCCACAACCAAAATTGGCAAATGCCAAAAAAAAAAAAAAAAAAAAAGGCAGCTGCATATCCTGGGTTCAACTGTGAAAGGTGTCTCTGCTCTAGCATTTTAGTTCCTCTAGTCCTTACTTCTGCAATCCCTAATACTTTTTAAAATACAGTGCCCATGATTTGGTTTCATAGGTGTGTTTGTTTATTTTTTTTTTAAAAATATGGATTGCTACAAACAACTCTATGCTACTCCAAAAAAGAAGTCTTCAAAACCATACATGTTGTGGTTACCAATATCTAAAGGGTCTTTAATTGACTTTAATTCTCATTTCACATTTCAAGATTCAGTAAATTTAATAGAATAACATTCTGTAAACACTTAGAAGGGCAAATTAGTCATAAATCATAAGTTTAATTTGACCAAATAATTTTATTTTAGCAAACTGAGCTCAGCTAGCATTGAAGGAACTTAAGAAAAGACTATTAAACAGAAGTAACAGTAGAAAGAAGATAAAGTTTAGAAAGATAAATATTAGACGAGAAAGTGGGGGTTCTGGTCGATCAAAGCAGAATAGTCTGGGCACTCACAAAAAATATGAAGAATGATAGAAGATGGAAACAATTACCACAAAGGCTGAACAGAGGTGTGTTTTACCTCTTCATTAATTATTCTAAAGCCTGGCTTTTCGCAGAAGATAGCAGGTTTTCTCACCCGCCCCAAAATTGTCTTATTGTTCCTTCCTCATTCACAGTAAACAGTAGGAACATTTCATAATTGACCAAAAGCAACAATTGTTCTGTGGTCCTAAGGAATGTTCTGTGGACTTCCAGAAATAATTTTTGAAGAGATGTTGCAGTGGGCAGCCTTCATGATAGCAGTCCAGTGATTCACAAAATAATGTTACAATGTCTCTTTGTTCACTCTTGGATTGATGTCTTTGGGGAAAGCCATTTGTCATGTCATGAGGACACTCAAGCAGCGTTGAATTAAAGGGTCCATGTGGCAAGAACCTGAGGACTTCTGTCAAAAGCCAGTACCAAAAGCTAGTCATGAGCCCATGAGCCACTTTGAAAGCAGATCTTCTAGCCTCGATCAAGCCTTCAGATGATTGCAGCCCAGGCTGCCCGCTGACATCTTAAATGCCATGTTATGAGGGAGATCAGGTCAGAACCTCCCAACTTTAGAATTTCTGAACTACAGAAACTGTTACATAATAAATGTTTACTATTAAGCCACTATTTGTGGAAGTAATTTGTTACTTCAAGGTATAACTAATTACAGGTGGCACAGTGTTGCATAAGCATCCAGGAGAGGAAAGGAAAGGGTAAAGCAAGTAACAAGAATCCTGAAGCCACATCCCTCTGTTTGACATTATTTCCAACAGCTCTCATTAGTAGACCTGCAAGTTCTGTTATAGACACTGAATATTGTTTAAGAGAAGTCTCTTGAACAAATCCATAAATATGATAGTCTCCTTTTCCAACCTTTCATAATTGCTTCCTGTTCTAATTTTAAATTTCCCCAGCTTTTGGAGCTACAGTTTACTCTTCCTATCTTCTCTCCAAACTCACCAAAGCTTATGTTATGTAATGCAAGTTTGTGTCCTCCCAAAATACACTTGTTGAAACTCTAATCCCCAATGTGATGATGGTATTTGGAGGTGGAGTCTTTGGAAGGTAATTAGGTTTAGATGAGGTCATTTCTCCTGTTGGTTTCCCATAAATCCATTTAGATTAACATGAATTTCAGGACATGGTTTTTTTGATCACTTGCCTCTCTCAATAACTATGTACATTTTTTCCCCAGAAGCTTTGGGTGATTTTAATATTCACTCTGTGAAAGACAATCTCTGTGTGTTTACTAAATGTGTTATTGGACAATCATTAAGTGACCTTAACTACTGAAAAAATTCTTGAAATAAAGATATAAAAAGTCAGGGTAATAAACAGCTACTTGATCTATTCCACTAAATTGAAAGTTCACTTGTTTTTTATTTCCGCCAGAATTTTCTCCTCTATTAGTCTATTAAAGTATGGCAGGGAGGTTACATTCAGACGGAAAAGGCTAAATAGGAGCATAAAGCATTTACTCAAGCTGCTGCAAACATTTCAAGAAGGGTTATAAAAGTTTCAGGGAGGACAGTTGCATAACCAATTGTTTTTATAACCTCTGAGTGAGGTTGGGAGACATAAGGAGAATCAAGGTGAGATCTAGAAAGCACAACTGAGAACTCAAATGAAACTTAATTCTTATTTTTTAAAATTAATTTAATTTCCTTGGCTGAAAGCCTTATGATGTAAGTTTGTACTAATGATATGTCCTTGAACCACACAGTATCGTTGACATAACTTTGTTGAGCATCACTTTAGAAAAATAAACACCTAATTGTGGAGGTTTACTGAGGGGTGATAAGAGAGAGACTGTACACAGGATTATGCCTGTATAGGAGAATTTCCATCAGAGAAAATTCACCAGTTAATTTTTAACTATAATTTTTTTCAGACATTATTCAGACAGTGGGCATAATGACAGCTGATAAAATTTTACTGATTTTAAGAAGAGTCTTCTAATTTTCCAAAAAGATAACCACAAAGCATAGTTTACATTAGAGGTTCTATTTTTTTTTTTTAAAGAGAACTTCATTCTTTATTCATATGTAAACACCCTGGGAAATTAACAAAGAAAAAAAACCACGATTAATAAGTATTTGTCTCACATGCTGAATTTGATCCATAATAATCCTGTTCTCCTTAGTAATGAAATAATGGAAGAAATAATTATTAATTATAAGTTATTCCCAGGAAACAACTTTACAGATATATTACAGTGGAGAATTAACTAAATGGTTGCTGGTTAAAGAGTTACAATACCAATGAGGTTTTCATATTGAAAGAGGATGACAAAATAGTTAGCCAAAAGACAAACCAGTGATTTTGTATTTCATTCACCAGCAAACTTAATAAAGAGACATTCCTATAATCCCTGAAATAATAGAGTATAGGTGCGTACTTAACCCTCTGTGTAGAATGCATGAATGTATTGGACTTCTTTTGTAGAAGGAGCTAAAACCATTAAGATAAGATAATTTAACCATCATTGATTCAGCCAACAAAAAAGAAACAATACAAAACAAACAACAGAAGTATCAAGATTAAAAAGAATGACCAGTTCAGTGCCCTGGTGGGTATCGTATTTTTCTGTGTATAAGACGCCCCCCACTTTTCCAACCCCAAATTAAGAAATCAACATTTTAAACATAAAACAGAACACATTTTTATTGAGTAATTACCGCAGGTAACGCTTACATACCAGTACTATGATATGCAGCATATCACTTTATTCAACCTCTGTTGCATCACTGCTCTCTTCTTCATCACTATTAGTTCCAGGCATATCAATTTTTTCAACTTCTATCGTATCACTGCTTTCTTCTGAGTCACTGTCTATATATATGAGGTCATCCTCATAGACTGGTGGCATTTTCTGAGCTAACTTTGTCCATCTTCTCATGTCCAACCCTTCTCTCCTCATGAAACTGAAGCACCATTTGCCTTTCCTGTAAAATCAACAATGTTCATTTCACTTGCAAACATTCTTGCCTGACATTGAATAAGCTTTGCTTTTTATTTTTTGACATCTTTATGGGCTCAGTCCCTGTTGCATCTGGGCACTGTCCACCTCCACTCTCCAATTATGTCATCAGCTGACGTCAGTAACAATAAGGCTCGTGATTGGAGGAAGCCTGTTAGACAAGGTATGGGCAGCTATGTGCTCATGTGGCTCCCTCCTTGGCTGACTTCCCTGTATTAGATGCCCCTTGACTTTCAGTCTAATGATTTTAGAAAAAAATAGAGTCTTATACACAGAAAAATACGGTATTTTGTTTGTTTGTGTTTTGGGGGGGTTGTTTTTTGTGGAGTTTTTTTGCTCTAGATTTTTCAAGGTCTTTCCACACACCCCATACTCTTTAATGTAGTGTTCCCTCCATTAACTCTTTACTCAAGGGTCCTTAGATAATCTATGGCTCCCAAATCTTTATCATCACTCAGGACCTTTATTTTGAGGTCAGACCCTAAAGGGAATTCAAACTCAGCAGGTCCAAAGGTGAATTTATCATATTTTCTCCAAAACTGCTCCTTCTCCAGGGTTCCCTATCCCAGCAAATGAGAGAACAATGCATCTGGCTTACAAGGTGAACCATAAAAATGGATTATTTTGTTCCTCAGCAAAACATATCTCTTTAATGACTTTTGATTTTAAATCTTAAGTATTTCTATGCTGCCTTCTCCTTTCCATTTCCAAAGTGCCCACCATTGTGGTCCAAGCTATTATCCTCTCCTCTTTGGCTTGCCAACTGCTCTCTCCTCTCCCACTAATGTTCCAAACTACCCATTTCCCATAGAGAGTACAGAAAGATCTTTTTTTAATATGAAGATCTTATTATCTCCCATCACTCAAAAAATCTTAGAAAGGCTTTTCATTGTTATTAACATAGGCAAAGTCTCTAAATGGCTGAAACACCTTGTTTATTCTCACCTCTGTCTTCCTTCAGAGCCTCATTTTTATCTCCCGGGCCTATAGTTCCACGAATTCTCACTTGTCAAGGTTTTTGCACATGACCAGTCTTCCATGCGTTTCCCCCAACCGCTTGGCCCAAACAATGCCAATTCATTCTTCTGATCTCAAGTCAAATACCCTTCCTCAGAGAAGTCTATTCTGACTCCTGAGGTCAGATAAATTCCCTAATGCATTACCCTGTTGTATTTTTTTTCAGTCACAGTGCTTACCATTCTTCTCTGTTATATATATATATATATATTTGGAATTATTTGCTTAATATCTGTTTGCCCACCTTCTTCCCATGCTACTGGTCCATGAGCCAGGGATTATATCAACTTTGATGACCTCATTCCCGGCACATAGCTGGTTAAACAAATGAGGGAATAAACAAAAACAACTGAACAACAAAAAGCGGCAGCCTACAGAAAAATAAAATCTTATGTACTTCACAACGTGAAGACTTAATTCTACTAGTAACCATTTGACTATGCTGATTTGAAATGTACATAAAGGCTAGATTAATTGGAGAAAATTCTATAAACTCAGGGGAAAAGAGTTAAAAGGAGGGGAAATATGAGCAAGACTGTTTTGAACATTCTTATGAATTATATCAGTTTCCTAATAATTCAAAGTGATTGCTAGATTCAATTTTGAAAATTGAATGTTATCAACAAGAAGGTTGTCCTTAATTGAAGGTCAGTTTAAAGGCTAATTTATCCCTTTAAATGGACATCTACCTACATGGTATTTGTATATAAAGTTTTTTTTTTATAATATTCCACTCAAACATCATTTTTCATTCAGGGCAGACATTCATTTTTTCTTCTTCATATTACATTTACTACAATTTACATAATATGACATTTCTTCCTTTTAAGACTACATTGAAACAAACACAAGCATGCCATTAATTCAGTTTATGACTCATTGCCATTTTAACATCTGACCTAATTCTTAATGTTTTCAGTGATTTTTAAATAATATTTTAATTCTCTTTTTCATTTTCTTGAAAGGAAGTTTTGGAGTATTAATAAAACAATCGAATTTGACCATGATAATGTAATTATAAATAATCAATTTTTTGTACGTGATTTTTATAATAGATTTTTGTTTCTGAGCTCATTGTGAAAGAAAGAGCTCAGTGTTTATATAAAGTCATTAGGAGAGGGTGCCTTATCTAAGTAACA
The DNA here is from genome assembly GCF_000327345.1 of Myotis davidii. Taxonomy (NCBI): domain Eukaryota; kingdom Metazoa; phylum Chordata; class Mammalia; order Chiroptera; family Vespertilionidae; genus Myotis; species Myotis davidii. Next base: position 3,074,273 of record NW_006292334.1, on the reverse strand, counting down.
CTAGATAGTATATAAATTTATGGCAAATGCTAGAGAGAAGAGATACTTTGTGCATATAAAGTCTTCATATTCAAATAGAATAGGCCATTGGATGTTAGTGTTTTCTAAGCAGCGAGAAACTATATCACTTAATTAGAGAGGAAACATTTGAAAAGAGATCTTGGAGCACAGAGTTAGATAACAGAGTTAGGGATACAATTTGTGTATTGTATTGTTTTGTTCTGTTTCTGCAAATCTCTAAAATATTGTTGAGTTGAGCACATGTCTAAAAAATAGATTTTTTCTATTGTTATTATTTAGCATGTTATATTTAGTATTAGATTTAGATTATACCAAACAGTTAAGGGGAAACTTGAGTGTTGCTGAGGACTTGTAAAATCTGACTGTGATCCTGTATTCTATACAATTCCATAGGCTTCCCTGTTTACTTTTCCCCAGCTAATTTGAGTACATTTCTGCCCTTTCCCACAAGTGATTCTGTATGAGAGATACTGCCAGAAATAGGAAACAAACAGAAACATTTATTTTGAAATAAAAAACTATTTGGATGTTTGTTGTCAGTGTCCTCTTCTTGGTGAAAGGCTCCTCTAAATATATTTTGCACTAAAAAAAGTATATTTCCCTCATTCTAGTCACACCTACTGGGGGCATAATTGTGTCCCCCAAAATATGTGTGTTGAACCTTTGACACCTGCAGTGTCAATGTATGGAGAGAGGGCCTATAAAGAGGCAATTAAAGTTAAATGAGGTCATAAAGGTGCGGCCTTGATCTGAATAGTGTATATGCAAGAAAAAATCCAGGGAGCTTGCTCACTCTCTCTTTTCTTTCCTTTCCTTTTTTAAATATTTTTATTGATTTCAGAGAAGAAGAGAGAAGGAGAGAGAAACATCAATGATGAGAGAGAATCATTGATTGGTTGCCTCCTGCATGCCCCCTACTGGGGATCATGTGATTTAACAGCCTTTGAACGTGTGTGTGTGTGTGTGTGTGTGTGTGTGTGTGTAAGTATATTTTTCAATTGAAGAGAAAGGAACAATTCCAAATTTATTTTATTTTATGAGGTCATAAGTACCCTGAAACTAAAATCAGACAAAGCTATTCTAAGAAAAGAAAACTACAAACCAATATCCCTGATATAAAAATTGAATACTGATGCAAAATTATCACAAAATATTATCAAACAAATTTAAAAACACATTAAAAAGATTATGCATTATGAATAAATGGTATTTATTACTGAAATATAAGAAGGATTCTACTTGTGAAAATCAATCAATATAATATACCATAGTAAAAGAAAAAATAGTGATCATTTTGATAAATCATTTGATTAATGAAGAAAAAGGCATTTGACAAAATTCAACATTAATTTATAATAAAAACACTCAACAAACTTGGAATAAAATGAAATTACATTAACACAATCAAGGCCATATGGGAAAAACCTCTAATCAACATCATGATCAATGGTGAAAATTTAAAAGCATTCCCTCCAAGATCAGTATAAAGACAATGATGTCCACTTTTGCCACTTCTATTAAACATTGTACTGGAAGTCTTAGTGATAGCAATCAGGCAAGAAAAAGAAATAAAAGCATCAAAATAGGAAAGGAGGAAGTGAAATTATCTCTGTTTACTGATGACATGAATTCATATGTAGAAAACCCTAAAGACCCCACAAAAAATGTTTAGAATAAACAAATTCAATAAAGCTAAAGGATACAAAATTAACAGCCCTAAATCAGTTATAGTTCTATAAAATAACAATAAACAATTAAAAATTAAGAAAATAATTCCATTTGTAATGTTATAAAAAAAATGAAATATTTAGGAATAAATTTAACCATTGTAGTGTTCAGACTTGTACACTAAAAACTCCAAAATATTTCTGAAATTAAGACATAAATAAATGGGAACACATACCACGCTCAGTAATCGGGAAACGTATCATGCTACCCAAAGTGATCTACAGATTCAATTCAATCTTTATTAAAATTCCAATGGTATTATTTTCAGAAATAGAAAAGAAACCCTAGGAATATCAAAGGACTCAATAGTCCACAAAATGTTGAGAAAGAAAAACAAAGCTAGAGGCCTCCTACTTCCTGGTTTCAAAACATGTTACAAAGCTATGCAGTCAAAGCAGTGTAAACCAATGAAACAGAATAGAGAACACAGAAAGAAATGCTCACACACACTGTCAAATAATCATCTGCAAAGATGTCAAGGATGCATATTCTGCAAAAAAAAAAAGGTGCTTTTTTCCACTTCTGGGGATATACCCAAAAGAAATGAAAACAGGATTTGGATGAGATATATGCACTCACATCATTATCACAGAATTATTTACATAGCCAAGATATGAAAAAAATCCTATTGACCATCAACAAATGAGGGCATTAAAAAGATGTGGTACATATACACAATGAAATATAATTCAACAATAAGAAACGAAGATATTTTCCTATTTGCAGCAACATGGATGAACCTTGAGTACTTTATACTAAGTGAGGTAAGTCAAACAGATCTAGAAAAGTCCTGAACGGTGTGATATTGCTTACATGTGAAATATAAAAATGTGAACCATGTAAAAATGGCGGTTAACAGTGGATAGAGAGGAGAAGATAAGATTGATAGTGTTTAAGGGTAGAAACTTGTTATAGGCAGTAAATAAATAGGTCATAAAGATCTAATGCACAGTATAATAAATATACACAATAATATTATGCTATCTATAAATAGAAAAGCCTAAGTGACCAAACGACCGAATGACCAGACGACTGGATGACTGGCCAGTAGCTATGATGCACACTGACCACCAGGGGGAAGACGCTCAATGCAGGAGCAGCCCCATGGTGGTCAGTGCGCTCCCACAGCAGGACTGCACTGATGGACACCAGACACCAGTCTCACGGTTGACAAGCTGCCTTCGTGGCAGCACTACCAAGCAGCGGAGGTGGCAGGTGTGGTGGGCCTGAGATGAGCAGGAGTGGCACAGTGCCTGGCCCGGGCTCGGGCTCCTCCCCGGCCTCCTGCTGCTTCACATACTACTACATCCCTCGGGGGATGTTGGACTGCTGGTTTCGGACTGAGGGGTCCTGGATTGCAAGTGGATGCAGGTCAGGCTGAGGGACCCCACCAGTGCACGAATCCGTGCACTAGGCCTCTAGTAATTATATAATGTGATAAATATTGCTACCTTGGCAAACATATTTCAATGTATAAATCCATCAGTATAACACACTGTATACCTTAAACTTGCACAATGTTACATGTCAAAATTTTTAAATGGAAAAAAAATGGTGCTGGGAAAACTGGATATACACATGCAAACAAATAAAGTTGGAACTTATACCATATATAAAAATTAACTCAGAGTGAATGAAAGACAGAAACACAAGATCTGAAACTATAAAACCACTAAAAGAAAACAAGGGAAATATTAATGACATTGGATTGTCAATGATTTCTTGGAAACCACACCCAAAGCACATACAACAAAATTTAAAAATAGACAAATGGGGCTATATTGAATTTTAAAACTTTTGCACGTCAAAAAGAAAACAATCACCAGAGTGAAAACGTGATCTACAGAATGGGAGACATGTTGGCAAGCCATATATTTGATAAGGTGTTAACATCCAGAATACATATAAAGAAACTTATCAACAACTACAAAAATAAATAATGTAACTTAAGGCCTGGGGGGCAAGAGGGGCAGAGGTGGTCAATGGTGAAAAAAAGGGGCACATCTGAAATACTTTGAACAATAATGATAACTTAAATTAAAAAAAATAAAAATGGGCAAAGGACTTAAATAGAAAAATATGAAAAGAAAATATACAAATGAGCAACAACCATAAGAAAAGATACTCAACATCACTAATTATAAAAGAAATTTCAATCAAAACCACACTGAGGTATATCACCTCTCCTGACTAGGATGGCTGCTATCCAAAAGCAAAAAATAATAAGGGTTGGAAAGGATGTGAAGAAATTGAACCCTTTGTGTACTATTGGTGGAATGTAAAAGGATAGCCTCCATGGAAAACAGTATGGAAGTTCCTCAAAACATTAAAAATATACCTATTTATTATACAGGGTGTCCAAAAAATGTATAAACACTTTAGTAGCTTATAGCTCAATTTTTAAAATGAAATATATTTTAATAAACACTGCTTTTATAATTATTCAAAGTGAGTGCATACGATTTTTAAGATACCCTATATGATAGTTATATTTTTAAACCTATATAATAAAAGCCTAATATACTAAGTGTCTGGTAGACCAGTCAGCCGTTCAACCAATCAAAGTAATATCCTAATGATATGCTAAGACTGCTCAACCACTCACTATGAAGTGCACTGACCACCAGGGGGCAGATGGTCGACTGGTCAACCAGTCGCTATGATGTGCACTACCACCAGGGGCAGACACTCCAACCAGTAGGTTAGCTTGCTGCTGGGGTCCGGCTGATCAGGACTGAGAAAGACGGGCTGGACACACTCTGGAGCCCTCCTGCGGCCCCTCCCTGGCTGGCTAACCTCCCACGTCTCTCCCCAGCCTGCCAGTCCTGATTGGCCCTGAATGGGACTGGGTGAGACAGGGCCAGACATACCCTGGAGCCTTCCCATGGTCCCTCCCCAGCCCTGATCGTGCACTGGTGGGGTCCCTTGGCCTGGCCTGAGCCCTCTTGAAATCTGGTACCCTGATCGTGCACTGGTGGGGTCCCTTGGGCTGGCCTGAGCCCTCTTGAAATCTGGTACCCCTCGGGGGATGTCAGAGAGCCGGTTTTGGCCCAATTCGCAGGCCAGGCTGAGGGACCCCATTGGTGCACGAATTCATGCACCAGGCCCCTAGTATTATACAATCCAACACTCCCACTTGTACATATGGAATCAAAAGAACTGAAAGCAGAATCTGAAAGAGACATCTGCACGCACATTAATGGCGGGTTGTGTCTATTGCAGCATTATGTAAAAGAGCCAAGAGGATGAACCATAATAAATGTCTGTCAGCATCTGAATGGGTTAAAAAAAAGTAGTATATATAAATAGTGAAACATTTTCAGCCTAAAAAAAAATAAGAAAAGAAATGCTGTCACATGTTAAAACATGGATGAAACTTGAGGACATTATACTAAGTAAAATAAGCCCATCACAAAAAGATAAATACTTTATGATTCCACTTATATGAGATCTCTAAAATAGTCAAAACCTTAGAAACAAAAAGTAGAAAGGTAGTTGGTTGCCAGGTGCTAGGAAGAGGAGAAAAGAAAAATGGATATTCAGTGGATATAGCTCTTTAGTTCTGCAAGATTTAAGAGTTCTAGAGAGCTGTTGCACATTAATGTGGATATAGTTAACATTACTTTACTGTACATTTAAAAATGGTTAAAATGATACATTTAATCTTACGTATTTTAACCTCAGTAAAAAATATAAATGAAAATAAGAGCATGGGAGCACAATGACATATTGGTATATTTACTTCTTTAGAAGTTACTTTATATGATTCAGCTTAAAATTTGCATGGGAACTGGCTTCCAGCAAAGGAGTCAATGAAATAGGAATACTAATTTTTTTTGAGTTAACATCATAAAAATTTATCACATTTTTACTGGTAGATGCAATCATAAAAAATAAAACAATAAGCTGCTCCAAGTTTTGGACTTTTTAGTTCAAGATGTCCAATAAAAATATATTCTAGCAACTTTTAGACATTTAAATCTAGAATTTAGGCCAGGGCTAGAGATCACCCATACATAGAAGTGAGAAGAAAGCTTTGGAGTGAAAGATATAAATAGAGAAGAGCAGAGGGCTAAGGAACCAGACTTGGGAATCATTCAGAACTTGTGGCTCTAATAATACAAAAACTAGAGCTAGAAAAAGAAAGTTCAAAGGTCACAAAATATACTGTCACGGCCTTAGCTAAAAGATCATGAGTATTTTTCCAAGAAGCACTGAAGAAAAAAAAAATTTCTTTCTACTAAAACAAGTGGCTTTGGTGTCTTGTCCTATCTATTTTAGTCTAAAATAGTAGTCAGTTCATTTCGGACATCTTTTCTTCTATATTTTACAAAGCATCATTGATGTTCTGCAAATAATACCTTGGGAGGGGGTGGTACCTAAATCCAATTCTAAAGCACAGCTTGATGCAAGTGTTAGAGATTTTTTTTAAAATGAGCAGTTAAAAAAAACTGATTATTAAAATACCTGAAACATAGACAAAGGAAAATGTATTTGGAAAGTTGGACAGATATTAATGCTTTTTTAAAAGTTGAATAAAGAGTCAATTTTCATCTAATTGTTGTATGGTCAGTTTGCCGAAAGGGCCAATTTGCACATTTAATTTAAAAGAAAACAGCAAGCAGCATTAGCATGCAAATGAGCATTTGGGGCTTTTTTTTTAATGAGCAGGTAAAACAGTTGCACAAAAGCAAACATTGAACACAGAGACAGGAACTATCAGTGTTCAATATAATATTGAGCCAATAATTGTTATAGTAACCCATAAATATAGATACAAATACTTTGTCATAAACAATGCAAACTATCATAAGTGGGAGAGAATGAAAATTTAAGGATGCTAATTTAAAAGCCATAATGGTCCTATTCTCAACTGTTTAGTGAAGATATGATTGATATGCCCATTATTAAGGCTTTAGTATTAAGTTGTAATATTAAAAGGAAAAAAATAGGTTGAATCTGAAGTAGGGATAAGGATTTCTCCTAAAATGATTAAGGATGGGTGTGGAGTGGATAATAGCTAAAAAAAAAAAAAAAGTAATTTAGAGACAAGTTAGAAACTTGTTTACTCTGCCCCTCCCACCTCCTGATCTCTTTGTCCAGTATTGTTAGGATGCTACAGTTACTCTGCCAAGTGGGAACTGGGGAAGGGAAGACACGTTTATTGAGATGTGGAGATGCAAGTATAAAACGGCTAAAAATGAGCAGATGGAACTGGGGTTGAAGGACATTTATTTGATTTCTGCTCCTTTGCATAAGTGCACATTCCTCTAGCCTTATTCTGTCACCTGGGCAGTAGCCTGGTGTGACAGAGGTTCGAGTCTACCCAACCTGGTGGTGGCAGCCGATCAATGAGGTGGGCCAGTTGCACAAACTGCCACTTCAGTAATCCTGATTGTGGTAGCACCAGCCACAGCCTGGCACGATCAGGGGTCCCAGTCTTGTCCTTGCAGCTAGTTATCCATCCTGTCATGTCCTGTGGCCTCAGCCACCTTGCCCTTCTACCTGGATTGATTACCTTTAACATCACATACAGCTGCTTTCCATAGAATTTACAAGAAGTAAACCTGTAGGCAATCAGAAGGGAATCTTTACCAGGAAGGAATCACAGAAGTGCAGGGAAATTTGATTCAGACACCAAGGGGGGAGAAAAACAGTTATTTAGAGAAAAAACACACCCCTATGTTTGGAGCTTTTCTAAAATAAGAAAAAGAGGAATTGAGTACCGTGCTGAGAATGACACAGCTGTAAGTGATGAATCAGGATTTAGGGCCAGTGGCCTGACTCCGGTACCTGCTTCTTTAACTGTGAAATTGGACAGCAAGTCCAGGTTAGGGACTTTTCATGCTCTCTGGGCCCACCTCCGCCATGCACTTGCCACACATTATTTCCTTATTTATATTTCCTGCTAAAGCAAAAGCTCCTAAAGACAGAAGCTGTTTTATCTTTTCATCCAGTCTAGTAATACGTAACTCTTTTTGTTGATGTTGTTGTTAATCCTCAAGCTAGGAAAATTTTCCATTGATTTTTAGAGAGAGTGGAAGGGAAGGGAAGAGACGCACAGAGAGAAACATCAATGTGCGAGAGACACATTGATTGGTTGCCTTCCAAAAAGCCCTGATCAGGGCCCAGAATCTAGCCCGCAGCCAAGGTACGTGCCCTTGACCGGAATTAAACCTGAGACTCTTCAGTCCATAGGCCTGCGCTCTATCCACTGAGTAAAAACAGCGAAGGCAGGAACTCATTTTTTTTGTAAACTAAGTTACTTGTTTTAACCTATTCTTTCCTCAGTCTGAGGAGTTCTAGGACAGCTTTTTCTATTCCCAGCCATGTCCATTTTGGAAATAAACAGTTTTTAGCTATCAAACAGCTTTAAAGCCCATAGCAGTGACCTGATCCTCCAATTAAAAGAAAAACTATCCTTTACCCATTACCTAACATATGACTGTATTATAAGAAATCAAGATAATTATACTTTGTCATAGTCCATATGCCCCTGTATATTTTAAAATCACATGGTATATTTAAAGTTAATATGTATATAGCAATTACTATGTGCTAAGCTTTATTAATTTATATCATTCACACTTATCCTTTACATCAGGTACCATTATTAACACCCCATTTTACAGAGTGGAAAACTGAGACAAAGGGGAAGAGGGCAGAGGTGGCATTTCAATCCAGATCGCCAACCCCCAGAGACTTTGCTCTCAGCTCATTCACTATTATATCCCTTCACTCAGATAAACTCCAGCTGCCAGTTTTCTGTGAGCCTCTTCGTGGAAGGGGCTACAGTGAATTTGAGTTAAACAGTGACATTGAGTCTGAAGATGAAGTACTCTGGCACGAAATTAATCTGTGAATTTTGATGAGTCACTTAGACTCTCTGGGCTGATTATAATATGTGAGGATTTCCAAGAGGCTTTCTCCTATATATTTATAGCGCATGAGATGCTCTCCACAAAATATGTAGTACATTTGAGGACCTCGGTAAATGTTAGGTTTTCCCGACTCAAAAATTTTATGACACATAGAAATATTGCATCATCCTCATAGACCAAAGAGTACGGGATCAAATAAAATATCTAGTTACATACAAGTTGCCTAATTAATACGTTTTGGGTTCCTGGATCCAGTTTCATTCAACTTGTATGTTGGGGCTTCTAGGGGGTGGGGTTGCTTCTCATGCAACAAATGCCAAGCAATTCTCAGACACCAACAAGGCGTCTGAGACTTGAACTCAGTTCTGACACTGCCTACCTGGACACACATCACATTCCACAGGCTCAAGGCTCAGTCCTACAATAGGGCCCCACCTGCTCACTTCCCATGCCAGTCACGTGTGCAGGTTATAGATTACCTGTGCTTCTGACTGAAGGTTCCAGTGACTCCCTCCAACTCAGGGTACTGTTCAAAGTCGAGGTTGGTTCCTGTACTTCTGACCTCCTGGCTACAAATGAGAGGTTCTCGGGACCACAGGTTTGATTGATTTTCTGGAACCGGGACTAAGTACCAGATTGAATCAAAGAAACCTGTGTGAGATTTATGGCTGTATTTACACACACAGATTCAGGTTCTGCCATTTGCCAGCTTCGTGTCTTCATCAAGTTAAGTTCTCTGAACCTCAGTTCACTCCTTGGTAAAATGTAGGTGGTAATTCTTAGCCCGCAGTATTTTTGTGAGTATTATAGTGATGTATTACAAGTTTTCAGTAGGCACCTTGCAATACAACCCGCTTCACACTGCTTCACAGAAAGCAGCTACCGAGATTGTCAGATGATTTATTCTCAGTTCCACTTCATTCAGTGATTTAATGTTATTATTTCCTAAAGCAATGATGCATGTTGTCCTTATCAATGAAGGAAATACCTTAAGTTTAACCCATTTTGAATTCTTGCATCTCACTGTGACTGCTACATTGGGACAATAAACAATCAGTGTACAGAGAAGACTGACGATAGTGAAAGATAGGAAAGGTGGATGCAAATGGAGTGGTTGAAGAACCAAAGAATAGTCGGGTTGTAAAAGTGAAAATTCAGGATGGAGCTGGACATAGAGGCGGCTGTGTTCAAATTCTTGAAGGGATGTCACGCAGAAGAGTGAGTCTATTGCTGTAAAGGGCAGAAGTAAGAAAAAAGAGTGAAAGTCACCAACGGACTGCTTTGAACTTACTATGGATAGGGATTGTTTACTCTAAATAAGAATTTAGAGCTGACAAACATGGATGAAATGACAATTTGTCAGATGGCCTGCAGAGATATGTTGGCGTGGAGCTGGAGGTGACAGTGCTCATTTCTTATACACCATACATGAATATACATGTATGAAAGCAATTCATTTCCAATCATAAGAGTGTGACCGCTACAATGGAACAATAGCTATCATTTCAATGAGTCTATTATTCTGATAGATGAAATAGAGCTTTTTTTTTGAAAACTGCAAAAAAAAAAAACACCTGAAGGCAAGCATAGAATCTCTTTGAATAAATTGAAATACATACTGGTAAGTGATAAAACTACTACCTCAATTGCCCTCTAAATAGCAGGGCCCTAGCCCTCTATCAGTGTCTCCAAGTCATATCTAAGAGTAACCAATAGCAAGCCACACTTACATTCAATCAGCCACAGATTCCACCCGGTTTGTCTGATGCTTACTCTCCTGATTTGGCTTGCCTGTATGCACATCTACTGAGAAAGCCGGAGTGATCTCACAGTAGTCATCGAAAGTCAGGGAACACCATGTTCCACCCGGTTTGTCTGATGCTTACTCTCCTGACTTGGCTCACCTACATGCTCATCTACTGAGAAAGCTGGGGTGATCTCACAGTAGTCATCGAAAGTCAAGGAACACCATTCCAGCCATGAATGCTACCTCTGGAGCTTCCTTAGCTCTGGCTTCCAAGCAGAAACAAGAGCAGCGTTTACCTCTCTCAGCCATTCTTTGTCTCTTGGGTCTTTCAATCTCTCAGAGTCCCAATTCAATGGCATCAGCTTCATCCTCTGCTACAGTAGCCCTACACTGTGAGTTCAAAACAAAGCCAAAGGGCCAATTTGGAATGTGTTCCACATCTCCTCCATCTTTCTTCTCTATCTTTTCCTTCTTCCTTTTTAACCCCCTGCTCCTGCACAACCCACCCAAGACCAAATCTGTTTCTAGTTTGAAGTAGCTAAACAAAAGTATAAGTGCATGAAACCAGTGGGGTTATGTTGAGAGTGAAAGGAGGCATTATGTCAGTAGTAATATTCAGAAGGAGGGAAATTATTGTTTATTTTAGCAGCAGCTAGCCCAGATGCCTTGTTCCATATTTTTTAAAGGGGAAGGCAGATTGTAAACCCTTTTAATATGACTTTAAATACACTAACATTATAAATTCACAGAGTTTTCTTTTATATACTATATAACTAGGACATTAATTAGCATGTCTAAAGAATTTCTTAGTAATTGCTTTCTTTAAACATGATTAGTATAGTCAACCCATGTAACTATAAGAAAAAGGAGGACAAAGTAAATGATCTGACTTTGTTTCAATTATGTATTAGAGAGAAACAAAGAAGTCTCTCTTAACAGCTATACCTATATTTTAATCTGACTTTATTATGTGAAAGTGCAAATTGCATTGAGCCTTTCTTAAAGTCCTGATCTGCTTGGTCTCAGGGTGTGGTGGTGTTCTGGTCTTAAATAGAGACTGAAATAAATGTCTCCTTAGAGGAAAGACCTGGAGGTGATATAATTAATATTTCTGTAACAAAGGTATATGACACCCCAAAAATATTACATATTTTCTAATGGCAGCTCTGCTAAGTGCAGATTCTTTAGTGAGAATCCCCATTTGATCAAATTCCTCATGCACCCATAATGTTTAAGTCCTTGAAGTGGCTTTAGCAAGAACCTTGGTACGTCAGTTTAGCAAGAATCTCCCTACCCTTGATGTCTCCTCTGAGTAATTTTCCATCCCTGCACCCCTTCAATCTACCTGTTGGCTATAAATCCCAACTGGCTTTGCTATTTTCAGAGTTAACCTGTTCTAGCTCCCTCTTACAATAGCCCTATTGCAATAATCTTGAATAAAGTTTTTCTTACATTTTAACAATTATCAGAATTTTTCTTTAACATTACTATGTTTGAAGAATTAACATGAAAAGCTTAAAATATCCACAGTAAATAGGAAACTCGGAAAAGTGTCATAGTAAATTTGAAGAAAAAAAAAAAAAAGAGCTAAAGAAACTCTTGAGAAATGACAAATCAAAGTCACCATAGTCATTTGCTTTACCTGCATATGTGTGTCAGGATCTGCAAAACAAATAAAAAATTAATATAACAATGAATTTCAGCATGATTATATTTCTTGAACCAAATTAGCTGAGTTATCATTGCTTCTTTACACATCCTGACTAACCATTAACAGCAGGCATCAGAGAGAATTGGAGCAACAGCTGCGGCATGTCAGTTAGAAATGGCCTGCTTCAAGGGTCTCAATAACAAAAGCGTTTCTCAAAGTATAGTTTAATTCACGGTGTATATAAACTTTTTCTTTGTGATTGTTTCCTTTATTTTTTTTTTTCAAGTAAAGATGACTTCACTAAAGAGAGCTCCCACTCATCAATGCACTTGAAGGAAAAGCAGAGGGCATAGTGAGTCAATGACAGCCAAGCAACAGCTATGGAGAAGACATTAGAGTCAGAAAAATTATTTGCCTTCTAATGTGGGTAACAACATGATGTGTTCATAAAACATGTTATCTTTTCTACATCCGTTGCAATATTTGTAGACATTTAGTTCAGGTTGCATCATCATAATAAGTACCATTTATAGAATGCTTCTAGGTGGCTGTTACTATAGTAGGCATGTGTAAATATATGATTTAAAAAAAATCACAAATAAGATAGATATCATTAACTCTATTAGAAGATAGAGAAATTTAGGCC
>NW_006292334.1:3027824-3061471 GCF_000327345.1 Myotis davidii | reverse complement strand
AAAATAATAATTTATGGTTCATTAATAATTGGTCAATTGATTTCAACATATCAGTCAAATTTTCTTCACTGGTTTTGATAAGTATATGGCTAAATTGATTTTTTTAAAATAGAAATTACTACTTCAAAAATATTTCATATTAGAAAGATCATAAATACTGCCAGCATTGATATATTGGTACTTTAAAAAACAGTTTTTATTGATTTGGGAGAGAGAGGAAAGGAGAGAGAGAGAAATACCGATGAGGAAGGAATACCCATCGGCTGCCTTCTGCATGACACCTACTGGGGATTGAACCCGAAACCCAGGCATGAGTCCTGACTGGGAATCCAACTGACAACCTCTTGGTACATGGGACAATGCTCAACCAACTGAGCCACACAAGCCAGGGCTGGTACTTACTTTACAGGTTTGAACATTTAAGCTCGCACTGCTAATCTGGAAATCTGGAGAGCCTGTGATTGCCATTTTTGCCCTTGTGCCTTTTCACCTGCCATCATCACTGACGATGTAAGTGTTTCCTACTTCAGGTCGAAGCCTAGGATAGAGGGATGTATTTGGAGCAGATCTTGAGAAATTGAGAAGATAATGATCACTTCTCTCCTTTGCCTTCTATTTATGAAAAAAATAAAATAAAATGAGAACATTTAATAAATTTGAAAAATCGTGGCACCCTGGGAAAAACACTTTTATGAACCGTCCTCATATGAAAAAAAAATCACAAAATTGATTTAGAAGACAGGGATTTGGATCTCTGAGCATAATTCCCCATTTGAAAAAAAAAATTTTAATGTATGTTGAGCTCCCTAGAGCAGCCTTCAACCTATGTGTAACCCAGTGCTATGGAATTTAGAGGTATGAAGTTCCCAGTACCATATTGGGGTAGAGGTGGGGATGCCTGTTTGAGATTTAAACCAGCTCCCAGGCATCATCAGGATTATAAAGACTCCTAGGTGTTTTTAAATTAGATTTATTGGGGTGACAATGGTTAATACAATTACATAGGCATGAGGGATCAGTACTGGGAAAGCCAAGCAGGTAAGTAGAAGAATGATTTGAAAAGCTCTGGTCACATTGTTGGAAGAGTTATCAAAAGGTTCAAGCAGTGAGACAAATCCATTATGAAGTTTGAAATTATCCAACTGCCATTCCTATGGAAAGATACCTTAAGTCTGATGAACAGTCAGAACTCAAGAAGACAGTAAATGCCCCAGAAGAGACAGGCAACATTTCAGGGGTTATTCTGAACGGCAGTTGCCTCCTATGTGACAGGAGGGTCTTTTCTGAGAGCCTTCTTGTGCATAAGAGCCAGGTTGAACTAAGGGACAGGGGTTGACATCATCCTGCTGAGAGAAGAAAGGAATCTGTGAGGTGGATACAGGGTCTCGCTACAGCTGTCTCTGCACCTGTCATGACTCCCCCTCGCTCTGTCATCACAAGGAACCCTGGTATTTTGTTTTCTAACTTCTCTCTCTTTAGCAATAACATTCACACATGGTCTTACGGTCTGAATTAGAGTGCTTTTAGAGATGAGAAAGACATTGCTGCTTAACGTGTACCTTTAGTTCATTCATTCATTCTCCCTCAACAAACATTTAGTGATCACCTTGATGGTTAAAGATGCTATGACATATAGAGACAAAATAGCATCCCATTCTTTTAGAAGTTCACATAGCCATATCAAGAATAAGACATAAACCAAAATAATTAAATCTCAGTTAAAGGTGATACGTATCTGTTTATGGGCTGAATCGTGTCCCTCCAAAATTCATGTTGATGCCTTAACCTTTAGTATTTCATAATGTGATTGTATTTAGAGATAGGGTCATGTAAGAGATAAAATGAGGTCATTATCATGGGCCCTAATCCATATGACTGTTGTCCTTATAAGAAGAGATTAGGGCCTTAGATGGTTCACCTCGATGGATAGGATGTTGGCCCTCAGACTGAAGGATCCTGGGTTTGATTCCGGACATGGGCAGGTACCTTGGTAACAGGCTCAATCAATGTGTCCCTCTTACATTGATGTTTCTCTCTCTCTCTCTCTCTCTCTCTCTCTCTCTCTCTCTCTCTTTCTCTCGTTCTCTCTCCCCATCCCTTCCACTCTGTCTAAAAATCAATAGAAAAAATTTCCTCAAGTGAGGAATAAGAAAAAAAGAAGAGGAGATCAGGACACAGACAAACAGAGGGAAGACCATGTGAGGACACTAGGTGAAGAAGCCCATTTCACATTGAGGAGCAGAGCCCTTAGAAGAAGCCAACCCTGCTGAGCTGGGAGGAAATACATTTCTGTTGTTGAAACTATCCAGTCTACAGTACTTTGCTATGGAAGCCCTAGCAAACTAACACAGTATCTCTACACAAGTAATATACTGACAGAATTAGAAAAAGATACACATACACACTCACAAACACACATATGATTAAGGTCTAGTGAGTCTTCAGAATCGGCATCTTTTATTTTAAAACATTGCTTCACCTCCTTAAACTTCTCTGATTCAGAAAAATTGTCAATGGTGTTCTTGATCGCATTTATAAATCCTTATTATTACACTAGAATAATCTTTTGGTATGTGGAAACTAAATGCTATTTAAAGGGTCACTGTATTCACTTTATAACTTCTCTCTTACATACATTTCCTTCTGACATTACCCCCTCCCCCCTTTAAATAATTTCTTTGTTAAATAAAACAAAAGAAAATAATCATTGACTATGTGTGGTGATTCTGTCAGGGTAACAAAAGTGTGCATCTTTCCTTAACAGCTCCCTTTCTTGTTCAGCTAATGTTCTTGTCTGCTTTTAGGAAAAAAATAATTGTATTGATCTTCTTTTCATAGATCTCAACACAGCCTGAGCTTTGGGCTATCCTGACCATATTACCGCAGGCCTCCCTGATCCATGTAAGGCACTCCATACACTATCAGGTTAGTGATCCTAATGATCGCCATGTATCACATCTCATTTTTTCTTACATGTTCTTTTAAATGCTGATCTCAGAGAGCTCTGTGTGTAGTCAAGTTGTTCGCTTCTTTTTCTCTTCCATGAATTATAAAAATTTTCTTAGATTCTATCATTCTTTTGTGTCAAATTTTATTTATATATATATATATTTTATTGATTTTTTACAGGGAGGAAGGGAGAGGGATAGAGAGTCAGAAACATCGATGAGAGAGAAACATTGATCGGCTGCCTCCTGCACACCCCTGACTGGAGATGTGCCCGCAACCAAGGTACATGCTCTTGACTGGAATCGAACCTGGGACCCTTGAGTTTGCAGGCCGACACTCTATCCACTGAGCCAAACCAGTCAGGGCATGTATCAAATTTTATTTAAATTTGCCTGTTGGGCATTGCTCAATTGACCTATGAACTAAGAGGTCATAGTTTGATTCCTGGTCAGGGCATATTCTTGGTTTGTGGGCTAGATTCCCACTGTGGGGCATGTAGGAGGCAGCCTATCAATGATTCTCTCTCATCATTGATGTTTCTCTCTCTTTCTCTCTCTCTCTCTCTCTCCCCCTTCCTCTCTGAAATCAATAAAAGTATATAGTAAACATTTTATTTAAATTTGTTTAAATAATTAGAAAAGAAAATATGGGCTTACTATTTTTCAATGATACAGAAGTTTATAGAACATAAATATAAACTCCAATGCCTATGCCAGTTTCAATCCCATACCTGGATGCAGTTGCCACTCATACTTTGATCCAATTATTTTCTAGGAATTTACTGTAGGAGATCAGCAAAAGGATGTGCCCTCCAGTTGGCCTGATAGTTAGACCTTCTAGACAGGCTCCTCACCCTCTCCCCTGACCTTGGAATGTAGGTTCCACCCACCATTCCTTCACTAGGAGCTGTTTTAAGGACACAGCCTTGAAGTGTAATGTGTTATTGAGACCATCTGGACCAGTGGTTCTCAACCTTCCTAATGCCGTGACCCTTTAATACAGTTCCTCATGTTGTGGTGATCCCCAACCATAAAATTATTTTTGTTGCTACTTCATAACTGTAATTTTGCTACTGTTCCGAATCCTAATGTAAATATCTGATATGCAGGATGTATTCTCATTGTTACAAATTGAACATAATTAAAGCATAGTGATTAATCACAAAATAATATGTAATTATATATGTGTTTTCCGATGATCTTGGCGACCCCTGTGAAAGGGTCATTTGACCCCCGAAGGGGTCATGACCCACAGGTTGAGAACCGCTGATCTGGACTGAATACATGACTTAATCATGACTGAACTTCCAAAATTCTGGTAGGCAGGTACGGAGATCTACTCATCCTGAAGTTACCCAGGACAAACTTGGGTGTTAGTTCCCTTGCTTACAAAAACTGCCCAACCCCTCCTCCCCCATTCTAAAGTGGCATGCCTCTTTCTTTGGTATCTCCTCTCCCTCGGCATTTCAAATTTTACCTGGGAAAGTCCTGAGTTGTTGAATCAACAGCATTGAAATATGGTAGAAAATATCTGAATGTCTAAACACTAGAAGTTGTTAGGACTTTAATCTGTTCTTTGATCATCACTTTATAAACCGAAGTGCCATAAAAGTTGAAGGAATGACAGTGCATGATGCCGTTGTGTCAGGTTGTGAATGATGGTTGGGGCTGGTACTGCCAATAGAATTCTTGCCAGGGAATCTTCTTTCTTTGTGATACAGCTAGAGGGTGTGGCACCTAAGGAAGGGGTTGCATCTATGTCCCTGTGTTACTGCTGGAATGGCATAAGTTGTTTAGGATTTACAGCCGCTTAAGTATTTGAATAGTTGAAGCTCTTTTGAAACCACTGAACTGTCCACGTGTGTATTAGAGTCAGTTGTTTTTCTATTATAGTGCCTATGGATTTGAAGTATCTAAATGTCAGAAACAGCATTACACCGAAACAGCAAATCTTGATTGTGGATAAATTATATATGGGCATCTTTTCTTGGTCTTTAAAAAATTTTACATATCCATGTGGAATTGTTTTCATATCAGTGCATCTATTTCTCCTTCACACCATTTAATAGCTGCAGGGCATTTCATAGCTTCTATAACAGTTGTGGTCCCAACAAGAAACATGCGTTGGCAGAATTAGGGGAAACAGCAGAGGATGGTGACGTTTCCCAGGTTTTATTAACAGAAGAAAGTAGCGACCACCTTAAGGCCTGAGGAAGCAGAGCAAGAATGTTCTTTGTTACTTAAATCAGGGAAAACTGTGCCCATGGGGGGGGCGGGGTTTGTCTAGACTTTCCCACATCCCCTCTCCAAGGTTTTCCTCTTATGTATCCCACGTTGCTGTTATCCTATGCAATTGGTGCCCTGGACCCAGGATATCATGGAGGGAAAAAACAAACAAACAAACAAACAAACAAACAAACAGGGTTGAGTCACCTCTGTGACACAGGACATGCAAACAGTCATGTTGCCAAGTTCCAGAAGAGTAGAAATATCAGGGGTGCCTTGAAGGCCTGCTTCTATGGGCCCAATGCCCAACCATACTAGTGCCTCCTGGTGCTGGGAGCAGATGTCCCTTTAAGGAGTGGAAAGATGCAGACTGGTAACCACTCTCCAGAGATTCTGGAGTTTGCAAAACCTTCTCCCAGTGTCCATTAGAAATCTGGATCAGGTATGCATCAAGTCTGCCAACCTCATTACTGCCAGGAAAGAAGCAGCTTCTCAAATGCAGTGAAGATAAAGAAGCTTCTTTTTTCATACCAATTACAGACAAAAATAGCTGAAATGCTAATTAATATGGAGCAAATTGCTGTGGATGTTCAGAGCTTGTTTGCAAAAAGAATATGAGATACAATATGCTCTTTACTGAGCATCTTCAATGACTGCACGTTTATGGTGTGATACATCATTTTACTTTCAACTTTTAGTTCTATCATAGAGTGGATGGTAATTCTCATTTCTATTATTTGAACCTTCCTTTTCCTGAAGCCACTCAAGTAAGATAAGGAAAGCCTTGAGTTTCTCCAAACCTAGAAACGATTGGTATTAAAAAGGTTAAAAAGATTGTGCAAGCACCAGGGGGTGATAGATAGAATCAAACATAATAGTATTGGCCAAGGGAAGCATCAATTTCATAAATATAAAATTATAGTTATTTATTTAGCCTGTACTTATTTCACTTTGAAGCTGAAGAAACTCCTATATTTCTTTTTTTTTTAACTTTGCCTTAAAATTGCAGTTCTTCTTGCTGCAATTGTTTATTGTTTTGCAGTGGAAGATGTGACCTTAATGATAGTGGAAGATGTTCTCAGTGGTTACTTGCTCCTGAGGTTTTCCTCATGTCTGAGAATGTCAGTTTTGGAGACTGTGGCTGGAAGCCTTACAAAGGGTACTGGCCATGCTTACCAAGGCTGTAAGACCTGACTGCTCTGATATGGCAGAGAATGTACAGGGACTGGGCTCCTAACTAAGGATTTACATGACTAATGTAACTTCTTCTCTGCTTGCACTGTCTGGTTCTTCTAAAATCGATGTTAAGAGATACCTTCTCCTTCCTGCTTAAGAACTTGGCCAGACTCATCCTGTTTTACATATATCTGCAAAGATGAATTGTTACTGTTTGCAGATGGAGTAAGCTTCTGTATTTACGATCTCTGATTTCTCCTCCTCCCAGCAAACCTAGATTGTACCATGTACACTACCTCAGTTCAACTTATAATAGCT
This sequence comes from Myotis davidii, assembly GCF_000327345.1. NCBI lineage: Eukaryota > Metazoa > Chordata > Mammalia > Chiroptera > Vespertilionidae > Myotis > Myotis davidii. Next base: position 3,054,803 of record NW_006292334.1, on the reverse strand, counting down.
TCCCATTAAGGGCTTATCTTCCTGTCAAAATTAAAACCCTTAGAGGGCAGGATCTCTGTCCTGCTCATCTTATATGCTCTAAGGTTCTGGTCGCAAAGTAAGTGCTCATTGAAAACTTGTTGAATTGAACAATTCAAGGACCCAAGGTAGACTTTATAGGAGCAGGTTGCATGATACCTTAGAATATTTCTTACTCTATTATTGGTATTTTCATTAATGGTTTATTCATTGCAAAGGAATGAGCATAATATCTGGAGTTGATAGGTTTAAGTTTAAATTCCAAAGCTATAATTTATCTATCGCATAATTTAAACTTCTTGACTCTCAGTCTTCTTGTGTTTCAAATAGGATAAATGATGCCTTTCATAAGTTTTTTTTTTTTTATAAAAATTGGGCTGGTATAAAACTCCTAATGATTATGTTTGTTACATATATGAATTTTCTATCCTAACAAGAAATAAAATTATTTAAATCTTTAGCATGATTGTATTTATGGAAGGTTTTGGATTTAGCTCTTATAACAGTCAAAAACAGTTGCAAAATTATAGAACAAAATTATAAACTCTAGCAGTTTTCAAACTTACATTGTTGTGGGACACTTTGTTCAAGAAACGTCCTTCTAGAAATCTTACCTTTTGCAACAGCAGGGATGGGCCTGGAGAGTATTATGTTAAGTGAAATATGCCAGCCAGATAAAGACAAATACCATATAATCTCATTTATATGTTGGATCTAATAAACAAAGTAAACTAACAAAATAAAAATAGACTCATAAATACAGAGAACCGACTGACAGCTGTCAGCGGAGAGGAGGATTGGAGGTCTGAGTGAAAAAGGTGAAAGGATCAAGCAAAGAAAAAAAACCCCAAAACTCAAAGACACAGACAACATTATGGTGATTACCGGAAGGAAAAGGAAGTAGGTGGAAGTAGAAGATGGGAGGGGTAGGGAGAATAAATGGTGATGGAAGGAGACTTGACTTTGGGCGGTAAACACACCATACAATATACAGATGACTATTAAAAAAAGAAATTGTCTAAAAAACAAAAACTATCCTTCTAAGTGGTCCAAAACTAAACATTAATTAGGTAGGATGTTCTGTTTGAAGCAAAGGTAGAGACAGTTGAGTCTCATCTCTTCAGCTCCCCCCTTTCTCCTACTGGTTGAGCACCAGTTAAGGAAATCCAGAATTTCTAGGATTCCTCAAATGCATTTTTGAAACCCCAGTCATGGTCTAGTTCCCTTATTTTATAGATGAAAAATGGAAGAGTAAGAGGCATCATGTTACACCACCAAGGTCACACGGCTCATTGATATCAGAGCGGTGGCAAGAGCCAGGTTTTCTGGCCTCAAATGTGGTGCTTTCCCACTCACCGTAGGGCTGCATGAGATTCAGGCGAAAAGGGCAACTGGTCCCATATTTGTCTTTCAGACCCATATACCCAGATAGCAACAACAATAACATTAAAAACATCTAATTTTTATTGAAGGTTTACTGTATATCAAACACTACACTATGAATTTTAGAAACACTCTTCCATCTAACAATTGTAACAACTCATTGATTTGAATATTGTCATATCCCCATGTGACAATTGAGAAACTGAGTATTAGATAGGTTAAATAACTTGCTTAAAGTTACCCAGCAAGAAACTCTCATGGTTTAAGCTAACCTCAAATCTTTTCAGCATCAAAATCCACATTGAAACAATACTGTACTTATGATACTAAGAAACTAGATATAAATATTGAATAGATCAGTAATCTTTGAAAATGTCAGCCAAACAAAGGCATTATCTGACTCCAGGCAGGGAAGAACAGTCATCTACATACAAGACTTCCACTCCATGCATCTGAAAAATATCTGATAATTACTTTGCTTTCCTTAAACAAGCCATTTTCTTGATTAAAAGGCTTTAATAATCATTACTTATTAAACTGGGCTTGCATTTCTCAAGCACGTTTAAATTTTACAAGGTTTTATTTCCCAAGAGGAAGCTACATTTAGTCAATATTTTTTTCTAAGAAAGTCTTTGATCTATGGTAATACACTAATATTAAGACTTTAAATTAAATAACAAAGAAGTATAATCATGACTTAGCTAGTTGCTATAAATTAATATAGATTTACATTACAAAAAATCATTTTAACAGGAAAAAAATTAGGCACATTTTTGGTTGCACTCCTGTATCACTTTTTCTTGATATTACTCCAAAATTATTCATTGTAAAGGTCAAATATTTAACCAGTAAATTATTTTTGCACTGATTATTTTATTATATTCATTTATTTTTCTTGTCTAGTGCAATGTACATTTATGCCAATTTTATATTAATTATATACTTTCATGCTTAAAAATTCTAGTGGTTCCATTATATATAGATTCTCCAGGACAGCATACAAGGACCATCCCAAGATAGATCCAAACTACCCTCATATTCATCTTTCAACATTCTCCCACATTTGCTCTCTCCACCAAGCACAACACATTTGAAGCCATCTTCCAAGTACTAGGTCCGCTTAGGTCTGTATGCTTTTGCACATGTGTCTTCCATCTTGAATCTGTATACTTTCTTTTCTGCTGAACTGTTTCTTCAAGAACAATTAAAATGTTGCTTCCTCTACTCTCAAATAATTAGCTGCTTCCTTCTTGGTACTTGTGCTATACTCTTTTCATACATTATTATACATTTTAGAGTATTTTATGATTGATTTTCATATCTATCTATCATCTATCTAATATCTTTCCTTCTTTCAACCTACATACCTATAGGGAGAGAATACAAGCCTTAAGAGAAAAAGTATATCTTATTTATCTTTGTATCCCCATAGCTTTGCATGTACCAAAAATATTCTAAATATTTCTAAATAATTTTATCTTTTGTAAGTAAAATGTGGCACAGATATTTTATTTCCCGTTTTGCATGTAATAAGGTGAGGTTAAGTTTCAAAATCATAGAGTAAACCAAAGCCATTGTTGGCAAAAGGGGCAGGCATTCTGACAAGAGGTCCTGGGCCTTTCTTGCTCTACCAATGAACTACAAAAATACTCTATTTTTCATAATTATTATAGTTACATTTCTTTTTAAAAATCACTATAAAGTAAACTTCCCTGTTCCATGAGAAGAATGGATATCCTGTATCAGAGGCACATATACTTAGGTGTTATCCAAATTTGCCAAGTTTATTATAGATTCTGGGTGCAAATAGATCTTCTGTCATTCATCTTATTTTAAGCTACTTTGTTGAAGTTTAATTGGCACACATGAAAATGCACAAGTATAAAGTGTACAATTTGATAAGTTTTGCCCTATAAAACTATGTATCAAAATAGTGACCATATCCATCGTTTCCCAATGTTTCATTATGCCCCTTTATAATCTACCCTATCCTGCCCCTATTCTAAGCATCTACTAATCCATTTCTTGGCCCTAGAGTTTAGTTTCCTTTTTCTAGGGATTTATGTATGAAACTATACAGTATGTGCCCTTTGGGGACAGAGATGGGGAATTTGGCATCTTTCACTCAATATAATTAAATTAAGACTCATCTATGATGTTATACATATTGATAATAAACCCTAAGGCCACTAGTTCCAACCTGCTATAGTTTCAAGGAAGAAAAACCACACTTATTTGTTATATTAAAATATTGTCATTACCTACTTACATTTACCATATGACCCTAACTAACTCTTCCTTATTTTCTTAGGCCATCAATCAGAGTTTTTTATTGTGTCTTTTGAGAAATACATTTATGGATTCAATCATGTCTCTTGTGGGAGGAAAAAGGCTTGAAAGAGCTAGCCCGAAGAATATAGAGAAGAAAAGTCATTTTATGATTTGGTCAAATCCATATATCTTCTAATATTCTGTCAATGATGTTCTTAGTTGATTGTATTACCCAGCATTCAATGGGGTTTTTGCAGACTTTCTGTTCTTCTATTTTATCTCAATATTTCTGCATTCTCTGTGTAACCCTATTCCCCCTTTCTTCACTTTATCAATCAGCAGTAAATACTCTCAAAATGCTCCAAATAAGTTCTCTCAAGTGAAATCTTCTAGTTGCCACTAGTCATGATTCATACCTTCATTTTCTTGCAATAGTTTTTTTTTTTTTCACAAATTAGTCTTTTGGCTGCATTCCCTGGGACCTTTTTTCTATTTGTTTTTGTCTTTTAGGGAGAGAAAAAAACATGATGCTTATGGTAAAATATATTCCTATTTATCTGGAATGCCCTTTCCCAACAACCTCATTTTGCTAACCACTTTGAATTCTTTCCCCAGTCTTCCCAAGGCCAGCCATTTTGATTCATATATATTTCTATGCTCTGCCATAATACTTTATTTGCACCACTATTACACATTTAGTCCCAGTAATATTATGGTAGGGTAAAGTATGCTGCCTGTGAGCTCTTGAACGGCAGCCTGAGTCTTTGAAAATGTTGTGTACCAATGAGATCAACATTATTATCTCAGGAGCTTCTGTGCCATTGTCCTTTCTCTGAACAAATGCAAAAGGTTCCATGATGATCTTCCCCCATCTCTCCTTATGGACCAGCAGGTCTCTTCATGCTCAATATCTTCCTTCTCCTTCCAAACTCCTTGTTTTTATTTGTTTGTTTTTGTTTTTTTAAGTGACAGATGGATCATATAGGGAGGTAGGAAAAGTGGGTGACAAAGTAGCAACAGGTGATTGAATGCACCTAGAATTAAAGATGGAAAGAGAAGTTGTCAAATTTTATACAGAGAGATTAATTTCTAGCAATTTCCCCCATCCCATACCTTCAAATTAAGTGAGGAGAAATGCCATTGTTTCTTCTACTCACTGGCACACTATATTGTCACTCATTGACATATTTTATTATGTAATCTCTGTCCATTTCCCCACTCCTTCATTCTGCCTTCAAAAAGATAGAAGGAACTTCTTCCCAAGGCTAGTAAGTGCAATTTCAAGTTTCATTTCCACAGTAATTAAAAATGCATTCTCTGCTGTGGCCTAGAGTTATTCACCTGTTTTGAATTCCCATTTTTAAAGAGGGAACTGCTTAGGCAAGTTACTTCACCTTTTGAGATGTCAATTTTTTCACATGAAAAATCATGAAGTGATTTGAAGTGGATGAGCTCTGAAGTCCCTTCTACCTTTAAGTCTCTGAATCTATGGCTCTCTAATGTGTGCCTTGCAGAAATTCTAGGAGAATCGATGTCTGTCAAGTAATTTAAGATGGAAGGATGAACGGTTTTATGCTAGGGCCCCAAACTATTTTTATTAAATGAAGCACGTCAGGGCAGCCTGCTGTGCCTGAGATGGCTGCTGTCAGTGTCCCCAGCACAGCTTGTGCCCAACACAGGCTCCGAAAGGGTAAGAGGAAACAAGAATTCCACTAAGGGATCCAGAAATCATGGTGAGTGGAGAACACAAATATTTCTGAAATTCAAATCAGGAATTTAGAACATGTACTTATGAAGAATAACACTTATGGAAGAAAGTAGTCCACGAAAGGATTTTGCCTCGGTGGCTCTATTGAGGCCCATTCACATGCCAGGGAAGAGGATTGGCGAGATCTCTGTACACCTGCTTACACAATGATCCCCAATAAGATCCCTTCATGCTGAACCTTTCTTTGCCCAACTCCTTCTGCCCCATCAAAGCCAACCCATTTGATGACCCCAGTTTGGCCGTCTAAGTTAACTGAAGTGATTGGGTGGGGATTCAGAATAACTTAAAATTATAAATTCAAAATTTTTTACATTTCTCATCTTAAAAACGGAGCTTCAGAGCAGTCAATGGCTTATCAAAAATCACAATTAATGTATAGTTATACCAGGGCTGAAGAGCACACTTGTGTCTCATAACTAATGTTTCTTTCACCACAGCTTATTATCTTTTAAATGAATTATAGTCTCCATACTGACTGAGGGAGATGTAAGAGATTCCCTAGCTGCATGTTGACCAAAGTTTTAATAGTTTAACACAGAAGATTAAAAGAAGTGGATAATCTAGCACTTGGCAAGGCCAGTTGGAAAGATGTTATACACCACCACTGGAAAAGCTGGTACAAACTCCACCACACCATGTAGGGATAATAAAGGAACCATGGTCAATAGACTTAGCTCATCAGTGGGTTCCTATTTTCATTCCTCTCTAGGTTTTATTTTCTGTATATATGGAATGGCACAGTTAGAATTAAAATCATCAAATTCAGATAGTCATTTTTGTTTACAACAGATGAGCATCAGCAATTTTAGGGCAAGAGACAGATGTAGGGAATAAGTTGAAGTAGTTGTCCAATGAGATCTTATCCAGGTCTTTGTTTAGTGTGTGCACTAATAGCAGGGGATCTTATCAAATATAATTCCTGCTTCGATAGGCTGAAGTGTGGTCCACGTTTCTGCACTCAGCTGATGCTGAGGCTGCCAGCTGGAAGACCTCATGTTGAGTAGCAGTGCTCTCTAAAACAGTGCTCCTCAAACTTGAGCTTGCAGCAGAATCACCTGCGGGGCTTGATTAAACACTGATTGCACAGCCCTACCCCAGCATCTATGCAGAGTTTCTGATTCAGTAGGTCTGGGATGCAGTCTGAGAATGTACACATATAACAAACACCCCTGGTAAAGCGTGGCAGAATGATTAAAGGCCAGATATTGAGTACCACTGTTCTACACTCTGCCGCATGACTCCGATAATTTCAGTTTTATGATAACTGACACTGGATGTTGAATAATAAAAATTAATAATGCTTTTATTTTAGGTAAAAACTAGAAAGGTATTGAATGTGCAAAGTAACCAAAATGTGCTAAAATATAAATATTTTGTTTATTCATATTTTCACCTCGCTTATCCCAAATTTGCCCACATTTACTTTGCTGTTGGATATGATCAACCCAGAAAGATATGATAAGCTTTTCTAATAACATAATCTCCAGAAATTGCTTAATGAGGAATTTTGAGGGGAAATTTAATAGAAAAAGTGGTTATGCTAGACACTTGTTTATATAATAACTTGTCAACTGAAAAGTTTGGTGTGAATTAGAGCTGTTAAAAAATAACCATATTTAAGTACCATGATTACTTCAAAAAAATGAAGCAAAATTAAGACTGAAGTGGGGCAGTTGATAAATATTATCCATGACTTGTTTTAGTGACTTGAACACTTATGGATTCCACCTAGTTCCTTGTGCTCATTCTACAATATGACTTATTGTCTGCATTATTGTGTGGCCAGCCCCATGCATAGAGAAATGACAAGTTATAGGGATTCTGCAGCCCTTGGCAGCCTGACTTTCTTATGGAATAATTACATTTTCTTCTTTCTGAGATTTTTTTGCCATCTAGTGTATAAATGTCATAGGTTTTTGAATCAAGCAGCCTCCGTTCAGATACTAGCATAGATAGTTATTAACAGGATGACCTTTATGAGCCTGCTCTGAAGAAATGCCACTAAAAATACCTGTTTGGCAGGGTAGTGGTGAGGATTAGAGGCAATATAAGTTAAGTAGCCTGCAAAGTGCCCAGCAGATAGCAACTGTTTCCTATGAGGAGCCATATTTTTATAAGCTTCCTGGGAATGACTTTCCCTCCAGTCAAATATCCAATGATCATGTGAAAATGACCCTTGTTAATTTATAAATAGTGACACAAAAGCTAGATTATTTAGAGGAACTGTATGCATTTCTGAATACATGTTTACTAGTGCTTAATATTGCTCATAATTAAGTTTGGAATTTCTAACAGTAAGTTCTTTGTGGGTATAGCTAATTGTGATTTTTCTGGAGACAGACTGATAGATTTTCTATATTCATTCCACCTCTTCATTTGTGACTATAAATTCAATATTTGGAAATATTATGGAAAGAAATAGATAACATTTAGAACTTTCTTAAAACCATATTTGTCCTAGATTAAGTACATTGTAAATTGTTCTTCTATCATCATTTTATTATTATCAGTCTTTTGGGAATTTCTACATCTTCTGGCCTTGCTCCTATTGATCTCACATTGATATAACTCTGTATTCAACATGGGCAAGTTTGCAGGAGTGTGATGGTTACCCATGTTTCTTTAAACCAAATGTTTGGGCAAAACCCTGTGTTGGAAGAAAAGATGGGTACATTTGATGCTGTGAAATATGTTCATTTCCATTGTATTAAATAAAACCATAGTTGTTCAATACCTGAAATACTAATGATATTCTTACAGCATTTGCTGTACTTCACTGGACTTTTGATCACTGCTTTGAAATAATAAGTCATCTTCAACAACTCACATTTATGTTTACACAACCATTTCATGCATTGCTTTTGTTTGAGCTATTCAATAATCATCTTTAACACAATTGGCTCATAGTCATTACAGAGTCCAAAAAGTCAATTGCTTTTTATGAACTAAAAACGCATTTAAATTACAAATTACATATGCATTTTTGAACCTTGGGGTTTTCATAAAATAGATTTTCTTAAATCAAATCGACATATTCATTGAGCACTTAAATTATGCTAAGTGAAGCAAATTGATCTGTACTGACTGAAATGAGCCACCCACCCTTCCGAAGATACACACCAAAATTCTACCAATGAAGAGATCTAAAAATACAAACAGTATTTGTTTTGTGTTTTATCAGATGAAGCCAATACTGGATGCTTCCCTGTAAAACTTCTTATAAGAAATGACAAGGAATCTATGATCCTGTGTTTCCTTTTGATAGCCTTGTGACCTAACATACCAACTCAAAAAGTAATTTTGATTTTGAGATAAATATAATTATTGGTTATACTCTCACCTTATTGCAGCCAGGTGAGTGATATATCACACAATAAAACTGATATTTTGACCTAGAAGTTGTTTTTTTTTTTTTATCAATATGTTCTGTATGCCATACACTTTATCTGAGTTTAACTTCTTAAGAGGCATTCATATGATAATTCCATTGAGCATAGAGATACATAGACTTTATAATTGACCCTGGTCTTGGCTGCTTAATTCATTAATAATTGAGAGCTGAATGAAATGATAGATCACACAACAGTAAGCTAATTCTTTTTAATAGTTACACCTTTCTCATTTGCCTTTCTCTCTTTTAAAAAAATCTTTATTGTTGAAAGTATTACATATGTCCCCTTTTTCCTACCATTGACCCTTTCTAGCCCACCCCACCCATCTTCTTGGATCCTCAATTAATTCTGTAGCAATTAATACTACTCAGCCAGGACTTTTGCGAGGATTAAATAAAAGTGTAGGCAAAGTTCCTGGCTTCAATAAGGGTGCCATAAATGTTAATTATTATGATTAACATCACTGTCATAATTGCTTTATTAATAAATGGTATTATCATAGCACAACTTGTGGCATGTAAAAATTCTGTTTGTGTCCATAATTAAAGTTTTATTAGGACACAGCCACACTCATTTGTTTTTTACACACTGCCTATGGCTGCTTTCATGCTCCAACAGCAGAGCTGAGCACTTGTGACCAGAGCGTATGTTACATACAGGCTCATTGCTTCGCAGTGCTGCTTGGTTTACTGCAAAGCACAGTGACAGTGATCATTCTACAACATTTCTGGTGCCACGCATATCACTATACAATAACATTTGTCTTATCTTGTTGCATGTCATGTCAAAATAATAAAAAAGCAAAAGAGTGGAGCTTGAATATTGCAATTGTAGTACACTGGTGAATTATTTTGTTATCAATTTAGGTGGCAAAATATCTTTTTTTAAATTAAGCAATGACACTAGAACAATGCCACATAAATGTTATTGCCAGACTATGCACACGTTACTTCTCCAACTCATAAGCAAACAACAATCAGAAAAGGTAGTAAAATTTAAGTAAAATATCACAAAAAAGTATTTCTTCACAAAAATAAAAGACAAGAAAGAAAATCCATTTACCAATGTCAATTTAGCAATTGAAGAAATGTGGGCAGGGGAAGTAATTAAAACTATCAACTTCTTGAAAAAAAAACAGTTTCTCAAAGAGTTGAAAACATCAGAAGCAACATCAATAGTCAATTTAAAAACAAAGAACTCCAGGCCCACCCAAGCTGTCCCAAAGGGTAAAATTTCCTTCTTTTTTTCAGCCAAGAAGTATTCCAGTGTATAAGTGTACCACAGCTTTTGTATCCACTCATTTACTTACGGGTACATGGGCTGTTTCCAAATCTTGGCTGTTTTAGATAATGCTGCAATGAACATAAGGGTGCACATGTTCTTACAAATTAGTGTTTTGGGATTTTTCAGACAAATTCCCAGAAGTGGAATCTCTGTGTCATAGATCAATTCCATTTTTAATTTTTCATACCTCTTTTCACAATGGCTGAACCAATCTGCATTGTCACCAACAGTACACAATGCTAAGTGAAATAAGTCTGCCAAAGAAAGACCAGTACCATATGGTTTTACCCATATGTGGAACCTAATGAACAAAATGAACTAATAAGCAAAATAGAGACAGACTCTTAGATAGAGAGCAGGCTGACAATAGAGAGCTATTGGGGGTTTGTGGTACATCTGGGTGGGAGGATAGAGGAGTTGGACAGAAAAAGAGAGGGGGGAAAGAAAGAAAGAACTCTGCCCTAACCGGCTTGACTCAGTGGATAGAGAATCAGCCTGCGGACTCAAGGGTCCCAGGCTCGATTCAGGTCAAGGGCATGTCCCTTGGTTGCAGGCACATCCCCAGTAGGGAGTGTGCAGGAGGCAGCTGATCGATGTTTCTCTCTCATCAATGTTTCTAACTCTCTGTCTCTCTCCCTCCTTCTCTGTAAAAAATCAATAAAATAAATTTTAAAAAAAGAGAAAGAACTCATAGACTGGACAACAGTGTGAGGATTGCTGGGGGAGGTGGGATGGTGGGAAGTGAAGGTAGGTATAGGGGAAATAAATGACGATGGACAGAGACTTGACTTGTGGTGGTGAACACACAATATAGTGTACAGATGGTGTTGTAGAATTGTGCACCTGGAACCTTATAATTTTGTGCCACCCCAAGAAATTCAATAAAAAGGAAAAAAATAAATAAAAACAATGCAAATGATCTTGAGTGTCTTTCCTTAGCTATTGGTAAGTCAAAAGATGTTACCATTACTAGTCAGTTGTTGCTTATTAGAGAAGTCAATGATGAGTTTGAAGTGACTGGAGATTTATCTATGAATAGTCTGTGTGGAACAAATACAGGTGAGAGGTGAGAGAATTTCAAAGAAGTTGAGAAAACACTTGAAGTGGAATCTGCTAAGTTGTGTTATGACTAATGGTCGTAAAAATATGTGTAGAGCAGAAAAGGGTTTAGTTTTTCAAAAATTCATGAAGCTTGTGAAGATGTAACGTATCTAAGCATAAGGTCACTTGCTGTATTAGTCATTAGAAGGTATATTTCCTGCACTCTTATGGACTTAACTGTTGTCAACTGGTAGATTTTGAAGTCAAGACCAAGAATGAAATTTTCCTGAATTAGAACTTCTCTCAACCAGCTACTATCAAATACTGAGCACCTTTTGAAATTAGCTCTTGCTGTGGACTTGATAATGTTCCTTAATGAGCATTAAGAAAGGCAGAAGAGTGTCTAATATGTGAAGTGTATACTTCAGTATAGTAATGTCCACAACTGATATTATTTGAATCACAAGTAATATATTTTTACAAGCCTTATGCTATCAAAAGTTAAAACAATAAGCTAGATCTCCATTTTTAAACAAATTGGTAATGGGATGAATTATAGTTCTGAGATAAATCTACAGGCACAGTAGCATTATTCTGATCTGGAAGAAAATGTAAGGGAAATTTTTATATTTTAAAGTTCATTTAACTGTGCAACTGAAGAGCTTCCATCTTACCTTCAATTGGAAGTGATTAATCTGCCATGTAATGATGTGTTAAAAGGCAGATATCAAAAAGAGATTCCAAAGGAAACATATAAATTCCTTCCTAGAGATGAATATGTTCAATTAAAATCATATGTCTGTGAATGTCTTCAAGATTTGGCAGTGCCAGTGTACGAAAAGACATTTCATAGATGAAATATACAAAAATCTCATTTTAGCTCAGCATTAACAAATGGACATTTGCGATCACTTTTGATGATAGAGAAAATTAAATTTGAAAGCCCAACGTGTGTGTTTTCTATCACTGCTATAACATTTACTACAATGCAATGGCTTAAAACAATACCCGTTACAACCTCACAGATTGTAAGTCAGAAGTCTGTGTTATAGAAAACCTCAACTGAATTTTCTTAACGTCTATAAGGCCAAAATCAAGGTGTCAGCAAAGCAGTATTTCTCTCTGGAGGGTTTGGAAATGATTCCACTGTTAAGCTCATTCAGGTTGTTGAACAAGTTTAGTTCCTTTTGGTTATAGAACCGAGGCCCTCGTTTCCTGGCTGACTGTTAGCCAGGGGCTGGCTTGTTGCTCCTAAATACTCCCCACATTCTTTCTCATGCTTGTCTTGTGGCCCCTCCACCAACTGTAGGACAAGCCTCTTTCATGCTTCTCATCTCTGCAACTTTTCCTTCTGCTGCATCTCTCCAACTTCAGCCCGAGAGCAGCCTCTTTGCCTTTAAGAGCTCATTTGATTAGACTCGTCCCACTTGGAATAAAACATTTTAACCTTCCTATTTTCACATCCACAATCTCAATCAAATCTACAACTTCTTTTTTTGCTATAAACACATCCAAACATCAGAATGTGGGCATGTTTGTGGAGGCATATTCTGCCACCAATCCAAGCAAGAAAACTGGTATTCCCTAAAAGAATTCCATTCTTATTAACAGATCTGTGGTACAAAATTGAATTTATTGTTATCATTGTATTTTGATATTTGTTAAGTAAAATGTATGAAAATGTATGTTTTATTCTTGTTATAGAAATAGCTTTCTAGTTTCCTCAATTTTTCCATTTGGCACATAATCTAAAATAGTTGTTACCTGTCCCATTACAGAAAAAGTTCATCGAACCCTGTTTTTGCAAAAATATTAATTGGTGCAGACTCTCTAGAAGAAAATTTAACAATATGTTTAAACACACACACACACACACACACACACACACACACACACACAGCCCTAGCCGGTTTGGCTAAGTGGATAGAGCATCAGCTGCAGACTAAAAAGTTCCAGATTTGATTCTGGCCAAGGGCACATGCCTGGGTTGCGGGTTCGATCCCTCCAGTAGGGGGCGTGCAGGAGGCAGCCAATCAGTGATTCTCATCATTGATGTTTCTATCTCTCTATCTCTCTCCCTTTCTTTCTGAAATCAATAAAAAATATACTAAAGAAAAATAAATAAATAAAATTATTTTACAAAAAGCACAAAAAATTTTCCAGCCATTATATTACTTGGAATTTTTTCTATTACATAAAGTATGTGTGTACTCAAATTTAGCAATAGTTTTCATTTATTCAGCATCATTTATAAAGGCAGAAATAAGTATGCACCACAAAAGGAATGATTAAATAAATTAGAGTAAGTACTAAAATTATATTATAATAAATACAAATACTAGCTATTTTTATTGTCATTAATTACATGTATTCTAATGTTTTAAAATAATGCATATTTATTACATTTTCAAAGAGATAACTATAATTAAAGTTATTTTTATAAAACGAATTGACTTAATTTTCTGGAGACATTAAGAAAGCAATAAAAAAAGACTTTGGTCTCTAGTGATTAATCCTGAAGCAGAGCTCTATAAATATTGCTTAGCAATATGGAAAAATATTCAATAAGAGAGGGCTAAAAATGATGAAAGCTCTCTCTCAGGAGTGGGGCTGAAAGTGAGAAGTGGAGCAGGGATTCTTGCTTTTCATTATAGGCCAAGGTAGTATTTGACTGAAATATGATGTTAGGGGGAGCTCTATGGATATACTACCACTAGAATGTTTAATCAAATAAATCTTAGAGCAAATTAAGTCTGAACATTACTGGAGGCAAAAATGACAACAAAACTGAAGCTGTTCTACTAAGACCAATTATGAGATGGATCGACTGTATAAAAGAAGCCATAGTCATGAGTCTACGGGAGCTGAGCATCTCTGTTAAGGACAGGACACTGTGAATACACTCATTCATAGATTCACCCGGAATCAGAGATCACACAATGGCACATAACACACACATGCGCGCGTGCACACACACACTACTTGATTTTACTTTAATAAAACTCTGTGACATAATATCACTTACCATTACAGAGATGAGAACTGAGGTTCAGAGGGCTCGGAATTACTGGACGACCCAAGGCCCCTGCTCATCCCAGTATTCATGCTGCTGAGTAGAAGAATTTTATATGCACATGTGTGTACAATTTATTCTTTTAAGAAATCTATGGTGCAAGCTAACCTTTCTTCAGGAAATCGATATACACCAAAAACCAGAAATGAGTAAGGAATTCAGAGTACAGCTGATCATTAAGGTTAGTCCCTATGTTTTATTCATTTAAGCCAGGGTTTAAATGAATAAAACATAAATTGAAAGAAATCTCACAGGACTTGAAAACAATATTCTGTGGCTCACATTTTTCCTTTTGATTTTCATGTTCTGATATCTTCCTTCTGTCTTCATTTCTTAAAGAGAAGACTTCCGGATTCCGCTGGCTGTAGACATCCCTCCCTTCCCATCAAGAGAAGGGGAATCTTAAGCAAAGGTCTTTTATTTCTTAGGGCAAACCTGACATAAGCCGTGGAATATTTTTGCTGGATCCATGAGTAGGCAAAGTAAGAAAAAGTCAATAAATAGACAATGATTCTAAACAAGGGCATATCTAATATATGCTAAGAACACAGAAAATTCTTCTATGCAACAGCATGAATACTGGGATGAGCAGGGGCTTGGGGTCCTCTAGTAATTCCGAGCTGTCTGAACTTCAGTTCTCATCCTGTAATGGCAAGTGATATTATGTCACAGAGTTTAAAAATAACTAATTAAACAGTAAATGCAACTAGCAAAATATTTAGTATAAGAAAAGATAAATGTAACTAAGTTTTTCTGCCTTTAATTGTATACTTCTCTCACCAAACCATCTTTTTTAGTGTCTACAATTATATACTATCTAATGTATCTGTATATGCTTAGGTATAACTTTTAAGTATATGTAAATTAATTTAATTATATGCTTTACACTTAAGCAACTCTTAAGCAATGATGTATTTCCTTTTATTTTTGATAAGTATTTTAAAGACAAGAACACATCTAATAATTCTTGTCTAACTCCGTATAATACGCATCCTGTTTCTATTAATGAGTTTGAATATTTTCATTCAATATTCCGCTGAATCCACACAAAAGCTAATGGAGTGTGAGCTTTTATTATCTCACTGTTACAGATGGAAAGCTAAACCTCAGAGTGGTTAAATAACTTGCCCAAGGTAACACCTTGGTGACAGAAGAGGGATTTAAGGAATTTGAAACTGGATGTGTCTATGTCCATAGTAGACCTAGAAACTGGATGTGAGTATGTCCAGAGATGAGACATCTGCTATGTTGTATTGCCCTCACCCATAGGACAGAGTGGAAATGTTCCTGTAATTGCTTTTATGCTTATCTTCGTAAGTGCATTCAGGAGGTACGCTGTTTCTAGTGTACACATCCACACATAACCCTTCACCAACTTATACCTATTTTCACTTGTAAATATTTTACAAAGCTTTTCATTCCCTACCATCTCTGCCCCTATTAGCCTGGTTCAAGCTGCTCTTGTCATGGTTCAAACTCTTTTAGCCTCCCAAAGGATCTCCCTTTTTCATTCTCTATACTGGAGCAGCGCTGCAGTCTAAAACCCAGTGTGCTCTTGTAACAATTCATAGTTCCGCAGTGCTCTCACCTTTAACTCCCCCTCCAGTGGAAACTCTAAGAAAGTAGCAACCCTTTCCAGATTGCAAGGGAGGGTCTTGCACCTACTGGTTATTCACTAAGTCTTTGGTCAGTGTGTTGAATAAAACTGGTTTCCATGCTTCTTTATATCCTTGCACTAGTTCATTCTTCTTCCTACTCCTGCCCTTGAATGTACAATCTAGCTATAACGAAAGTTGTTTAGATCCTGAAAATTACCAAAAAGAGAAACAGTTGCCGAAACCGGTTTGGCTCAGTGGATAGAGCGTCGGCTTGCGGACTAAAAAGGTCCCAGGTTCAAAAAAAAAGAGAAACAGTTATTGGAAACACACAACACTGAAAATGAAGAAGTTGGAAGGTGAACTCCAAGATCCAGACAATCTGATACCAGGAGAGCTGGACCTGGTAACAGAGCAGCTAGGAGGGCCAAGCAAAGAGACACTTGGGAATAAAAGGAAATTGGGCAATGGACACAAAGCAAAGAGGAATACAGACCCATGTCACAGCCACAAGGACTAACCCTCTGGTTGAAAAATAGCTTGTTGTGTCTTATCCTTAGTGACATGTATACTTTTCTTACCTTCCTTAGTTACCATCCTTAGTTTCTTTCGTCTTTCTCTGACTTTGGGAGAGCCATTCTGGAACTAGTTAAGTAGCTATTATGCTATTATGTGGTTATTAAGTGCCAGGCATCCCGCTAGCACTGAGGGTACAAGGCCGGAGGGTAATAGCCACTGCTCTCATGCAGGCTGCAGTCTATGTTGGAAGGAGACAGATCATTTCAATACAATAGAACGAAGACTGCACTAAATGTTACAGTTGCTCAGCAAAGGAGGGGCGCTTTGCCAAAGATGAGGGCTCACAGAAAGAGATTTAAGCTGCTAAAATCAAGGAGGAACAAAGACCAGCCTTGAAAATTCCTGAAACAGACAAACCAGTTTAGTTATACAAAGAAAGCTTAGCTTATTTTGCATGACTAATTATGGGATTCGGGACAGGTCTCCCCCACATATGCCACTATAGATTGAATTTTATATGTATAAGTATAATTCATACATATATATATACACATATATATATGATTATAATTTTGAATTAAAGTTATTAAGAAACAGCAGGGATAAGAACATTCTCACCCTTCTTTACTCCCCTGAAAGCAGGACATACATTTCCCATGTGAAAGGTCCCCTCCTTGTACCAAGAAAAAGAGGCATCCTTATCTCCAGAGATAGGAAATTCAGGGCCAAGAAGGCTGCATAAATAAACTTTTGCTCCTTCTTCAATAATTTGCTACTCCAAGCCAGAACTCTTATGATCATTTTTCAGGGATAATTGTTTCTCTGTTTAAAAGGCATAAAAGTTGGTCACTTTTTAAAGCCTCATTCTAAATTTTGATTTCAGTGCTACCAGTTTGCAAACCAGACTTCTGGTTTGTGCAAAGTAAATTTTACTAATTACCACTATGATGATTCATTGGTTGGACTTTTGCTGTTCATGAGCCTTTGACACATTGCAGTTTCTCGAATTGTCTATTGATGTTGCCATGACCACATAACTGAATTGGCAGATATAGCGTCTACATGCTTTCTGGACATGTGTTGTTGCTGATGTATAATAGGCGAATGGTTATAGGAAACTTTCTCATTTTTCCATTTGGACATCAACTTATTTTGTTTACATTGCTTTTCCTGGCTAAAAGGCTGAACAGTTCCCAAAGGTCACAGTGCGATTCCTCACCTTGACAGGCTGAAGAACAAATGTTTGAATGTCAAACACACTTTTAAACAGTCTGAGTTTGTCTGTTGTCTAACGGCATTTCGCTTATGTGTTCTGTGTTTTCCCCAGCATGAAAACTCAATCTGAAATCAAGCCATATGCAGGCTGTGCTGCTCCAGGAGCCAGGTTCTTCATGTCCTTCCACTCAAAGTCTGTGGTCAGCAAACTGCGGCCCGTTGGTCCCTTGAGTGTGGCTCTTCCACAAAATACCGACTTCTGCGCATGGGCCACGAAGTTTCAATCGCACTGTACGTGTGCACTTGCACATGTGTATTTTGTGGAAGAGCCACACTTAAGGGGCCAAAGAGCCCCATGTGTCTTGCAAGCTGCAGTTTGCCGACCACTGGTCTAGACCAGTGATGGCGAACTTTTTAAGCTCAGTGTGTCAGCATTTTGAAAAACCCTAACTTTAACTCTGGTGCCGTGTCACATATAGAAATTTTTTGATATTTGCAACCATAGTAAAACAAAGACTTATATTTTTGATATTTATTTTACATATTTAAATGCCATTTAACAAAGAAAAATCAACCAAAAAAATGAGTTCGCGTGTTACCTCTGATACGCGTGTCATAGGTTCGCCATCACTGCTCTAGACCATTGTGAGGGGAGAAGTCATCTTACAGGGCAGAGATTAATATCACATGAGGAGAACAACTGCATCTTTCATATTGTGATCCCAGATTGACTGTAAGGCCACCCACATCTTTTCAGCAATATGCAGAATTGCATATGCAAAATGGGAAGTTACTCAGAAATCACACTTGCAACCTCTGGGGGCAGTAAGAGACCAAAGAGAGGTACAGGGGAGGGGGCACAGCGGTGGGAGTGCCCGGCCTCAGGTATAAGCAATAATAGCATTGGCTGTTGAAAATTTAAAGAAATGATAAAACTGATCAAAATCTGATTTTCTTTTTATTGTCACTATATATTGTCAACTGTCTCCCCCAAAAGTCCTCTTCTCAGTACTCATGTCTCTCTTGAGCAAGACCCGCTATTAAGAGAGAGAGGGGGTATTATCTTCCGTTGCTGTTTACAATGACGTCAATATGATATCTGTGATGCAGCAATAAATGTGGAGCTCTAATAAGCTTTCCCATTGCTTCCCCATTTGAGTAGCTCTTCCACGGTGAATCTGATGCTCACATCCACTCCACAGGCAGCTCCATAAAATTCTTCATTTAGGGGGATCTGATGGGGAAATTGCCTTGTCAGGGGGTAGGATACATGCTCATGGTCATGCATGAAATTAATGAAACCCATCTTTTAGGAGCAGACTTATCTCTGAATGTAGTAACACCACCAAAACCCAGTTTGGTAACCAACAACCCACTTTGAATATGAGCACAAGCTTTTGGAAAATGTATAAGTTTGTGACAAATATGACTATATACCCGGCCAGGGCACCTGAGGCAGTGCCTCCACCCTGGTGGGGATTAACAGGGGTCCTCAAGGTGCACCCTCTGCCCTGGTGCTGGGCCAGGGGACCTCAGGCCGCGTCCCCACCCTGGCAGCAGGCCATAGGAACTCAGGCTGCGCCCCTTGCCCTGGTGCCAGGTCGGGGGACCTCAGGCCATGCCCCCCGCTGTGGCAACGGGGCCAGGGGACCTGAGGCTGTGCTCCCTACCCCGCACCAGACCAGGGGACCCTCAGGCCGCACCCCCTGCCCCAGCGCCAGGCTGGGGGACGGCAGGCCGTGCCTCCCTGCCCTGGCACTAGGCCACGGGACCTGAGGCTGGGCTTGATAAGGGTGGTACTGGCCAGGTCTGGATCTATCCCAATGGGGGGCAGTGCGGCTGGGTCTGGGTTTCACGTAATTTTGAGGCACACGTTGGTGGGTGGGGGCTTGACTCTGGGTCCCGTGGTGCACCCCAGACTCTGACAGGAGGAAGATTTTCATATACATTTTACTAATTTTCTTTCATCTCTGACACTTCTATTATAGAGAAAGGGCAAATAGCAATATTAAAATATTTCCTCTAATTAATCCCCTTTTAATGTGCATGAATTTCGTGCACCAGGCCACTAGTATATGTATATATATATATATAATTTGAAGAAAACCTTGACAGGAACATTTCTGAAAAATGAATTGCTATTGGAAGGAAGGAAAGAAGGAAAGGAGAGAGGAAAGGAAAAAATTGTAGACAATCCTTCCACATTTGGATGTATGAAGAGGAAACAGAATTAAATTAAAAGATGATTTTTTTAAAAGTGTGGTCTACTTCTTCTCAAGTTCAAAAATGTTTATTTAAATGTTTGAAAATCAAATGTGTCCAGTGCAGCATGTCATCTCGGGGCATTGATTTGATGAGGCTCTGTCTGCACTGTACTGTATTTTGGCAGGCAGTATTTCATCCTCAGTCCAGCTATTCCCCTGTGGCCTCAATATTCCAAGTATTTTTCCAGCCTCTCTTTTTTCCCAGACTAATACCAAAGCTTGCATCTCCTGAGTGCCGGGCCAATCCCAAAGCTCAGTGACTGCGTTTGACACTGTATGAACAGTAACCAGAAAATGGAGGCTGAGGCTTGAGTAGGGAACCAGAGGTTGTTCACAGTAAAATGTAGCAAACTGAGCAAATGACCCCATTAGCTCAAGTTCCAGAAGATCATGAAATCATAGCTGGAGGAAGAGTTAATGATCACTGACTTCAATTCTATTACTTTGTATTAGTACAGGTATAAATCTAAGGCAAGCTGATATAGTGAGTAAGCAGAAAGACAAACTAACAGAATAATTAGGCAGAATCTTGATTGTCTGAAATCTAGAACTTGCACCACGTTCCACCATAGGAAAATACTAATTGTGGCAGAAATTCAGTATTGATGATTTATTTAGAAATGGTAGTGATTTATAAATGTATACACTATTGTGTGCCTTTTAAAAATCTATACTGTGCATAGTTTACTATGAGAATGGTAAAATTCTAATGGTACTTATTTTAGGTTTTAAGCATACAGGATACAACACCATGGTGATGAGACTGAACCGATGAGCCAAATTTGATGCACGACCTTATATAGGATGAATTGAAGTTATCAATCAATGAAAAGCCTACCTAAACTTTTTATAATTTTTATTAAGTCAAGATGATTGCATGAACTCCTCAGGTCAGTCATTTCCACCCCATATGGATATGGTGATCAGTGATAGTAAACTTGTCTCAAGAATAATACTTACGCCAAAACTGGTTTGGCTCAGTGGATAGAGCGTCGGCTTGCGGACTGAAAGGTCCCAGGTTCAATTCCGGTCAAGGGCTTGTACCTGGGTTGCGGGCACATCCCCAGTGGGAGATGTGCAGGAGGCAGCTGATCGATGTTTCTCTCTCATCGATGTTTCTAACTCTCTATCTCTCTCCCCTCCTCTCTGTAAAAAGTCAATAAAATATATTTTTTAAAAAAGAATAATACATATTTGTATGCTATTGAAATAAAGGTAATTTTAAAAGTCTCAAATATCATTTTACTTCCATTGTGCACCATTTTAAAGCTTTTAGTCTAAAGGAATCACAAATTAGAAAATCAACCCCTTTGTCCAATTATAGCTCTATTTCTCATTCAGAAAGCATGGTCTCAAGAAACTAATTTGCTTCATACAAAAAGCTCAACACCAAGGGTAGTGTCAGCTGTCCAATATCCAAACATTTCCTCCATCACACCATGTTTTTTCCTAAAGGAACTTGTTTAAAAATAAAACATACTAACAAAATAAACCCCACAAAATCCCCCACATGCTCAGAAAGGAGGCTGGCTCCACTCTCCGCCCCCACGTGAGCCCAGATTGGTTTAAGCTGATTACTGTGTCATCATTCCTCTCGCAGTGACTGGTTTAGACATGGGCCTGGGGAATGACACTCAAGAACAGGTTTGTTGGGGGTGTTCTGGGAAAAGTTTCTCCACTCAGAAGAGATGCACAGAAAAATGCAGCTTCTTCTTCCTCGGGGCCTTGCTTTGCCTGGATGTGTTCTCCCCTTGAGTATAAAGCTCTGGTCCCAAATGGGCAAAGCAGAGTGAGGATGAGGGCCTGGACTTTTAAGGACACCCTTGAGCCTCTAAACTGACCAGCTCTATAAGTGCTGTTCTTCTGGACATCTTGTTATGCGAGGTAAGAAATGTCCTTACTACGTAACCCGGTTGCAGTTGGAAACATACAAAATAATAAAGAGCAAAATTGCCTCTAAAACTTTCTCAGATGTGCCCTTCTTGGATACAAGCCTGACCAAGAGGTGTGGGTGATCCAATGAACGATCCTTAAAGCTATCACCAAATGAGCTCAAAGAGCATTTTCTTAAAGCCCCAACGCCAGCATTGCGTAAATGGCAGTTGCTGAACGAGTGCTGTGTGAAATGACAAAAGGGCATCTGATGTTCACCTTGAACATATAATAGGGACTTTGGGTAAACAAGGCAAGAAAATCCAAAAAGATGGGGAGGGATTTTGCCAGCTGATCATTGAATTCATCCCCTCTTCTTTCTAGGCACATGCCTAAGCTGCATTATTCAGCCTCTGTTATGACTAAGTTCTAATCAGAAGATGTAAGAGGAGCTGACACATACTACTTTCCAGACTGAGACATAAAAACCTCCCAGGTGTACTCTAGGTTTCCCCACTTTCAGCTGACTAGCTGGGAAATGACCTCAGGAATGACTTTGGCAACCATAAGTTGAAAGTGTATAAATGACTTATGGAATTGAAGCGTCTGTGTTCTACCTTTTTCTGGGAGCAGGAATACGTACTATAATGGATTGCTAACCTTGAATAAGATATACCCTTTTATTGTGGTACCAAGTTTTTAGAGGTTTATTTGCTGCAATTGCAAGTAATACAGCATAGATGATACAGTAGAGTTAGAGTTCTGGTGACTAATAATATGAGTGAATTAACAAGTGAATCCAAGTTTATAAATAAGGACACGGTGGATCAGAGAGAGTTGGGTATCTCACCCAAAGCACCAAGGAAGCAACTTCTGGAGCTTTTCTAGAACTCAGCTCTTCTGTATCCAAGCTCATGTTCTTCTGGTGTCCTGTCCTGTAAAAGGACAGCATATAAATTCCAACTTGGTTCCAAGTGCTGAAAATGACATTGACCAAGATATGTCAGAGAAGACAAATCCTGTATGAATTGAAACTACAGGTTTTTGTGTTGTTACTGATTGGGCCCTAAATGCACTGCTTTCAGCTTTATATTAAGCTTTATTTAAAATCTGATTTACTAGAATTACCATGTGATTGGTATCTGCTGACATTTTAGTGCAAATTAACTCCTTGGAGTTTGATTTTAAATGTTGTTAACACTTTTCTTCCTTTAAGCAGACTATTTATCTTTCCAATGAATGCATAATATTGCTTAGTATTATCCATGTATGGTATCAAAATTAAGGATCCATTTTTTTCTTCTTGCACTTAAACATTTTTTTCTAATAAAAAATTAATATGTTTTTGTTATAGAATAGCGATTTAAACATCACCCCCTGAGCCAAGTTTTCACCTTTGGAATGGGAGGTTAAAGGTAAGACAGGGGAAGAGACTATAATAATCCATGTTGCAATAGATTAGAGTTAGAGACATAAGTATAAACTCATATTTAGGTTAATATAGATACAGAGGGTTATATAAAGAACTATTTATGGATATACACATACACAGATTAGTATAACCTATTTCCTTGCTTTCAGCTGAGAGGACTTAGAAGCAATAATACCACAAGAAGAAGCACATAAGGCACCCAGATCTTATACTTTTTTCTAATAAACACAAACCAAGGCTCCTTGGAGAAGTGGCTGATTCTAGGACTGGAGCAGGAAAGTTGCAGATGAGCCTGGAATATCCCATCATGCAACAAACTAGGGAATAATTTCTTTCAAGTACCCAGCAGTAATGGTATATGTCAAAAGGACATAGGAGCCAATGGGAAGAGCACCCAAGGTTGGACAAATTTGAGCCACAAAGAAGTATTGAAGTATAACTCAAAATATAAGAAAATGCTTAGAAATGTCCTTGAGTCAGTACTGATATAAATGAAAGATTGAAAGGATAAAACAGAATGGAATAAAAGAATAAAATGGAATAGAATAGAAGAGAATGGAGTAGAATAGAATAGGACAGATCTCCCATGTCAAAGAATTTCAAATAACTTATGTAGACTCCATCCTCAAGGAGGGAGGAGGTGGAGCATGGCTTCCACTTCTTAAGTGTGAGCTCCTATAGTGACTTCCTTCCAAAGAGGACCCTATGGAAACAGGGTAAGTTGACAAACACTACTTCAGGCAGGTTCATTCAATATGATAGGCATGTTGCTACACCCTTAATATGATATAATAAAAATGGCACTTTACCTCTGTGTTATTCCTCCCCAGAATTCCCAACCCCAATCTAATATGACAAGCATCAAACAATTCCCAATTGAGGGGCATTCTTTAAAATACCTGACCACTACTCCCCAAAACTGTCAAGGTCACCCCAAACCAGAAAAGTCTGAGAAACTGTCACAGCCAAGAGGAGTCTAGGAAACTTGATGACTAAATGCAATGTGGTATCCTGAATGGAATCCTAGAACCAACGCCCCCCCCGTAAAAAAAACCCAAAAAACTATACAAACAAAAGCCCAGAATATTAGTAAAAATCAAGGAAATCCCAATAAAGTATGGACTTTAGTTAATAATAATGTATGAATATTGGTGCATTAATTGTAATAAATATACCATCCTAATGCAAGGTATTAATAATAGGGATGGAATGTGTTGTATAAAAGTGCTCTGTGTACTATTTTTTTTGCAATTTTCTATAAGCTAAAGCTTCTACATTTAAGGTTTTTTCTTTAAAAGCAATAACCCATGATCCCATAATCTAGCAATAAAAATAAACGTTATAATACAGATTTTATTTTTTCCGGTGTCTATTTTTATTTTTCAAAGTGTTTCGTACTTTTTCATTTAACATTTGGTGGATGTATTTTGATGCCCTTATAATTCTACAACGTGATTTGTATTTACTTTAGAGTAGTTCATCTTAGGATGTATCACATTATTTAGTCAATTATCCATTGGTGTCTTTATTCTTCTCTAATTCCATTGAACTTATTAGGGGAGGAGTTGTGGGAAATGGAGGCTGTAAGAAGAGAGGAAGCAATTCTGACCTATTTGTTCATTGTGAAAAACAGACAGGTGGGCCTGGTCCAGTGCTGCCAGGGAAAACAAGAGATCTGAACACTGGTTTTAGCTTTGCAAATAACTAGGATTATGGTTAATTTCACTTAACCTCTACAGTTCTTAGTGTCCTTATCTAGAAAATGAACTACATAATTTATTCAACTGTCCATTCCTAAAATATATTTTGCAAAAAGACCATTTGTATATATTTTGCAAAAAAGACCATTTTTAAGAGAATTTTATGTATAGCATATGACCAAGCATACTTAATATGATAAAGAGGGTGTAGAAAATAGATGACAGATACATTTCCTCTTTGCTGTATAATCAAAAACAATATCCATCATGTTGCACTAATGGAATACATTATGTGAAATGACATGAAGATCTAACAGTTATGCAAAGGGGACTCTTCCCACTGAAGGAGAGGGAGGACTAGCCTATAAATGCTGCAAGGAGATTGAGTTCAGCTAAACACAAAGAAGGGGGTGTCTAAAATAGAATGGGCTTTCTAGAAAAATGAGTGGGTTCTTGTATGTGAAGAATTTTGCAGCAAGAGCTCGATGGAGAATCATCAGGGATATTCAGAAGCAACACCTTCTCTTGGTAAGAATTCAAATGGATGGCCTCCAAGTTCACTTTCAATTTTAGAAGGCTAGAATTTTTCTTTAATTTTAGGTATAACACCACCCTTTAGACTACTGTCCGCAAGTATTGCCCCTGATTCTGAGCTCTCTGCTGTCTCATTGGTCTCTAGATAATGGAATAATAGATTCCACTCACAAAAAGTAAAAAGCATCAAAGTATTAAAAGGATGGGTCCTTTGGTTGGTTTGTATGCATGGGTGGGCACCTCTCTAAGTATCCAATGAAGAATGAGTCTTTCACTGTTGCTAAGAAGGTGTGAAGAAATCAGCTCTTGAAACTCAATCTTCTATATGAAGTCAAGGCAAAAAAAGAGAAGCTTCGGAAAGCAGGTCTCCAGTTCACAATCAGACTTTAGAATTTGTCCTCAAGATTTCTCCCTATTCTTTCCAGAACATGAACTTGTGAAAGCCCTGACAGGTAAGAAATAACACACACACACACACACACACACACACACACACACAAGCTTATTAATATGCAAGTTTTTGATCTGATGCAGGTGAGAGTTCCTCACCTTCACACTTTTGTTTACTGAGGGGGGATTTGTACCTGGTGAGTTTTGTTTCCTAAATGGTGAAGGTGACTCACTGTTTTACACAGCAAAGGACTCCAATGTACTTACCCTAACCCATCTAGCCCATCAAGCAAAATCTATGTGAGGAATATCCCCAAATGTGTGTGTGTGTGTGTGTGTGTGTGTGTGTGTGTGTTTATTTTTCCCCCTGGAATTCTGTTCAAAGGAGGAAATTAGAAAGCCTCTCATTCCCCTTCACCTCAGCATAAATCAGATGGCTAGAAACCGGTTGGTTTCGGAAAGGCGAGATGAAAGAGAAAATGGGGGGAAGAGGACTGAAACCAGCCTCTAGCAACTTTTTCTCCTAAACTTCAAAAGTACAGAATGGGAACGTAATATTTTATGAGAAACCACATATTGCATGTAGATCTTCACTTACAACACACACACACACACACACACACACACACACACACACACACACACGGCTGCTATTGGCAATTGTGTCCTCTCCAATCACCAGAGCCAGGAAGGGATTCCTAGAGCCCAAAGCACCGCGGAAGGATGGGGTCCCTGGCAGCCCTCGCTGCAGCTGATCCTCTGTGGACTGACAGCGTGGCGTTGCCAGGATCCCTCTGCACGCTTGGCGGCATGCTAAAAATGCAGCATCATCCTCTCTGCTCCTTATCTTCAGCCAAAGAGCAGAATTCGAGGGCAAGGGAACCCGGAGGGGCAAAGCTGGCCGCCTGCCTGCAGGAGCTCCCTCCCTGCACCTCCACCCGCCTGGCTCCGGCTCTAATAGCCTCCGCTCCAATGGGCCAGCAGCGCCTTCTCCCATTTCCTCTTCCATTCACTCCAGCGGGGAGCAAAGAGGGAAAACAAAACTCTAAAAATAACTGTCAGCATCTTCCGAAAGGAAAAGCGTAGCTGCTCCCCCGTGTTTCAGGGTCAGTTCATAGCTATAATCCAAAATATTTTCAGTGTCTTTGATCCATATTGTTGTACAGGTTTCAATTATCAAAACAAATCTAGTATTCTTCATGATCCCTAATACTTACCAAGGCAAGTA
>NW_006292334.1:3022994-3027796 GCF_000327345.1 Myotis davidii | reverse complement strand
GCGCCGAGGGGGGCGGGGAGGCGGCGGCGGCGGTGGGGAGGGGGTTTGGTCCCAAAGGGGGCGGGATGCGGGAGACCCGGGTCGCCCGGCGCTGACACGTGTCACATGTGCTTTTTAAGACGGCCGGGAGCGCCTGCAAGCTGGATCTGGTGGAGGATGCTACTGCGGCAGGTGCTTCGCAGAGGGCTCCAGTCTTTCTGCCACAGGCTGGGCTTGTGCGTGAGCCGGCACCCCGTCTTTTTCCTCACCGTGCCCGCAGTCCTGACCATCACCTTCGGCCTCAGCGCGCTCAACCACTTCCAGCCCGAGAGCGACCTGGAGCGCCTGGTCGCTCCCAGCCACAGCCTGGCCAAGATCGAGCGCAGCCTGGCCAGCAGCCTTTTCCCCCTGGACCAGTCCAAAAGCCAGCTCTATTCGGACTTGCACACCCCTGGGAGGTATGGCAGGGTGATCCTCCTCTCCCCACCCGGGGACAATATTTTGCTCCATGCTGAGGGGATCCTGCAGACCCACCGAGCCGTGCTGGAAATGAAGGTGAACCACAAGGGCTATAATTATACTTTTTCCCATCTGTGTGTGTTGAGAAATCAGGATAAGAAATGCGTGCTGGATGATATTATTTCAGTGCTAGAGGATCTCAGGCAGGCTGCCGTCTCCAATAAGACAACAGCCAGGGTGCAAGTGAGGTATCCCAACACTAAATTAAAGGTATGCTCCTCCTGCATGCTTCTGCCAATTAAAGAGGCAGCACTTCATTTCTTGCCCTAAACAAGCAAAGAGAATGCAGAGGTCTCACTCATCTTTAAGACTCAGAAGCTGATGCTTCTTTCATTTTGGGGGGAAAAGATGGGCAACTGAGTGAAGAAAACAGGCAATGAATGGTATGACTAGATACTAAGAATATTCAAAATCAAACAAGACAAATGCCAAAAAATGGGGAAAAAAATGATTACTGAGACCCTGCAATTACATCTTTGTTCAGGGTTAATAAATCAGTGAATGGAAAGGGGGAGGGGGAATCCTGAACAATTTGGGGGATTTCTTTTCATTATGGGGCTCAATGTATTTCTTATTACTGATTACACATCCACCTGACGCCATATCCACCTATCTGCATCTTCAGCCTGGCTTGATTTTGACATGTAGGGAGTTTGTGTCTCAGTGCCCTGTGTGAGTCTGTCTGAGAGTAATGGGTATCAATGCAGTTGGGATTCCAGGAACTGTGTGTATGTGTGTTGGCATAGCAAAAGGAGCAGGGATTTTCTCTGTGTGAAAACGGGGATGTGCAGCTACCTGATGTACTAGTTTACTGAGCCCTGTTATCTTCTTCTCATGAAAATATCCAAACCAAGGCAAGATTATTATAATAGCAGAAGAAAAGAAAAAAGTCCACAATCAGCAAACATTGCAAAGGATGGTTATTTCAGCACTCCAAATACTGTGCTGTTTAAACGCTCAATTCAAATTGTGTTGCTCCAATGAGATTTCTAAACTCATCCTACACTGTCAGGATTGAGCTGCTGCGGGCAATGAGGCATGCAGTCTCCAGGTGACTGAAGTTTCAGGGACAAATGTGACTTCCAAAGAGTCACTGCACCATTTGTATGCTCGACCCTATGCAGGCTCAGAGGCTGCACAACCAAGTATTCCCAAGACAGGGGTTTCCCCAGAAGAAGGAATTTTCTTCCTTCTAATGTGTGTGACGAAGTGTGTGTGTGTGTGTGTGTGTGTGCGCGTGTGTTTCCATAGGGATCTTGGAATAGGATGAACCCCAGGTTCAATAAATGGATGGCCTAAATATAGGAAATCGCTAATATTTCTGTTTATCTGATATTGTCAGCATCTATACACACAAAATAATTTTCTCATGATTTTTGAGATCAAAAGCCTCTTTTCCCTGAACTGAAGGAGGCTTTAATGCATTTAGCAACTAGGGATTCCTCAGGAAACCTCATCACCTGCTTCCTTTTAACATGCTGTCCTTATTTAAATGCATCCGGAGGCTGACGGGGTTTCAGCCCCTTGTTTAGTTGAACAGCCCCTTGAGGTTTAGTGAAACTGGACAGATGATTCATCAGCTTGAAATCTAGGTAAGGGCTTGTCTGCTTCACACTTATTGAAGGGAGTATGATGAATATACTAGCATGTGGTTGGGCAGCATGCTTTTCATTTTCTGGATCCTTTACAGCAGCATTATTGCTTGCTAAACAAAAGGATGTGGTGGGGAGTGATCTTTCAGCTACACCCTTTTAAACTGAGTTCTTTTCTATGCCAACATCAGGTGTAAACAAAGGTTGGAAACTTCAGTTAGTTTTCCCTGAGGCTGGTTTGCACTTTATTGATATGCATTCTTAGTTGGGTCCCTTGTTTCCTTTATTCAGCAGTTTTCTCTATGTGTAAGAGCTTTGGCCAATCAGCCACTGTGGACATTTTATCATTATAACATTTATAGTACAGACCCCCGAGGCCTTTAATTCACTTATTTAATAATTGTTCGTTATGCTCCTATGATTTGCCAGGTGGTCCTCTCAACACATGAGATAGAACTTGAGGCACAAAAATCAGGGTTCTTACCCTCGTGGGGCTTAAAAGGAGTAGATGTCAGTGTTCCCACCCAGAGTTACCTGTAAGCAGCGACTCAGTAATTTTTGGGTCCATCATTGAGCCAACTCCATGCTAGGCCTATAAGAGGGGCTCCATCTAAACTTGTTGCCTGATTGGTTGGTCAATCTACGTCTTGGTAGAAGTCAGAAGATAATCATAAAGGATTGGAGTAAAGATTATGAAGGTCAATGTAGTAAAAGTAGAATTATCCACTAGCCATAAAATAACTGAATTATACATTGGCTCTATAAACTGTGAAGCCCTTATTCTGCTATATTCTATATCAATGTCTCCTCAAATGTGTTGGCTTGACGCTCGCTGCAGACATCAGTGGTGTCCTTAAGCAATGTTTGGGTAAATGAATCCTTGAAGAATCTTCTGTGAATGATGGGCCCTCTCAAGCATCCAGCTATAATCTCATACAAGCGAATGCAATATAAAATATAATTTGTGGAGTACCGTGGATACTTAGAATCCTATCAAAGACCCCCGATGACTTTCAGGTTAACTGCTTGGCACACAGTAAAGGGATATGGCCTATTTCAATTGCATGTTATTTGGAAATAATTTTTTAAGTCATGTGTGGCAGAGCTATTCAAAGAGTGTCCCTACAATGCTCACACATGCTAAAGTTAGAGACTATCTGGCGTATGAGGTTGGAGAGAAAATTTTTATATGTATGTTTTGTGGCCCTCTGACTCATTTGCTTTCCTCTCTCTTATTTGGATCACCAACCTTTCCAACTTAGGACAATATGGAAAATTTTAGTGCTGGAAGATGTTTTTGGTGGGCAGAGAACCAGAAGTTGAAGAAAAATGCAAAATAAATAGCAGTGGCTGGATGATATGACTAGGGATTGGCATTTTCCTGACATGATATAGCTTAGAGGTAGTCTGAAGATGTCTAAACACCGATTGACAGAATGGAGTGGTCAAACACCTTAGTTATGACAACCATGAGTGCGCCTTCCAAATATTATTAATACACTCAAGTAGTCCTGAACACAGAAAGGTTTAGGACTTCTGATAAACATGATTATCTTGACAAGGTGATCCAGACAAGCAGGGACACAGAAAGTTACTAGTATAGAATTCTAAACAGAGGCTCAGATAAAGCTGGCATGAAAAAAGCAGCAGTCAGCTTAGAATAATACTACAGAAGGAATGAAACATACACATTTTTTAAAGCTGTGAGGGAAAGAAGCTAAAATCTGAAATCCCTACACCTATATAATGTGAACTCCATCATTGTGCCTATCATTATAATCTTTATGTGGTTATATCTCTGATTAGGCGCAAAGGCCATGTCTTATATTCCTTCTATACTATTCACATTTCTCCAGCCCAACCTTGTCTGTGTCTACATAGATAGTAGTCACATCATTGATTAGTAGGTTGATTAATTTGTACATTTATGCTGTATTTTCACAAAATCATCATCACTTTTTAAATCTCTGTGACATGCTTTTTGGAAAAAAAAAGGCATTATCTACATTTTCCTGATTTCTATAAAGTACTTTTGACCCCAATAATTTGGGGGTCTTTTTTTTCAGCTTTTAAAACATCCATTTTTGAACTTTCAGTTAAATATATACATACTGTTGAAACTAGTCTCGTGATTAAAATGAGACTGGCACTTAGAGTCATTACGCAAGGACTACTCTGGACTCCAGAATGTGTTTTCATTATAATTCAAGGGGCTCAGGTGTTGTAGGTGATATTTTTCTGCCTCTTAGGTAAGCCATCTTGACTGCACTTTTCCATCTGGCTAGTTCCAAGAAAGGAAACAATTCCCATATGTCCCCTGTTCTTTATTTTGGCCACAGTGAAAACACAAATAAAGGAGAAACAGACAAATGTGGTCCATGGCGAATGGTGAGAAAGGAATGACACAGATTTGATTCCCCTGCAGCCTGTTCTTCCCATTAAGTTCCATTAATAACATACCTCTGGACACGTGTTTAAGTGGAGTGTATATCCTTCAGTGTACCATATTTAGGAATAGGAACAAAGAAACACTTTCTGCTTTTTAACAAAGCATAGTGTTTCTTTGGGTTCATGTGGAATCTATCTTCCCAGTTGTGGAAAATGTTGCCATTAGTTTTTTAGTTCCTATCTCAGTGGAAGGACAACTTAAGCCAACATGGAAACTGAACACTAACAATATCTTTAGAGATTGCAAGAAAAGTTATTCCATAG
>NW_006292334.1:3007632-3022976 GCF_000327345.1 Myotis davidii | reverse complement strand
AATTTATTCTAAAACCTCTAAAGACTTCCATGTCAGGATCTTCTCTGATTTAGAAAAAAAAAAAAACACGGCTACCTTACTGAATGTTCCGGTTGAGTCCTAAGTGATGTCAGTGTTTTATATATAGTCTGTCATGTTTATAAGTCTGAGCCAGAGGGAGTCTTTATTTTCATTTTAGAGGTAAGGAGACTAAAGACCAGGAGGTTAAGTAATGTTGAAGTCCCCAACGTGGGGCATTTTGAAGCTGGAATTTAAATCCAGATCTGTCTATACTGACCTTCATATTCTTTTATTTTTAATATATTTTTATTGATTTCAAAGAGGAAGGGAGAGGGAGAGAGAGATAGAAACATCCGTGATGAGAAAGAATTATTGATTGGCTGCCTCTTGCACGCCCACACTGGAGATTGAACCGCAACCCAGGCATATGTCCTGACTGGGACTCGAACTGTGATCTCCTAGTGACCTAGTTCATAGGTTGGCACTCAACCCTTGAGCCATGCTGGCTGACCCTGACCTTCATATTCTTAACCACAGTGCTATGTTAGGCACTAGTACCTCCTGCATCATTCTCCGTAGCAACGGCCCTTTGTACTAAGGAAGAACCAGGGCTGTAACTCCCAAGCCATGTGAAATCCATGTTAAAAGATCACTAATGCTCTTTCACAGCAGCCCCCATGCTCAGTCAGAAGGCCAGCCCTGAGGAAGATGAAGTAAGGCTGATCTGCCCATAAGAGAGTGAAGCTTGCAGTTTGGGCAAACTCCTGCTCTGTATCTACTGTGGAACCTGCCACAAGAGTTTAGCAAATTCCTCACTGACCCATGATTTCTTTTTTTTAAATATATTTTTATTGATTTTTTACAGAGAGGAAGGGAGAGAGATAGAGAGGTAGAAACATTGATGAGAGAGAAACATCGATCAGCTACCTCCCGCACACCCCCTACTGGGGATGTGCCCACAACCAAGGTACATGCCCTTGACCAGAATTGAACCTGGGACCCTTCAGTCTGCAGGCCGACGCTCTATCCACTGAGCCAAACCGGTTTCGGCAGATTTCATCTTTAATATAATATCACATCAATTCAGAACAAATTCGAGTGAGGCTCTAGGATCAACCTTAAGCGGGAATCTGTGTAATGTGTCCCAGGGTTCTGATCCATGGCCTTAGGCTCCAGATAGGCTTGAGTATTTCTATCTTAGATTGGCATCAGGAAAAAGGATTGATGAGAGAACATGGAATAATACAATAACAGTGAGGACTAAATTGAGAAATATTCAGGAGACCTAAGTTCTAACCCCAGGTCTTTAAAGAATAGTTCCTAGACAAGCCCCATCACCAATCGGGGCTTCAAATCCTAGGATTTTTCTGTAACAGTCCATCCTGTAGTAGTAAGTATCATTATCGTATATTTGGGGTTATATTTTAAAATATTTTTCCTTTAGAGTGAAGATTTTTCTTGATTAGATTTGAGCTATGCTGTTGAATGGTGCTACTCTTAGGGTCCTAACTAAATTGTTGCACGTATGTTTCCTGGTCACGGTAACAGGGTGAGTTTGTTTATGAAATTTTTCAGATCACCCAAGTAGGCAAAGGACTTGCTGTGTGTTGGGACTAGATACTGCTCCTCGGTTTCAACAAAAACTTATTTTAAATGAAATTAAATAATTTTTTGGAAGTATTTATGTTTCTTTCCATTTTTTGAAATTCAAGAGTTAAGAGAGGGTTTTAAAAACCAGAACATAAATGGTTCTGTCCATTGTTCTCATTTCCTTACCACCAGCTGAGGTGATGGGGTTTCCTCAGCGGCCAGTGACCACAAGGACTTGGGAGTAGGGTGGGAAGAAGGCAAAGACATACAGCATGGTGGAAGTGTGGGAGGGCCAAGGCCACTCCAACTCCCTCCCCCCACGTCCCCCCCAAAAGAAAAGAAAACCACTCCTTTGCCTCTCCTGCTGTGTTAAGCAATAATTAAAAGTGTGTTTTTTTTTCTCTTTTTCGGTTCTACTGTAAACATTATTATAAATGAAACAAGCTGGGGTGTGCTTTTCAAAATTAACTGTTTGAAGAATATTTTTTTCTTTTAATCCATTAGCTATTACACCATGATGGGACCACATTGCTTTTAATACAGTTTTAGAATTGATCAGCATACCGTATGTCCACACCTATTCCAGATATGTCCAGACGTATGCTTACTATCAACATTGGGAAAGAGGATGTCTGGAAATTCCAGGATTCTAGATTTGCATAAGACAGCTCTAGCTGGGCAGCAGGTCTATTTCTTCCCCAACTCCGTCCCCTCACCCCAGGGTGGAAACATGGGAGTGACTCATTTCTGTGACTGTTTCTGACCGTGCGAGGTGGATAGAGTTACATTCATCACATCCCCGGCCCACGGAAACATTTAGGCAATACTTCCGACTAAAAAGCGTGCCAACTTGCATTGCAAGACAAAACTCATTTGCCACAAAACTAATTTTGTTGTGTTCTCTAAGACCACGCTTCTCATAGTGCTGTGCATGGGTCAGCAGCCGCAGCACCCGGCAGGTTGTTCGAAATGGAAACTCCGCAGGGCTCAGCGCAGACCTATGGACCAGACATTCATTTTAACAAGGTCCCACAGAGTTTGAGAAGCTCAGGTCTATAACAAAGGTTGACCTTAGTATTGCTCATTCATGGCTTGAGTTTTAGTTTGTCTTTTTAAAAAATATATTTTTAATGATTTCAGAGAGGAAGGGAGAGGGGGAGATCTGGAAACATCAATGCTGAGAGAGAATCATTGATTGGCTGCCTCCTGCATGTTCCCAACTGGAGGGTGTGCCCAAAATCCAGGCATGTGCCCTGTCCAGGAATTGAACCTTGACATTGGTTCATAGGTTGATGCTCAACCACTGAGCCACACTGGCTGGGCCATGGCTTGAGTTTAAAGTAACAAAAACACCACAAGAAAAAAATGAGTAACTGAGCTCATAGCCATATCATTTATCCACGTGGTAGAGACGTTGAAGAAACGCCTGAAGAATTATTAAGCAGCTGTTCCACTGTGAGAAACCTTCACCTCTATCATCTGTAACTGGGCCTATCACCTGCTTAAACTTAAAGCTGATTGCTGTTGTTCAATATTTCCCAAAAATGTTGAAATTAAATCTATCTCTTTAAGAGAAAAATTAGCAGCATTTTTCTCAAGCCTCTTTGCAGTTACGTCACAATAGTAGCAACAATAGTAGTCTAACACAAGTTAGACTAATTACGTTAATATTACGAGAACTCAAGATATGGGAACTATACATAGGAGCAAGAGTATTTGTGGGAACTGAAGCACACGATTACAGTGGTGTATATTTTGAAAGGAGCCTTGCAATCCATGCTTTCCTCAGACAGGATTGTTATGATTATTATGGCGAGCCATTCACTGAAATCAAAGTTATTCTCTGCCATTCAGGGGAATTCAGGGCCTCTGAAAGCTACCTGATGAGCAGCACTCAAAATGAATGGACTGTGTTTAGTTACGGGATTTGTGTTAGAACAGCCAGTGTTTTCCCTCCAGAACTACCCTCCCAACATGGGGAGGCCACACCTGGGCCACTTTCACTTCGCAGTCTCAGAGGCAGAAGGCACAGTACCGGCACTGGGTTTTGAAAAGCGGAACCATGTTTAAAGGGTTCTCATAGTTTTAGAAGGTCTGAGAGCAGCTCCAGGTGTTCCTGGCAGATGGAGGCTTGACGGGCTATTTAGGGTTCAGCCTCAAAGGTTACACTTCCCTTTGAATGTTCAGTCTGTTCTCTCACCTCACCAGGTCTCTTGATGACATGGAGGGAGAGAATGTTCAGTTCCGATGGTCACTGCAGGCTGATTGTCGCTGCAGGTCATACTAATGTGGGCAAGATATTCATATACACATCCGTTTGGGTAACTATTTTAAGTGTCTGTTCCAGATTCAGCAAGGAACAAAGCAGATGGGGTGCTTGCCCTCCAGGAGCTGAAGTCTAGGGAAAAAGACAAAAATCTCATGGGTAAACCCATAATTGCAGGTTATCGTGGAGGAAAAGTACATGGTGCATCGAGAGCAGGATGTGAAGACTTGAGGGTGTTAGAAATCACTTTCCTGAGGAAGTGACTGTGAGCTGAGACCTGAAGGGAGTTCACATTCTTCACGAGTGGGTTAGACGGTAGAAGCAAGAGTACAATGGGGAGGACATGGTCGCTTAGATGCATGGAGCGAAAGCCACTGTGGATGGATGTTAAGAGTGATGATGGTGAGGGTGCCTATGGCTGTGGTAAGACTTTCTTGCCAGGTGGAGTCACACAAGTTAGAAGAGAGCCTAGGAATCTAGATTTCCTAGGTTTATATCTGTCTCCACTGTTTTAGCTCTATGACTTTGCACAGATATTTTAACTTTGTAATTTAGTTCCTTCATCATAGCCCCTACCTCTTAGCATTGAGTGGATTAGTGAGCCCATGATACCTAAGCAGTGCTTCTCAAACTCTGTCAGCCAGTGATTCTGAGGCCTTTGGTCCATGAACTACCCTCTGAGTAAGAAGGGTACATGGCACTTAGAACAGCACCTGGTTCATTGTCAATTCTTAAATGCTGGTGGTTTCACTCCTTAAGCACTGACACTGTGCCCTTATTCAGAATTGATTAATTGACTCTCTTGTGAACTGATAACTATATGTATAACTCTTTTTTTCTTCACCCCTCAGAGTTGAAAATCTATGATGTGGTAGTTATTGCTATTTTCTCAGTAAGTGCAACATGAGGGACATAGAGCTCTCTTCTTTTTGCACTAAAAACTTGAGCTTTCTCCGGGGTTACTGTTATGCATGTGAGGTCTCTTTGCTATGGACGGTAAAAGGAAGATAAGGAAAGTATGGGACCTAGGTTTCGAGGTAATACCTAATTAACTACCAGGCGCTGATCACTCTGCAGCAGACCTTCTCAAAGTGGGGTCCTCGCACCCACAGCATCCGCATCACCTGGGAACTTGATAGACGTGTAAATGATCAGATCTCATTCCAGATCTGTTGATTGGAGTGTGAGAACCACAGTTCTGTAGTTTTAGTGCTCCATCGTGGCTGAGGTCAAAGGGAGCTTTGAGAAGACTGATGTCATGGGTCTCATCTCCAGAGATTCTCATTTAATTAGTCTGGAAGTGGCATAGACATGGGGAATTTTTAAACCTCCTCTTTTGATTATAATGGATTACCAAGGTCTCCTTTTCAAATTTATTTTCCTTTAAGCCTTCATTACCTATTTTATTTATGTGACGTTCTAACCTCTCTCACATAACTTCTCACAGTTGGAACCCAGCCTATGTGACAGGATCCTCTGCATTTCTTGGTTATATTTTCCACTAACCAAATCTTGCAAGGGCTTCCCATTGCCTGAAGAAATTATGAACTTTTGACAGTGATCTCTGATAACTTTCCTTGGACACGCCCCCAGTTTTATTTGCAGTTTCAGGTTGCAGTACACCACCTGCTGCAACCAAACCCCCAAACAAAGTCACCCTGAGCTTTCTTTTTCCCTCACCGCCATTTACACTTTTCATTTTGCTTGGAATTTCTGTTACCCTCTCAAACTCACACACATCTCCTGAAAGCTAAGGCCCCAAAGCCACTTCATATTTCCAGGAAGCTTTTCTAAGTGCCTCTCAAGACAGAAAACATTTCCATACACTTTTGAGGTACTTCAAAGGCAGTTCTCCTAATCACAGTGTTATTTGTATTTTAGATTTGTCACAAGTCTTTGCTGAGATATAACTGCATGTGCCTAAGAAAGCAATAGGCTGGTAGCCAATTGATTTGCCTGGGAGATGATAACCAATAAGGAGGAGGTCTGTAGGGCAAGCCTTTGGGGGAAGTTGCAGGCGAACAGGAAGAAAGCCCATCACAGTCTCAATCTGATGTTCTCAGGCTGTGCCTGAACCTGAATCAGAGATGGCCACAGAAAGACATTAAAACTATTTTGGTGAGTGGTCTTGAGATACCTGAGGCACAAGCAACATAACTTTGTGCTTAGAGACAAAGAGCCAACAGAAGGGGGGGGGGGAACATTTCCCCACAGCACACATAGCACACATGTGACTTCAGCTCAGGTGAGGCTGCAGGAAACATAACATGGCTTGGGCATTTGGTAGGGCTGACAGATGTACAAATAAAAATGCAAGACACCTAATTAAATTTGAATTTGGATAAACAAAGGACCCTTTTTTAGTACAAGTATACCCTAAATATTGCATTATTTACCTAAAAGTTAGATTCAATTTGGTGTCCCATAATTTATAAGGCAGCTGAGCACTCTGGGAGTTCACAGAATCACATCTGAGGACGCCAACAGACTTCGAAGCATCATAGGGACCACTCACAGCACTGGCCATCGGTCAGGGGGCTGGAAGGAAGACCATGAGAACTCTAGTTGGGAAATAGTAAGGATATTCGAAGGACTCCCAGAAATGCGTGGGTGAGAGTTTGCAGGGGCCAGAGTTTCTGTCTTATTCAAATGGGGATGCAAGCAAGTGAAACTGAAGTGCCTTTTAATATGTCCTCATGTCTATGCTCGGGCCTTAGAAAGCCCAGGTTACATTATGGTTTTCATTAGTTCCAAGTGATTATTTGCGAGTTAAACGAAAATTGAATGAATAAATTAAAAAATTTATCCAAAGAGTACACTGGATCAAGATGCCTTTTAACAGAAATGTCTTTGGTTTTATATCTTATCTATGAGAAGATGAAAAATATTTATATACCAAAAAAATTTTATTAAATTATGTTGTAGGAAAAATAAGTCCTGGGAATATAATGTACAACATGGTAATTATAGTTAACAATATTGTATTTTATATTTTAAAGTTGTTAATTCAGAGGTATTAACTAAACTTAGTGTGGTGATCATTTCACAATATATACATACTAGTATATCAAATAATTATGTTGCACACCTAAAACAATGTTATGTCAACTTAAAAATTTTTAAAAGAAACTGTGCATATTAGGCAGAACGATATCTGTATTAAAACAGCCCTTTATTATAAATTAATTAACTTAGGTCAACACTGTGGGTCCAGAAGTTTTTTCTTTTATAATAAAGGATCTATCAGCATTCAGATTTAAAAATCATTAGATTGGGGAGAGGGTAGTTTATTTAACTGACCATGCTTGCCATTCGAATAAGGTAGGACTGAGAATTTCATAAGCAAAACTGAGAGGTCATGAAATGTAAAGGAAATTATTTTACTATTTTCATTCATTCAATGGTAGAGATTGAAATTAATTTCTTAAAACATAAGGAATTGTATAAAGAATAAGAGAACTCCTGCTCCCCATTAAGGAAGGAAGGAAGAAAGGAAGGAAGGAAGGAAGGAAGGAAGGAAGGAAGGAAGGAAGGAAGAAAGGAAAGAAGGAAGGAAGAAGGAAGATAAGGAAGGAAGGAAGGAAGGAAGGAAGAAGGAAGATGATGGGTTCAAATTAGTGGAAATTTTTAGGCTGCAAATAGTAGCCAGCTGAAATCTGAACCCACAGTGTCTACAGGCTCGGTTCCCCTTCCCATGTATGAAATGTTGCGTTGAAACAAAGATGCAGCATGCCAGTAAATATTTGTACATCACCAATAAAATAGACGTGCTATTGAGAACTCATCTCATATTCCTTCAAGATTACAACGTTTTAAGGGTGGGGATCATATCTTGGTCACATTTCAAACTTAAAAGAAACGTGGAAAAAGTCAAGCTTGTTATTTCTCCCTTCCCAGGAACGAGCCCTTTCCAGGGCTCCTGAACAAGCCAGTTTGGGGGATGATCTGTGTGAGGCCCATTCCTGGGTGGACGAGGCAGAGCCTGGGCAAGGCAGCATGAGGACAGCAATAGTGAGTGTCTCAGGAAACAGACATGCACCTTGTTAGAGCTCCCAGGGCTGGGAGGGGTGTGAGAAGCTCCGGGTCTGAACTAGTTTATGACCCCTTTTCATAGGTAGAGCATGCCTCTCTAAGGGAATAGCACATAAAACTGGCATCAGCAACTTGACTTTTATTTTCATTTCATTCTTTTCAACCATCTTTCCCTTGGGGATTATTTTTTAGGGAATTGGGTTTTTTCTAGACTGAGAAACTTGTGACTTTTTTTTAAATAACCACATCTTATCAGCATATCTCTCACTAAAAAGTATTCCAGTTTATAATTTAGTTAACATATCTCAAAAATTGTTTATAAGCTGATGTGATTCTACTTGTCTTCTTCCTGTTGGGAAAATATTTTGATAATTGACAACTAAATTGACAAGAGACCCTCACTTCTCATCTTTCCCTCAGTTCAGTATCCTGAAACCTTATTGATGTTAAAATTATAAGTATTGACAATCTGGCCCATTTAGTCTAAAGCAATAAATGTTTTTTATTGTGGTGGGGGTTTTAATTTCTTAATGGATTGAGATAGAGGAACTGCTTATTGATTGAGTTTCTCTTTTAAAATTTGTAAATAATGGCCCTGGCCATTAGCTCAGCTGATGAGAGCATTGGACCAATTCGCCAAGGTTGCGGGTTTGATCCCCAGTCAGGGCACATACAAGAAGCAACTAACTAATGAATGCATAAATAATTGGAATAACAAATCGATGTGCATCTTTCTTGAGATAGAGGAACTGCTTATTGATTGAGTTTCTCTTTTAAAATTTGTAAATAATGGCCCTGGCCATTAGCTCAGCTGATGAGAGCATTGGACCAATTCGCCAAGGTTGCGGGTTTGATCCCCAGTCAGGGCACATACAAGAAGCAACTAACTAATGAATGCATAAATAATTGGAATAACAAATCGATGTGAATCTTTCTCTCTCTCTCTTTCTCTCTCTCTCTAAAATCCATCAATAAAAATAATAAAATAAAATTTGTAAATAGTGGAGAAGAGAGTACTAAAAAGGAAACAGACAAACCTATGTTTGAATTTGATTTCTTCATTTAATAGCTGCAGGACTTTGGACGTTACTTAATGCCTTTGTCCCTGCTTTTTATATGTTAAGAAATGTTATTATTAATATCTATTCTGATGATTTTTAAAATTTCTGACACTTTTTAGTTTCTTAATAAATTGTAGCTATTCTTTATATAAACCCAGCATTATAACGACACCAAGGAATGATTAGAATGCCAAGTGAAAAATCACTTACAATCCCACCACCAATTCTATAAACAATTTCTTTTCATCTTTCACTACAAAATACACAGCGTATGTTTTTTATGATCCTGTTTGTTTTCACTTTTTCATAAGCATTTTCAAAATTATTTTATTTCTTGCTCAAAATTCTGGCAAGTGACTCTGGCAGAATTTACTTCACTGTTTATCTTTGGGTATTTCTGGGGCGATGTTTTTGAACAATCTTTAACAGGCATAAGGAAGAAAGCAAAATATTCTGGCTTGTCAACAGAAGCGGTAGGAAAACAGCATTTCCTTGTGTGATTTAAAATGCCACGTTGGTAAGTATGTGCCCGTATGAAAGCAAGATACAAATATAGGTCAAGTTCCAGGGGAGTAGGTGCCCCCAGAAAGGGCTTGGGTAAAAATTAGAAAGACCTGATTTATTTATAGATCCACTCCTACATGCTCTAAATAGCTGTGCGAAGGACCACATCCAAGATTAAGCTTCTAAGAGTACTTGTGGCTTATCCTACTGCAAAGTAAATTTTTCCTCTTTCCACTTGCTATAGCTCAGTGATTCCCATAAAAAACACTTCAGGAACTTTCCAATTATATGATGTTGAGGCCCCTCCACATACCAAGTGAAACGTAATCTGCAGGGAAAGGACCAAGAAGTGGCATTTCTGAAGCTTCTCCGATGATTCCAGTGGATATCCTGATGGAGAAATACTGAAGGGCCTTGGACCAGAAAACGACCCCCCCCGCCCTGTCGTCCCCAGCCCCTTTGCAGTGTGTAGGCTGAGAGGATAAGGGAATAATCTGCTTTCTCTGAGCCTCAGCTTCAGGCTTAGTCTGGGGTCTCAAAGGGGAGAGCATTTGCCCTGACAATGATCAGCATCGCCCCACCGGGTAGACTGCCTCTATGGGAACTCTGTGGCTAAAATAACAGCTTCCTCCTCTGCTGTAATTCCCTGATCTGGTACTGCCTGGCTAGAAATATGATGTCTTAATCAATTTGCTGTGCTTCAAAGATGTCCTAGATTGCTAGTCATTGGGAAGATCTATCCCTTGACACTTTAAAAGGCATCGTTGCTTAATACATTTCTGCAAGGAGATTAATAAAGAAAACCTTAGGCCCATAGTAAATATTTATTATTATGGTGATAGAGCCAAAGGTAATAAATCTTGATAACTCCAAGAAGTATAACACGAGGACTTGAAATAGACTCAATTTTTATTAAGCTGTTATTAAGTCCTCGATTTCCATCAGAATAACCTGAATTCTTTCACATACTGAGGTGGTCAGTGTTTGCTAATTTGTAACCAGTTTGTTAATGGTAACCTTAGTTAGCCCATCCTTTTTTTTTTAAGACTTACCTAAGAATATTTTTCCCATTGATTTTTAGAAAGAGTGGAATGGAAGGGGAGAGACAGAGAGAAACATCGATGTGAGGGAGACCTATTGATTGGTTGCCTTCCACATGCGCCCCAACAGGGGTTGGGGATGGAGCCCGGAACCGAGGTATGTGCCCTTGACTGGAATCTAGCCCATGGCCATTCAGTCCATGGGCCCATGCTCTACTCACTGAGAAAAACTAACAAGAGCTGTTAGCACATCCTTTTGATAAGCACATAGTATGTGCTGAATAAATGGCTTTTAAATTGTCACACTTTGAGTATTAAAAGTGTGACATTAAAGATTTTGAAAATGCCCCAGCCTTAGCTTAGCCAAAATTCACTCACTCTAAAGCCAACCCCTATGTCTACTATCTTTTCACCTGTGAAAATAATATTAACTTCTTTTTAGGCATATGAGTTCTGGGAAGGTTAAGTACTAATTTTAGCAAGCTTGTGACTTCTAACTCATTCATATATGAATCCTGGCTTCCACAGACCAGTGTGGCAAGTCAGTCCGTATTAAAACAGTATTAACACAATGTCTAATTAAAGGGAAAGTATGTTCATTAAAGTGCAATAAATATTTAAAGTAATTTCAGCTATATAGGAGCTATAACAATCTAAGTGCCCTTCTTGGGTCAGTAGAAAGCTTTTCCATTAGCATCCCAGTGGGTTCACAAATCTTATACTCACTCTCTTATTATTTTTAAATGGCAATTATAAATCACTGATACAGGGAGGTGAAAGGATGTGCCTCTAGTCGATGTGAATGATGTGATGTGCACCACTGGCCGCTGGTAACTGGAAATCATGCTTTACACAGAGAAAGCCACTTATTTGTTTCCCTAGTACCACCTTTATATTAAATACCTTATTTTTGGCAACAAGAAAAAGCATTTTACAAAGTTGAATCCATACTGGCCTTCTATTTTGTAGAGCCACATAAAATAGGGAATTGGTTCCTCTTTTATTTACATTAAAAAAAACTATTAAGTAATTGTGACATACCTTAAAAGAGTGTGACATAAGCATCATATTAGGTGCATATATTTTCACAAGATGTCAACGAGACAGATTTGGGAAGGTTATCAGAAAGCCCTGTTATATATAAATTGTTTCAATACCTACTCACTAGTGTCTCTCTAGAAGAAAATTATTCTTTAACTTTTTTTAAAACAGGTATTCAACTTGTTCTTTCTTCAGTAAAGGGGAGCCCAGGTTATTACTGTCATTTTTGAACCGTCTTCTACCTGTGACTTTAGAGATGGTCATTATATTCCCGTGGCTGCCTTCTTTCTGGCTGCATACTCGGTCACACACAGACCTTGTCCATCTCACCGGCCTTCTTGGTTTTAGCCAACATTTCAGGTTGGAAAATTGCTATGTCTCCTGAATCTTAAACACATATGTTCTGCTCTTTATAAAGATATACAAGTATCTACCCTGCTCCAAACCTCCCCCGCTGGGTGTTTGCCTTATCTCAAGTGAATAGCTTTTCTCAATAGAGATGGGGTTCATGCTTACATTGTTTCAGACCATAGGCTAGGGACTGGAGTTACCGAGATAAGTTACAGACCATCTTTTTCAGCCTATAGTCTAGTGAGGAAGAAAAGGAAATGAAAAATTAATACAGCATGTGGACTTGAATCTTAAAATCTCCAACTCTTAATAACCCAGGGTTGGTGCTACATCAAATCCAGCCTCCTTGGGGGCTCTGTCATAAAATCCATCACTCTTTACTGGTGGGAGAAGTCTTTCAGAGACATTGATTTTAATCGGTAATAAATGTTTTCTTTTACCAAAATATACTCATTAAAATTGAGGTCAGTGGAGAGCTGCTCTCCATAAGCAGAGAAATATTTTGCTATGATCAATTACTGTGAAGGTTATGAAGTCAGCATAAAATCCCAATAATGCTATAGACTTAAAAAATGAACACAAAGCAAGAAAATTTTATGGGTATGGACCAAGAAATATCAAGATGAAAAAACACGAGGGTTATAAATTATCCATTAGACCTGGCTAGAAAATTGTTGGATAGTGGAACTTTCCAT
This sequence comes from Myotis davidii, assembly GCF_000327345.1. NCBI lineage: Eukaryota > Metazoa > Chordata > Mammalia > Chiroptera > Vespertilionidae > Myotis > Myotis davidii. The sequence goes on along the minus strand of NW_006292334.1, from coordinate 3,010,396 downwards.
GACCCCAAATCATCCTACCCTCAGGTCTTTCCTCCCTAGTGTGTAGTAACTGTTAGGATAATTGTGCGATTACCAGCAAAAATGAGGCATATATATATAATTATAAAGCATCTTTTACAAATTGTGAAGCAACCACAGCTATGAGTCTGAGCATTTTAAATAAGGACAAAGAATAAAGAGTTATTTTCTACTTTTGTTTACAGCAATGTCTGGTTTCATAAACCCTGATTTAGTGCCCACTTGCGTGATAGATCAGCATTTTTATTCCCATCAAACAAATTAGTTTATATCTTTAACAACAGTTCACAATAAATCTATTCTAGAACTGGATGTGTAATTATATTATAATCAACAAAATATATCTCTTATCTTTACCGATAGAATGGAAGTTTGATGTATGCTTCTGGGCATTAATGTTTATATAGAAATTGTAGGACTCTAAGTCTCTGTGTTAAGAAACATAAAATGGAAATGTGCCTTTTTCTTTTTTTCATAAGGATTATCTATACCAGCAAAGTGAAGTGCAGCATTAAATAATTGCCCAGTGTCTTCAATCATCACAAATAGAAAATCTAGTTATTGTTATGTCTTATGGCAACACTTTTGCTTTTCTTATCTCAGTAATTGTTTCAGTTCTCTTGTTGTTGTTTTCTTTGTTGTCATTATATGTTTTAATTTAGACATTGTATGATAGCAAGTTAGGAAGTCTCTTTCTTCTAATTTTTTAGAGGCAAGGACAGATGATGGTGTGCCAGATGTGGGTCCACGGGAGAAGTTCTACCACAGATGGGGATGTGCACTGACACACACTGATATTCTGTTATTTGGAGCAGGCACTGTTCCAATAAGATACAGGCACTCATCTGGTCCTCACCAATAAGTCAGTGAGCATACCTTATATTAGCTTTATTTTTACAATGAGGAATCTGAGGCACCGATGGTTAAGCAATTTGTCAAAGCCCCCATAGACTGGAGTGAATCCAGTATTCTTACTGCAGCACCTACATTTAACTGCTACACCATTGACCACACATTCACCACATCGGTAATTTGATCTTTAGTTTGGTTGTCTGTATATTTCTAAAATTATTCCTGATGGTTTTCGTAGGAGATTCAAGATTAAAAGTGGAAAAGGATTCGCTGTATCATCAAAGTCACCCTTACCTAGGACTAATAAAAGTATATTCCCTATAGCATCTTTTTCCAAAGCAATTTAGGCAGTTTTATTAAGTACAATTTATGTGCACCTCATTTAATTGATTGAATTTCTGCCTCTTTTCTTGGAATACTCCTCTCATGCCTAATAAACCTAACTAATATAATGGCACTTCTCTATTATAAAACTATTTCTCTTTATTATGGTATTCCATTATTACTTTTTCTACTAACAACATAGAATGACCCTAAATAATTCTTCTTTTTCTAATAAGTCATGCTGATACCTCGTTCTTATGAAGGCCAGAAATCAAAGTCCTCATCCTGGCTTTGTAGAATAAGAACCACTGTAAATAGAAACATATTTGATGTAATTTTAAAATGACCTCTTCCTGCCCCAAATTTAGACTGGGGAAAACTGGCAGCCAAAGGCCTTCTAATTTTATTTAATAACCACCATTCTGAGGGTTCCCAGAATGTATGAAGATGATGAATAAACATTTATGGAGTTTCCACTATGTGCAAGATAATAATCAATTATGTGTCTCTGAAGCAGTATGAAATACTATGGCTACCAGCAAAGAATTTACATCTCATTTGACATGTCACATATATATCGTGAGCATGTAAGGCAGTAAGCTCCCAGTGAGGGATGCAGACTCTACTTTTGGTAGAAAGGAGTTTCCCTAAGGCTTTGGGATGAAGTAGGATTTGAGATAGTTCTAAAAACAAGTGTTGCAATCCATTGGGAAAGTACAGGGACAACACTTGAGACAAAAGAACAACCAGTCTTTAGAGCAGTGATGGCGAACCTATGACACGAGTGTCAGAGGTGACACATGAACTCACTTTTTTGGTTGATTTTTATTTGTTAAATGGCATTTAAATATTTAAAATAAATATCAAAAATATGTCTTTGTTTTACTATGGTTGCAAATATCAAAATATTTCTATATGTGACACGGCACCAGAGTTAAGTTAGGGTTTTTCAAAATGCTGACACGCCGAGCTCAAAAGGTTCACCATCACTGCTTTAGAGTCTGCCCACTTGGGTGGTAAATCAGTGTTTTTATTCTCAGTAAACCCACATGGAAAATTATTTTATCTCCTAAAACTGACCCAGGTAGGCTAATTAGAGTAGTAGAAGCCCTCTTAAAAGAGTTAATTATAAGGCCCCCAAGTGTGCCAACATTGAAGAGAACTCAAAGCATTCGTAGATTCTCTAGGTCAGGGTTTCTTAATCTTAGCACTATTGACATTTTGGACCAGATAAGTTTCTCTTGCGAGGAGCTGCCCTGTGCACTGGAGGATGTTTAGCAGCATCCTGCTCTCTCAGGACACTCATCTTTGTACCTAACCTAAATCCCTCATAGTGCATGCTGCAGCCCCCTTTTGTGTGGCCTTGGGGTGGGTGCTTTTCATGTCGGAGTACTCAGACCACTTGGCAGGACACCGGGCTGCAATCCCTGGATAATTTCCAGGATGCACAGCAAAAGCCACTAAGAAATGTTTACTGATATCTTTCCTCCACTGGGGAAAAACTCTCTAGTCGTGTTCACTTGTCAAAATCATAGTCCTTTCTAGACTAGAAACCTATTTATAGTAAATC
>NW_006292334.1:3002292-3007598 GCF_000327345.1 Myotis davidii | reverse complement strand
TTAGGAGAGAGCACAGCTGGTGCTTCCTGGATGTTAAATAATTCATCTTCCTCATTTGGAGACTCAGAGACAGCCGAGCTGAGATGCTAAATCCTGAAGTTAATATTGCAAAACCTAGTCCGTGGCACTAAGGAGGGAAAAGGCCTACTAAACTACCTGCATAGATTTAGGGGAAGCTGTGGAGAGAATACTGTTGGTTAACTTGATCATTTGGCATTTTGGTAACATGGGGAAGGTAGGTTGCCCTCTGAAAATGTTATGACGCTATGTTAAGCACAGTCAACCTTTCTACATGTTATATATTACATGCCTATGTCACTCATACATATAGTTCATTTTTCATGTGAAATGTTTTGACCTTTCTGAAAAATACTTTTCCCAGAGTTAGAAGATAGTTATGGTACTGGGGAACCACCTGCTCAATTGCAGTTTATAGAAAATAGATGACATTTGGGCAACTGCTTGATGATAAATATTTCTCATGAATGGCTATATTTTCACATTTGTCGATTTTTTTAAAAAGATTTGTTTTAAAGAGAGAAGAAGGAGAGGAGGAGAGAGAGAGATACAATGATGTGAGAGCAAAACATTGATCAGCTGCCTCCTCCGCTGGGGATCACGCCCACAACCGGGGCATGTGTCCTCAGAGGGAATTGAACTGGCCACCTTTCAGTGCATGAGATGACATCCAACCAACTGAGCCACACCGGCCAGGACTACACTTGCCAATTTATTATATAATGAATTTTGGTCCAAATTGTCCTAGTGCCTGTCTCAAGCTCATCTTGGATTTTCACATGACCATTGAAGCTGCAGTAAATCCTCAGGAATGCACAGGTCCTTCAGCAGGGCTCCCAAGTAGTTCATTAACACTTTCAGGTGGCAGTCATCTTAGAACTTTTATTTCTGTGCTCTGAGAGAGGTAGTAACTTTCTTACCAGAATGCCAATTTTTTATCTTAATGAGACAATATCTTTTTTTTTAATGTATGCAGGGTCCAAATGCATGCTCCTACATTGTATACTCAGTTTACACATACTTTCATTGATTTGGGGGCTCTAATGAGAATGTATAATGCGCAGGGATTGCAGAGAGCTTTATGTTTTAATCCGTGCTGCTTGAGTGGTTGACCCCATGTGATATAAACATTCAAAACTAGCAAACTTCAAATTTTTCCATGAGTCAGGCTCTGCTGTTTTGGAGTTTAGCTCCATTGAGAGTAATTGTAGACAGAGGTAAAGTGAATGGAGAAGCCTGCATGCAGCCATTGTAATTACCAGGTGATACACATTTCTAAATGATAATTTGGTTCTTTACCCAGGGGGGTTTTCTCAGGGTACATAGAAAGACAAATACTGAATTCCCCATGAAAACTGGCCTGCTATGATTTGTCATGGGCCTGTTCTGTTGAAAAAGACGTAGTCATTAGAACAAGAAAGAAGGGAAGAACAGGAGAGTCCTAATAAACAAAATACCATTTGGGGTTCATTTATTAAAGTCTTTCCTCATCTCATAAGAACGAAGAAGAAAACCATCCTGGTGATTGGGCCCATGGGTCAGGCAACCCAATTTTCAGGCTCTGACAATGAGTCCAAGAATCTCAACCAATATTCAGCTTATGACATTGGTGCCAGGGGAGGTATTTAGAGCATCCACACATTTTCCCCCTTCATGACATTTTCTTTGGAAGTTAGCAATGTAGCCTGAGCTATTGTAGCTTCTTAATAACTACTTACATTAATACCCCAAAGAGGGACATTTAATTCAAGCCAGCCTCCATTTTATTATGTTCCAAAGATGTCTTCCTTGGGAAACCTCATTTTATTTCATTTGAAAATTGACAAGTTGTATCATAAATTGGATGTTATGCTGCATAAGATATGTATTATTAAATAAGGTGTAAGACCTTTAAAATTCAGAACAATTGAGAAAGCTGTTGCAGTATAATATCGGGAAGTTTGGAAGTATACAATGGAAGGAAAATATAAAGTACTAGAGTTCACAATGAGGCTTCCTACAGATAATATAGTTAACACAATTAAAGTACTAGCTTATGATAGTAAAAGGCAGACAAAAATCAACCCATCTTATCAATTAAATGTATACTTGCTTAATTTAAAAATGAAATCATGGTGCTGGGAAATCATGGACACTTTTAAATCTGTCTGAATTCCATTCAGAAGAAACTGGGAGAGTTCATTCAAAATGCTTTGTAGGCCTGGGGCTTCCCAACAGAGCTACTTGCATCTTGAATTTTTTTTATTTCTAGAAAGGAACAACTCCAGTAAAAATGAGATAAACAAATTTAAACATAGGTATATATCTGAGAATAAACAATATGGGATGAGAATGCCTTAATCATGAGGGAAGACATTTGGAAACTAAAGTAAACTAGTGTTAAGATGGCAAGTTTTAGAGTTATTTTCTCATTTATTCTCCCAAAATAACATATTTATTTGTTCACTGGTATTATTTAATTTGTCAGTGTGAGTATTCCCTTTCTAATTTATCATTTTCTCTGAATATCTGAATGACTTGCTCAATCAAATTTTCAAATGGTCATACTGGCTCAGTCACAGCTCAACCAAGACATAGCAACTGCTAAGGAGATAGCTAACATTTTTACATAGACTTTAAACCCTTGTCTCAAATTTGTTTAGTTATTTGTTCATTAAACAGACATTTTAGTGAGACTCTCCTACATGGTAAAATGTGTGCTGGATGCTGGAGAAACAAAGGGGCAGTAAACCCAACCCCTGCCCTCCAAGCTGTAGAGATCAGGGGGCAAAAACCCCATCTCTGCAGTCAGCCCGATCTATGGTTGCATCCTGACCTTGTCAGGAGCTGTGCCATATTGGATAAATGACTAGTTCCTTAAGCCTTGGCTTCTTCAGTTTACAATGGGAGAATGATGAAAACTATCTTTTAGGTCACTGGAAGGATTGAAATGAGAAGCACTTTTCAGTGACTATTCCAAAATAAGCGATGCGTAGATGTTAGTGTTTATACTCTAAAGGGTAGAAATTCATTTTAAAAAGTAAACACAAAAATGAAATTGTAGGAGATCTCTAAAGTGGGGACACCTAGGACCTTTTGGCATCTCAAGAGTAAGAAAAATGTAAATGCACCGTTCTATGTGGGTGGAGACATTGCTGGAATAATCAAATCACTTTAAATTTGGAAATATGACAACTGAAGCTTTTTCAAATAATATCAAGGAATTGCTCTATTCCTCATCTCTGCTGAGTTAGGGGAGGGAATAGAGTTAAACTCTAGTAAAAATAAGGGCTAAGGAAAACTTTCTGATTCTAAAGGTTGTTAGTAAAATGTATCACCCTCACAAATGTATTTTTAGAAATACGCCATCCAGCTGTCTTCCCGGGAAGATTTGCATGCAGGGTGGACTGGAGCCGGAGCGGAAATCTTTAGGATCTTTCTCCTCCGATGATTGATGTAGGGCTGATGTACCCAGTTGACAACGGACAATAAACCACTGAGGCAGAGATGGAAACGAGGTGGTAAAAGGTCAGGAGAGATAGGTGGTAGTTACATTTTTCATGAGGAAGGGACCATAATCTGCAATGTATGGAATTACATGCAAAGTCTTTTGAAAATTTGATGTAAAAACACCAATGTATAAATTCTGCTTAGAATTGCAGCCTCCAGATATTATGCTATCGCATGGAAACCTGACAGCATTTCACTTACTAAGTTGCTATTTGACAGGATTTTGAGGACGTTGTCATTTGGAATGCATGGCAAAAATATTTGAAAATTTAAACCTCAAAATTCCTATGTTCCTTCATTTTCCAAGTTCATATTACTAATTTCAGTGACAAAGGATTCTAAGCACAATAAACCATGGGAGAAAATAAAATCGTAGCATACAGATACCTGTTTTGCATGCTCTAGATCAGGTGACCATAAACCTTTCTGTAAAGTGCCAGACAATGCATAAACCAATGTGTGTGTCTACATACCAGTGAAACTTTATTTACAAAAACTGGTAAGGGCCAAATTTGGTTGGTGGTCTATAGTTTGCCAACTCTCAGTTTAAATTTTTTTCAAGCCTATTTTGTTTTGTTTGTTTATTTGTTAATCCTCACCTAAGGATATTTTTCCATGGATCTTTAGAGATAGTGAAAGGGAAGGGGAGAGACAGAGAGAGAAACATTGATGTGAGACACATCCATTGATTGCATCATGCATGCACCCCAACTTGCTCCCCGGGGATTGAGCCTGGGACTGAGGTATGAGCCCTTGACTGGAATTGAACCTGCAACCCTTCCATCCACGGGCTGATGCTCTCTCCACTGAGCCAAACTGGCTAGGGCTAAAGCCTGTTTTTTAAATGAATAATAAAGTTTTCCTCTGCTGGGTATCAGACACCCCCACATCAAATCTGTCTTGTATATCTATAGTCCCCCAATCTTCACATTGGAGTATCTAGAACTGCACTTAGACTAGGAAGATGCAAATATACAAAGGAAATTTGACAAGTGTGTCACAAGTTTATATTACACACTTGCACTCAATTTAGAAAGAATTTGAAGACACTAAAAGGCTGGGTGACAAGGATATAGTTCCTGACGGCCTGAGAACATCTTCCTGGTGTGTTAAGCTTTCCGGCAGCAGGGAGAAGAAACTGTCATGTTATTTCTCTTCCATGGCTAAAATTGTGCCCTTCATGAAAACGCCTCAGGATGCAAGTACAAAAATCAAAATATTAATGAAAACACATAAAACAGCAGCACTAAACTCTCCTTGGGAAAGGCCTCATAAAATAAGACATACCGAGCCCTGCAATCAGGGCAATCAGGATTAATGAGGTTCTCCCCTTTCTTTCCCTTCCGCTTCGCCTCAAACCCCTGAGTTCTTGCATCTAATTCTCCCATATTGGAGACAGTTTTACTTTAGATTTTGGATCAAGGTTCTAAGCCTGAAAACTAGCTCTACTTGTGCCTCCGGGTTAAATAGCTTCCCTTCTTTAGATCCGCGGAGTTCTGTGGAGCTGCTAACAGTGCATCCGATAAGCTGTATCCCCTCGAGGAGGCAGACAGCCTCACTCTTATAAATACTTGGCATCGGGAAGCACCGTTTTCATTTTTGAACATTGTTATGAGCGTGGCACCTATTTTTGGTGGCATTCTTAGAGACATTGTACATAGTGAGAATAGCAAGCACAGGCATTTGAATTTAAGGAGTGATAACATTTGGAGTTTGAAATCATGTCCATGCTTGGCATGGTAGAGCATGCTTTATAGCAAATCTACAATATAGGCAATGTAGGTTACCATGGAATGACA
>NW_006292334.1:2998572-3002250 GCF_000327345.1 Myotis davidii | reverse complement strand
GATTGCACAATTATTATTATTAGAAAACCACTCTGGGAAAGCTTGGGATTGACATGGAAATTTCTTGAAACGAAAGAAAACTTGAAGACCAAAAGTATTGCTTTAGCTGGTTTGGCTCAGTGGATACAGCGTCAGCCTGCAGACTGAAGGATTCCGGTTTGGATTCCGGTCAAGGGCACATGTCCAGGTTGTGGGCTCGATCCCCCATAGGGGGCGTGCAGGAGGCAGCTGATCAATGATTCATTCTCTCTCATCATTGATGTTTCTATCTCTCTCTCCCTCTCCCTTCCTATCTGAAATCAATAAAAATATATTTAAAAAAAGACAAAAAGTGTTTATGCATTTTTATCTAGATTAAAGGCATATTCATACCTGTCTAACAGTGAATACATTTAATGTATGTTTGCTTATACTATGAGGTCTTTATTAAAATGTACTTGTATTTCTCTAACTCGCTCCAGCTCTAACATTTGTTCCCTCATATTTTCAACTTAGTCCTTAATACTCTCCCATAGTTCAGTACACAGTAGTAACTCAAGAAAAAATGTTTGATGCGTTAGCGAAGGATCTAGACCCAACACTACTGACATTCATCAGAAATCAGAGTAGACAGCAAACTGGCAGTCTTTCTCTCTGGCCTCTATTCCTTGGGGAAAAATGAAGCAGATGAAAAAGTACAGGCAAATGTTTGTGGCGCAGAATTTTGTTGGCAGTTGTCTCTGATTAATTACTGCGTTGATTGATGTAATATTTATTAAGTTTTCCACTGTGTCAGATGTCTGCCTGTGTTTTGACTAAGAAACTACAGAAGAGAACAGCAGGGTAGAAAAATAGGAAGGAAGAAACTGCAATGCAGTGGCCTGGGGAAGTCTCTGTAAACAGCTGGCAGAAAAACAAGACTGGGGTGGTGACTGGGTGGGAAAGGACAGCGGCTCTCATCCTAGTCAGTTTCCATTTCTCCGTCAGAATACTGAGCTGATATTTCTATCTCACCGTTCAGGTTCAGCCTCCCTGAAAAACTTGCTTTATAAGGAGCAGGGGGCTCTCTTGACCAGATCTAGATTGGAACTTATATTTCTATTGGATTGGATTGCATTCATATGTGTATTCTCGTTTCCAGATCAAATAATCATGAAGTAATTTATCCAAAGATATAAAACTAGAGAGAGTGAACTCAAACCTTCTGACTCCAAGTTCATGGCATTTGCCTTTCTGCACACTGCCTGATAGAAGCTATGTGGAGCCATTCTTACTCCCAAATAGCAAGCCCCTGTTTATGGGCTTAGGTTTGCATTAAAAATTACTCAATATGGGTGGTGTTAGTAAACACAAAGAATGAAGAGTGGGGAATGATAAGCTTTCTTTCTCTTGGATTTAATCCACGAGAAGAGAAGAATTTGCTTATCCCTAACCACGTATCATTAGCCTCTTGTTAGTATCCGTACCATTCACAGACTGTGAACCTTAAGGGCAGACCAGTCTGTTTGGCTCCTACAGTTCTGACATTGAGCACCAAAATTCTAATTAATCCATCAATATGTTTCTGTGCATGTCTTAAATTATACCAATCAGCAAAGGAATTTTACAGTGTGTTGCCCTTTCTTCCGGCAATCTGAACACTTTTGAAGTATTTTACTACTTCCAAAAATATTCACAAATAATTTCAGGTGGCTTTTAACCAGATAAGGAAAACAGAATAAAAGAAGAGAATAAAGATGTTTCTACACATATGATAGCAATTGTGGTCAAATGGTTCCTAAGTTTCGGCTTCAAATTCCAATCAGTTTTCTGGATGCTAGAAGATATAACTTAAAAAAGCATGACCTGTTCCACAAGGATATGATTCTACTAGTCTTTCCTAGCATTGAATCTTAAAGGATTGATACACTAGACAATAGTCACAGTGACATTTTCGGTAAGCATAGAGGGAAATTGTATATAGTTGTGACTTTCAGTAAGAGCATAGTGCTAAGTATTTTAATGATAGCAGTTCTGCGAGAGGGCTAAACTTAGAGGGTTTGGCCTGTAGACCTCTCATGTTCTAATGGGTGCCAAGGAGAGATTTTAACAAATCTCACGGAATCAGTGGGCAATGAGTCCCTTAGACAATATCTACCAAGTGTTACTTTATTTAGCTAAACATGTCATAAGAGTTGGATTTCAGAGTGTTTGAAGCCACATGCTTTGACTGGGAACTGAAAAGCTGATGGTCCTACATTACAATATTGGGAGAGTGAACACTTTTGGTTACCAGAGGAGATAGTAGCAGGGATGACATTCTATTATGAAAATCGAGAATCTAATCAGATTGTCAACTGGAGAGAGGCCATCTTCATCGCTACTCTTTATCAATCAGTTTATTCACTAAATTGAATTTGTCCCTAGTAACCAGTTTTACAAAGCTCATCTCATTGTAATCCAAAGAAGTGGGTAATTTACATGTAAGGGGTGACATTTGATACTGCATTTTGAATGGGTATTTACCATAATCATTAACATGGATTTTTATGTACAACAAAGATGGAATTTTAAGATATTTCTAAATAACCTAAAATGCATGGTACTTCTCATCCATGCTTCTCCAAGATAATATTTTGCTTCTCTCTAGGAGCTGCAAGTAAGGCAGTAAAATCAGCCAAAAGGGGCATTGTCTTGGATTATAATCTTGACTCCATCTATTATGACATTGGTGCTTTGGGCAAGGCGCTTGTTTTCTTTCTGTAAAATGTACATAATAATAGTACCCGTGCCATAGAGTTATTGATGGAATTAAAGAATAGGAAAGCACCTACCAATGTATCTGATATATAGCACAAACTTAGTAAATAGATTTTATATTTTTTGGTCCTTACTCTTTTCCATGTTACAAATTTGTTCATAAAACACTCATTGCTCATAATTTAGAACCACCCTGTTGGCCCCCAAATGTATAATTAATCATTATGAGAACTAGAAAGCAAGACTTACTTGATTTTTTTCCTTCCTTCTTGACTCCTCTGAGACAAAAGCTAACTTACACTATGGGTGCCTCTGATGAAGGGACCGTGTGGCTATGCTTTCTGCTACCCCTTGTGTTTTAAGGAAAATGTTAGGATGAATGTTTACCAGGGACCCATTGTTGTGTTCCAGAATGGATGAAAATAGAATCTTCATAAGTAAAGATGGAAAATGTCAATAACAGTGTAAGAGAGAATATGGAAAAGGGGGTAATCAGATGCTTGAATTGACAAACCATCCTCATCACCTTGTGAGTGGCATGGCCTCAATAGCAGGAAATTGACTCATGCATGTACTTAAATTAAGAATTAGAGTTGCCCTGACCTGTTTGGCTCAGTGGATAGAATGTTGGATCACAGACTGAAAGTTCTGGGTTTGATTCTGGTCAAGGGCATGTACCTTGGTTGCGGGCTCAATTCCCAGTAGGGGGCATGCAGGAGACAGCTGATGGATGTTTATCTCTCATTGATGCTCATACTCTCTATCCTTCTCCCTTCCTTTTTGTAAAAAATTACTAAAAATATATTTTAAAAAAGATATGCCCAGCCAATGTAACTCAGTTAGTTGAGCATCATCTCATGCAACAAGAAGTCACGGTTGGGTTCCCAGTCCTATCATATGGCCAGGTTTGGGGCTCGATTCCCAGTGTGGGGCATATCGGAGGCATTGGATCTATATTTG
>NW_006292334.1:2991870-2996885 GCF_000327345.1 Myotis davidii | reverse complement strand
AATATTTTCCTTTTTCTTCTTCACAGTAATATCATGAGAGACATGTTCTCTAGAATTTTAATTGTCTAATATATACCATATATACAGAAAAACATATAAAAGATATACAAGGGGGGCAAAAGTAGGTTTACAAGTTGTGAGTGTGTGAAACAGTTTATTCTTGTATTATTATTCATTAATTATTGTATTACTTTCCATATAGACAACTATAAACCTACATTTCCCCCACCCTGTATGTACAGTTTAAAGGATAATTAACAAGTAAATACCATATAAACGCTACCAGGGTTAAAACATAAATCATTGTCAGTAGTTCAGCATTCCGGCGGGAGCTAGCCTCTATTCTCCCCTCTAATGATAATAACCATTAATAGTATGGCTGCTATGATAAGCACTTTGCCTTGCTTTTATAGGTTTTCCATCTCAGTATAAATACTTAAATCAGATGATTCTGTTTCACCTGTTTTTGAGCATTATATAAATAGAGTTAGTTCTATGCTTTGCATTCCTTGCTAACCTCACTTAATTTTATATTTGTGTGGTTAGTGGATTAGTTGTGCTTTAGTTCCTTTTCTTTTCTATTGTAATATGTTGTTGAGTACTAATTTCACAATGTATTCTAGTGTGCATGAGCTTCTTTGTGGTTTGCTGTTTGGAGCCACTCACAAATGTAAAGCTTCTATGCATATCTGTGCACCTGTCTCCTAGTATTGGTGCAAAATATTCCCAGGCTGCCTAGCTAAGAAACCAATCCCAGAGTCTCTGCATCTTCAGCTTGACTAGATAATGCTGAAGGGTTTCCAAAGAGTGTCTAGTAGTTTACTTCCTAACCAGAAGGAATAAAAGAATCCTGTCATTGCCCATAAAAGACTTTTTTAGATGCTGCATTCCGTCCTCTGTAACTCTTTTATACTGCTGTCTGTGACCCTTATTTTTTTTTGAGGCCTTTTTATCTTAATCGCTCCCCCATCATGGCCTGAAATAGCAGTTCTCAAATCGACATCACTCCTTTAGTAGATGGATGTGAGAAAATGTCTTTCTGTCATTTTTTACACCCAGATTACATTTGCCCCTGCCCAGGGTTCTGATCCTCCTCTGCTTACTGTGGCTGCACCAGCAGCATAACGATTGGCAGCTCAGGCTCTTTCTCGGGCTCTCTTAGAGCAATGGGCGATGGTTAACCCAGTCAGAACACATCATTTAAAGCCATCATCCAACAATGTTTTCATTATCTTCTATTCTTTCCTCAGCATCCTTTTCTCCTATGTCCCTTTATATATGTAACTAGAGGCCTGGTGCACAAAAAATTTGTGCACTCCGGGAGGATCCCTCAGCCCGACCTGTGCCCTCTTGCAGTCTGGAACCCCTTGGGGGATGTCCACCTGCTGGTTTAGGCCTGTTCCCTGGGGGATCAGGCCTAAGCTGGAAGTCAGACATCCCTCTGGCAGCCCAGGAGCCCTCAGAGGATGTCCACTTGCCAGCAGGGACCAGGCCTAAACGGGGTCCTGCTGGGGTGCCTGACCAGCCTGGGTGAGAGGCTCAGGGCCGTTTTCAGACTGACCACACCCCCTTCAGGGAGGGGGGTCCTGATGGGGTGCCTGGCCAGCCTGGGTGAGTTGCTGATGGCTGTTTGCAGGCTGGTCACGGCCCCCAGCCACCCAAGCTTCCATTGGAGGCTAGCTGGAAGCAGGTATCTGGGATTTATTTATCTTCTATAATTGAAACTTTGTTGCCTTTAGTGGAGGCCACAGCTGGCCAAGCAGGTGTAAAGCTTGGCTTCATCCATCACCGGGGCAACCAAGCCTCCTGCTTGTTCCAGCTCCATGGCTGCTGGCCACCATCTTGGTTGGGTTAATTTGCATACAGTCACTGATTGGCTTGTGGGTGTGGTTTGGATGTAGCAAAGGTATGGTCAATTTGCATGTTTCTCTTTTATTTGATTAGATTGATTTCAGAAAAAGTGTGAGGGAGAGAGAGAGATCAGCTGCCTCTTGCACAATGGGGATAGAGCCCACAATCCAGGCATTTGCCCTCATTGGGAATCAAACCATGACCTCCTGGCTCATAGATCGATGCTCAACCACTCAGCCATGCCAGCTAGGCTCTCCTATATTCTTTCCGTCCTTCAATTCTCATGGAAAGAGAAGACAGAAATGAAGTAGCAGCTGTCTTCATTTTTTCTTATTGGTCAGCCATCAAGAGTTACATTATGAGACTGAAACAGTGGGCCTATTTCTTCTTTGATCTTCTTGATCCAAACAAAGAAAAACAAGTCAAATTAAACGTTATCTACAACAAACAAAAAGAACTTTTTTCTTACACTCAGCATTTGGTCTGGTGTCAGCTCAAGTCTGAGAACCGCTTATTTTAAATTTCGCCTCTGAACACTATTCTTTATAGATAGATATTCTTTTAAATTGTCTCCTTCTTAAAATTTTTATTATTATTATTTAGACTTCTCCTTTTAAATGTTAAATGCATTGGAGAATATTCCATGCCACCTCATTTTCTGTAGGTTTCTCCCTTTTTTCTTCCTCATTGAAATTACTATTTGTGCAGTACGAACGGTATTTTTAAGACTTTACCCACCTTGGAGTTTGCTTTCTCTGTTATGGAATTACATGTCAAAGCTTCTGTCAACTTTTCCTTTTACAGCTTTGAAGTCTTACTTTCTGAAGTTCACAGTGCATGTCTGATTAAGCCCAAGCTTGATCAGAATACTTTTTAAACAGAAGAAAGAAAAAGACAGAAAAGTGTGTATACTTCCTTTCTGATAAAGGACTTCTCGACGTCTTGAAGTTTGTGGGCCTCTCCATCTCTTCAGTACAATATGCCAACTTTATGTACTTACTTACTTCTTCCCTTTAATGCTTTCCCCTTTTTCTCCTGGCTGTTCGTGAACCTCAGTCTGCCTTGTCAGGAAAACCTTTCTCCCTAAACTATATCTCTCGCGGTTTCCTTCTTTTAACCATCCTTCTGCTGACATACGCATGCTTAATTTCCCGCAAAGAACAACAAAATTAGACTTCTTACCATGTTTCTGGTGTGAAATTTGACCCATCACCATCAAGCTGATATTATAAACACAGAAGTTCTCTGAGGGCAGCGGTTCTCAGACTTGAGCTGACACCAGACTCACCCGGAGGCTTACTACAATGCACATTGCTGAGGCCTACTATGATTTTTTATTCAAAGAGTCGGAATTCGGATAATTTGCATTTCTACCAAGTTCCCAGGTGATGTTGATGCTGCTGGTGCAGGGAACACGCTATGAAAACGATTGTGCTAGAATGAAATATTAGAATTTTCTGAGCTTTTTCTAATTAAGAGTAACCCAACTCATCCTCAGACTTCGTTACTATATTAATGACAGGGTTTGAGCTGTTAGCATGGATTCACGTGTTTGCCATCTTCTAAGTAAGGGTTTCAGTGGTGTATTTTATGTAGGAGGAAAAATCATGACAGTTCAATGATTTTACCTCTGCAAAATGAAGAGATCATTATTTATCTACCATGGGTGTGGTAAGAAAAAAAGTGATTCTTAAAAGAAGTGGTTACAGTTTGCATTTCATATACATTGTAGTATACAAGAATAGTAGAGCATCATGAAGAGGGGGTTAAACTCTTGGAGGACTCTGTATCCCCCTTTTTAGGTGGGGAGGGGATGCAGAATGTGTGTAATGGCTGTTCCGGAAGGGAAGTACTTCACTGTCCCTCATAAGGTAGCTCACTGCCAAGATACCTTAAGTCAGCATTTTATTATTAGTCAAAAATTTAAGACATTTTGTCTTCTAATCACTGTTTGGGGAATGAGAGGAATAGAGAGCCCAAAGCAACATTTCCATCCACCACAAAGGGAGAGTACTCAGATAAGAGATGGTGCCTTCAGTAAATAGGTCTTGAGTGATGAACCTGCTGAGGGATCTGGAGAAGTGCAGCGTATGCCACGGCTCAGAGTGAAGGAGGCAGCATAGGAATAGAGAACAATTAGTCCGAGGACACGCTTTCTCCCACTCCAACACTCTCCCTCTTATACCTTTCAAGTATTTTTAATATTCCAAACCTCCATTCAAATACTATTATCATCTGAAATCATAAAAATGTGAATTTTTATTTTTTATTATTTTGTTCAGTAGATTTCACATATAAGTGAGATCATGTGATATTTGTCTTTCTCTGGCTGGCTTATTTCACTTAGCATAATATTCTCAAGGTCCCTCCATGTTGTCTCAAAGGGTCTGAGATCCTTCTTTTTCACAGCCTCATAGTATTCCATGGTGTAAATGTCCCACAGGTTTTTTATCCGCTTATCTACGATGGGCATTTGGGCTGTTTCCAGATATTAGCTATTGTAAATAGTGCTGCTATAAATATAGGGGTATATATATTTTTTCTGATTGGTGTTTCACGATTCTTAAGATATATTCCAAGAAGTGGATCACTGGGTCAAACAGCAATTCCATTTTTAATTTTTTGAGGAACCTCAATACTGTTTTCCACAGAGGCTGCATCAGTATGCATTCTCACTAGCAGTGTACTAGGGTTCTCTTTTCTCTACATCCTTGCCAACACTTGTCCTTTGTTGATTGTAGTCCTTCTGGAAGATGTGAGGTCCTAGCTCATTGATGTTTTAATTTGCATCTCTCAGATGATTAAGAGAGTACAATAGAGTCAACTGCTAATCTTTACTTCTAGGCCCTAATTCTAATCTCTTTTTATTAGGTACTAGGGGCCCAGTACACAAATTCGTGCACCTTGAAAGGAATTGTGGGTTGCAAGGCTGCAATAGGCACAGGGGTGGGTCTCAGCCCATCCTCCATGCCCCCATCCAGCCCCTCCTGCTGCGACCCCCAGTCCCCTGTCTGCCAGCAGCTCCTCTCCTGCTGCTGCTGAGTGATTGGGGCCGGCACCGGCAGCGGGTGTGAGCGGTGGCTGCTGGACCCAATCTCCCCTCAGGAGCAGGGGGAGGTGGAGAATCCCTGAGGGGCAGCTGGGGCCAGCAGCCCCCACTCGCA
>NW_006292334.1:2984292-2990154 GCF_000327345.1 Myotis davidii | reverse complement strand
GCCCGGCCCATCCTCCATGCCCGCACCTGGCCCCCTGTCTGCCGGCACCACCACTCCCACAATCTAACAGCGCCAGTCCCGTTTGCACCCACTGACTGTGTGAAGTGATTGGCGCCAGCGCCAGCAGCTGGTGCAAGTGGCGGCTGCTGCCCCGTTTGCCCCTCAGGAGCAGGGGGAGGTGGAGAATCCCTGAGGGGCAGCTGGGGCCAGCAGCCACCACTCGCACCCGCTGACGGCATCAAGCGATCAGATGTGAGTGGGGCTGGAACCGGCAGCAGGTGCAAGCAATGGACAGGACCGCTGTGTGCGGGAGCAAATTTTCAGTAACCACCAGAGGCTCGGGAGCAGGGGGAGGTGGAGAATCCCTGAGGGGCAGCTGGGGCCAGCAGCCACCACTCGCACCTGCTGACGGCATCAAGCGATCAGATGTGAGTGGGGCTGGAACCGGCAGCATGTGCAAGCAATGGACAGGACCGCTGTGTGCGGGAGCAAATTTTCAGTAACCACCAGAGGCTCGCCCCGATGGCAGCGACCAGTACTCCGCTTTGATCTGGCGCCCCCGCTCACCTGCTCCATCATCCCGCTGCAGCCGATGCCCATCACATTCCACGCACGTCCCCTAGTGGTTAGCGCACGTCATAGTGACCAGTTGTTCGGCTGTTCCAGTTGTTCAGTCTACTTGCATATTGCTTTTTATTATATAGGATTAGTATTATCAGGTTCTACCTTGTAACAGCAACTAGTCACCTAATAATGACTGTCCTTAGACATCTCTCCTTATTCAAATATACCATCATGGCTTACTTAAAATCACTTACGTAAACCTTGCCATTTTAGGTCATTTGTGGAGATTTTTGTGTGTTTTTTTCCTTTGTTTTAATAAAATACCAATAACTATAAGTAACAATAAAAATAACAATAACCACACAACCAGAATTCCTCAGCTAATTTTATTCAAAAGCTCAAGCTATCTCATTTTCTCCAACATCCTATAGCCCAGGATTTCCTAAAGAAAAAAAAAAGGTAATATCTCCGAGGGCCCACCATTTCTCAAGGGACACCTCATGTTTGACTCCTCAAAGACTGTTTATTGAACGGATCATTCTTTCAGGCCCTGCCTCTGTGCTTCTAAGATAATAGAGTTTTGCTCTGGGATGACCTGCTAGTAAGAAACAGCATCCCAGCTAATCATTCCCATCCGGATATTATTCTTAAGGACGATGTTTTGGGAAATGTTGTCCCCACTTCCTTTGTTGGGTAACACATGAAGTAGTAAGAATTTCAGGCCCAAATAAGTGAAAGCAAGGCTATGGCAGTCAACGGGGAAGATATTTGAGAAAAGGCAAAAACCACATATGAATAATAAGTACTGGTCCAGCTACCATTTTGACACACAGAGAAAAATATGAATTATTGGGATTCCTTTCATCTGCCTGCAACTTTCATGTACTGCCTTTCTCTAGTGTCATGATCTGGTATTACAAGTCTCCACACAATTCAAAAAGAAAAGTTTTTAGCTAAGGTACATATCACTTTGTGAAATGATTTTTGAGGAGATACTATAACTTAGGCAATTGCAAAACAAAACAAGTAAGCAAACCAAAAAAAAAAGCACTTGGTCTGACTCCAAGGAGTTCCCAGTAAGGAAGGGGATAAACAAAACTAATGAAAATACCATATAATAATTATAAATGTTATAGGAGCAATCCAGAAAATATCACACTTCAGAGGAAAGAGCTTTCTCCCAGTTTAAGGTTCTTGAACAATTTTTGTCAGTTTTAACTTTTTGCCACAGATAAGAATTTCTCTTGCAAATACATTGACTTATCTCAGATAATTCTGAAATTTCCTCAGAAATGCTGAATCTTTAATGGTCATTTTAATCCATTTTGAAAATCTGTCTATTTTACTATTTTATTATATTCAGGAAAATGTATTAAGTTATTAATTTTAATGCAATATGCCATTGCTTCAAAAATTGATCATTTTTGTTAATTCTTTATTATTTAACTTAATTTCTGTCTATTCAAGGCATTACTATGTCAAATTAAATTAGAATTTTGGACCTCCTCTCCCCCACAGCTATTCCCTGCTTTAAATGTACTGCTGACTCATGTGTCCCTAAATGATCAAATTCCCCTTTGCAAATAATTCTTAGCATATTCAATGACCTAATCTGATATGACTCTTTCCATGACTAGTTCTGTCTGCACAGATGCCTGGCTGTGAAACAGAAAACTCATGAGGTCACCTCTAAGGATATACTTTACATTATACCCAGCAAAAGAGAGTATGTTTTTTTCATACTCACTTTCTTTTAACTACACTTATTTTTTTCAATGTCTCAGATAAATTTTCTGGATTCTGCCATTATATGCTGAGCACATGATCCAAAAATGTCTCCACTTCTATAGAGAATAACCAAGTCAAGGACATAGGGTACATCATTATAATGAAATGCAAATTTCTCATTAAAAGGCAAATCCTTCATCTCAAAAGGTTGAACAGGATGCTACTTCACTTGACTTAATTTCCTATTAAGGCACTGAAAAAAGATTCCAACTACAGACTATTCTTTGGATCTGAACCACTTTCATTTCAATGAGTTGGAACATTTGAGTGTGTTACAAGTCCATATCCTACAAAATTTTATACTGAGATAATTAAACAATGTCAGTAAAGGGGTTGTCATACGTTATAATTCTTCCTTTGTTTACTATATTTTTCTCATCAGGGATGGTGAAATGTTTCATCAATATAGACTTTACAGGAAGTGCAGCTATTTTTCTGCATTGCTTTTCCTTTTCATGGATTTTCCTGACCTATTTTCCTTAGTCCTCTGGATTCCCCTCACAGCTTCTAGTCTTCTCACATTACTCACTTTCTCTGGACAAGTATGGCTTTAGCCACAGTCCATTGGCTGTGTAACACTTTGGATATCTCTAGCTTCTGTCTTGAGCAATCTACTCATAATCTTACTCATTTGTAAGTCTTCCCACCTTGATATTTTTCAGGTACCTAAAACTCAATATACAGAGCTCAATTCTAGTTCCCCTAATCCCGCACAAATGTGATCTGAAGCTAGTGATGCCACTATTGTCCTTCAGGTTCCTAAGCAACAACTATGGAGTTGTCATCTACTTGTCCTTTCTTGCCTTCATCTCTCACATTCTGTCTGTCACCAAGTTCTATTCATTATACTACTTATATATTCCTTTATTAACTCATTTTCTCTCTATTGCCACTTGCTCAATTTAGGGATTCATTATTTCTCACCTGGATGTTTAATGGAATCTACTCATCTATTGCTCTGTCAGTATTGTCGTAAAATCTCAACACACACACACACACACACACACACACACACACACACACACACACACACATCTCAGATCATTCCTCATATTGCTACCAGAGGGAACTGCAAACACATATACCTCATCAAGTTACTTGTTTTAGTGATTTTCAATGGCAACTATCTCACTTTCTTTTGGATGATACACAGTCCCTTTTGATGCTTCCCTCATTTCATTCTTCTTTTCTGTTCTGGGTGAGCAATAACAAACACCATTCCTCAGACTGCTTTTGGAGGGTGTGGTGGGACTCACTGCCCCTCCACAGCAGGAAGAGGCCTCTGTTATCTTAAATTGGCTAGCTCAGTTCGGAGGGCCAGTCCACTCTCTTAGACCCTGACCAGGCATTTCCTTGTAAACAGCGCCAATGCTCCCAGTCCATTCTAAGGGAGTGTTGTTTACCATGTTTGTGTTGCTATTGATGTTTTCAATAGTGCATTGATGTAACAATATGCATATGAAAAGTCTCCCATAAATACCTGCTTACATAACTGATTGCAGTGGCTTCACATAGCCCTGATCTTTCCATTGAAGCAGACACCCACTTACTAAGTTAATCATGCTTCCACAAAGTACCTCCATGTAAATGAAGGATGTCAGATTGTTTTCTTTACATAAGTTCTGTACAAAAGAGAGCCTCTCGCCTATTCATAAGGGATAGGCAAGACATAGTCAACTCTGAATGTCTGACTACTACAAAATTATGCAGAATTAATCTGTGCTGCAGTGAGAGAGTGACAGTGAAGGACAATGGACCAGCCTTTTGTATTTTTGTGCTTATATTTTGTAAAATAGCCCGGTTTGTAGCAGATGCTCTAAAAAACTAGATCTTTATTGAGAGTGTGAAGTGAAAAATAATGTCTGTGTGTACCATTTTTGTATTTCCACTTCTAACTGTATTTTCCCCTTCTCTTCACTTTAATATAACCAAGTCATTTGGTTGAAGGTATTTGCTATCAATGGGGAAGTTGAAATACATTGAATTCATATTAACACTGTGCTAGAAAAAATATTCTTGCCATTCTTTAGCAAACTTCAGTGATGTCTGTAACATGTTACAGAATAAGAGAACATTTAATATCTATAGCAAGCATGAAATACGGCACTGAAACAAATATATTGAAATCAAAGCTTTCTGTAACTTATTTTGATTAAGTTATATTCCTCTGAAATATCCAGTTGGGTGATCAGATGATGGATCAGAAAACACAAAATGAAACCGTCTGAGTTTAGAATAACCTCATTTGGCTTTTGCAGGCTGCCATTTTATATATGAAATTTAAAGACAGGTACACAACCAGGAAGCTAGTGAGGCTCCTTCCTGATTTCACCCGGTAATTTTAGTTGGAGGACCTTTTTGAGGTTGGGGGCGGGTTCCGTACTGTGGAACCTGCAGGCTTGATTCTCACTTCCATCATTTTCTGGCTGCAGAGAATGCCACAAAGTCACAGGTCCTCTTTCGACCATGAAATTTATCACAACTGGAATAAACTTTCGGTACCCAGAGTAAAAGCAGGTGACAGTGATGACGTACAGGCCTGACTCAGTTCCTGCACCCAGTGAATCCTGGGAAGCCTACGGTGAAGGAGGGTAAACCCCATGAACTCAATTGTCCCAGAAATTTGCTCTGTTACGATCATGCATTGTTTTCCAGGTTAGAGAAAGCCCATGCCCACGTGGTCATTTAAAGGGAAATTTGAGTCAGCAATTTTAGATTCCCTCTACTAGACCAGATACAACCTGTCTCCTAAAACTGCATTAAGCTGGGAGCAAGCTTTAAGTTGTATGGAGAGTGGCCCCCCAGGACTGGGATAAGGTATTAGCACCTTTTGTCCCCCCTTGTAGCTAAATATACCCTAATTAGGAGCCCTGGACCCTTTTTGTATTTGTGGTTTAGGCTGAGAGTCGATGGAATATTTTCAGTGCCAAGAGCCATGGCCTGAGTTTATTTCATTGTAAGATAATTGAATTACTCAGTCATTACTTTGTAACTAGAGGTCCAATGCACGAAATTGTGCAAAGGCCTTGGTCCCAGTCCCTGCCCACTGCCGCTGCGGCCCCGCCTGCTGCTGCCATGGCAGGGGGAGGGGAGACGGGGGGCTTCTGCCACCTCTGCTACTGCCCACCCACTGCAGCTTTGTCCAGAAGGAAGGATGCCTGAAAGGACATCCAGTCTATTTAGCATATTACACTTTTATTATTATTATAGACTAGTAGTCTGGTGCACAAAATTTGTGCACTCAGGGGAGGGGGTCCCTCATCCCGGTTTGCGCCCTCTCGTAGTACGGGAGCCCTCGGGGTATGTCCAACTGATGGCTTAGGCCTAAGGGAGCAGGCCTAAGCCGGCAGCCAGACATACTTAGCATTTCTGTGAGCCCAGCTCAGAGCTTCTGGCTGAGCAGCGCTCTCCCTGTGGGAGCACACTGACCATCAGGGGGCAGCTCCTGCATTGAGCGCCTGCCCCCTGGTGGTCAGTGCACATCATAGCGACCAGTCATTCTGTCATTCG
>NW_006292334.1:2978008-2984280 GCF_000327345.1 Myotis davidii | reverse complement strand
TTTTCATTGTTACAAATTGAACATAATTAAAGCATAGTGATTAATCACAAAAACAATATGTAATTATATATGCGTTTTCCGATGGACTTAGGCGACCCCTGTGAAAGGGTCCTTCGACCCCCAAAGGGGTCTTGACCCACAGGTTGAGAACCGCTGCTCTATAGGCTAAAGTTTTGTCCTTTGAAAGGAAAGTTAGTGACTTAGAAAAAATCCATTGACTGTCAAAATTATGAGAAATGGGGCTGCTGAAACTTGGCACTATTTTGAAATATTCAGAAGTAAATTTTAACCAACCTAAAATAAGGAGTGCAATTTTGATTAGAAGCATTACCTCCAAACTCCATGAAATAGGACTAGGTGATACCAGAACTGACAGCGCTTGGCGGGATATTTATGTGTGGCTGGAAGTAGCAGCAGTCATGTTTATGTAGTGGAAGCAATCAAATTCCCAAAGGCTTTAATGTGGGTTGAACCTCTGAAAATTGGCCTGATTCAGAATAGTAAATTCACAGTGATAGTTGCTTTTATTATAATGCAACTCTCTGTCTTAATATTTTTCCCTATTTCATAAAAATCTAAGTAAATCAATCGTCAAAATCTTTTGGGGTGATTCATCAAGTTTGCTTTTACTCACTGTAACTTATTACCACCTAACTTATTAAGTTTACCATATGTTCCAAACCAAAAATGGAGATATGTGGTCAAATGAAAGATTTTAATTAATAGATATTACTAATTAAGAAATCTCACATAGATATAAAATAAGAGCATTTGTATATAAGTGTTCTATGAATTGTTCTTATTTAAATAATAAGGAAACATGAAATTTAACCTGCCTTACTAAAATTAAAGTCCCCAGTTATTCATTACCTTTAATACTAACTTAGCTTTATATTAGCTTTAAACAAAAACAACTAGAACCTTCGCTTTAAAGAAAGATACCAGGTGGGCAATTTCTTTGCTCTCAAGAAACAGAGACAAATTATTTTCTAAATCTTTAAAGATTTATAGATAATCTTTTGCAGTAAGTTTTAAACTATCCTGCAAAAAAAAGGTATTTTGCTTATGAGTTAATTTTTCATTTGGGTATATTTTAAAAGTTTTATTAATTTTTAAAATTTTACCTTCCAAAGGCATCCAGATGCTCCTTCGCTAGATATATAAGAACATACAGTTTAATTCAAAGAGGAACTAATGCACTTCCTCAACCATGCCACATCGACACAGAAAATGTTAACACACTTGCAAAGGTGAACCTTTCTTCGTCTCCTGTGCTGAGAGAAGCAATATTTAACTCCCACATGGAGCCGCGAGATAGGAGAGTAGTTATTTCCTTGGCTTTATCAAGAGGCTTTCAATTATTTTTATATCTTTGAGGCTGAATATCTTGGTGGTTGTACAGAACAATTGCAGGGGTCTCATTAGAATGTGTATCACACACGATACTTTCAAAGCATGTCTGTCCTTTCAGGGATTAAAAAGAAAAGGTAATTTAGTGAAGATAAAATGGACTTAGGCACACGTTGGATTCTTTATCTGGCATTTTACTGACATACTTCAATAATATCCCTCACTGTGACTTCGAGGTAGTTGTCTTTCAAATAAAGGAAGGACAGAAAGGGAGGGGGAAGAGAAAGAAAGGAAACTGGAGACAGATCAGAGGGGTGGGGGAGATAGGAAAGAAAAGAGAGAAAGAGCAGAAGAAACTGCTAGGCAGGAGGAGTAGGGGAGCAATGAGTTAGAGCCAGGAAGAGACAGGGAGGTTGTTCATATAAGACAATGAGAAACTAAGATCTGATTCATCTTCAGTAGAGATATAAGGGTGTCACTTTTGTTTTATCAAAGGGTTAAGATTCTAACATCAACTGCATATGAATGCTGCACTCTTGTTTTCATACTCTTTCACTGTGTGTTCATTCTTCTACGCTTCCCTGAATTATGTGCCCCAAAGTATTTGATTTAGCTTGGGAAAGGTACAGCCTTCATTTCCTACTTTCAGTGAATCTGGAAGTCTAGTTGGAACGATAAAGCAGATAGCAATGGTAAAGGGCAATGTGTATTCATATCAGAGGAGAGCTCTGTGAATGAAAACAATGATACAATCTTGGAAATCAAGGAAAATGGAAGTTAGAAAAATGGAGTTCATAAATAGCAACCCTATCTGCAAGCTGCACAAATTGATGCCATATTTCCTGAAAGTTTTAATCAACCTCATAATCTAGATCTTTGCAATTACAATTATCTGGATAATTCAAGAAAGAAATAAACCAGCTTTTACTAAAATGATGCTTTATGCATACCCTAACTTTTTTTCATTGGGCCAAATAATTTGGCCTTTGTTTTCAAATTAAAGAAAAATAATGCATGGGAAAGAAGGATACAAAGACAAAAATGAAAAAGAACCCCATGAATTTTGGAATTCAAGTTCAATACAAGAAAAGCGATATTGAGCTACCAAGTTCCTCAAAATATTATATTTGAAAAGAAAACACACAGCCAAGTGCAAGGTCAGATCAGCTCCAGACTTAAGTGTGTGTTAGCATTTTACAATATTATGGAACCCAAGAATCTGCTATGGACTAACCTATAACTTCAAGGTTATTCTTCATTACATCTTAATGGACCAAATCACAGTCCTTAATGAAGAATGAACAAACCATAATATCTCAAGTTCACTGAGATGCCACAAGGCACATTGCTTATAACATAAGCCTGGAAATAAGGGAGTCCTGATTCTTGGCCCTCTCACCTCTCCCAACTGCAGAAGTGACATTTGATTAGTAGTTGTATCTAATTTATCCCTCCCATTCCTCTCTACCCTTTATTCAGTTCCCTTAACACATTTGTTATTATTTTTGTTGATGAGTCCCAATATTTTAAAAAAATAATATAAAATAGCCCAACTAACCAAGAAAACAGACAACCTATAATTCTATACGAAATAAGAGCCAATGTTAAAATGTTGATAATTTCCTTTGAATATTTATATGTGCATATTTGTTTTAACATGGCTGAGATCATGCCATATGTAAATAATTTTTGCAGCTCTCAGCAATTATCTTGATTCTTCAGTGATGTATTCCATGTTATAATGCTCTATTCTGCTTCATTTTCTGCCCTATTATTTCTGTGATTTGTTTCTATAACAAAATTATAAACTCTTGCTCTAACCAGTTTTGCTCAGGGGATAGAGCATCGGCCTGCTGACTGAAAGGTCTCAGGTTTGATTCCAGTCAAGGGCATGTACCTTGGTTGTGGGCACATACCCAGTAGGAGGTGTGTAGGAGGCAGCTGATCGATTTTTGCTCTCTCATTGGTGTTTCTAACTCTCTATTCCTCCCTTCCTCTCTGTAAAAAAATCAATAAGATATATTAAAAAATTATAAACTCTTCCAGTACAGAGACTTTATCTTTCATTTATTTGCCCTTATCTTGTTTTCTAGACATAGACTAACAATTCACCTTCCCATGCTCTCAACACAGATATTGTTTTAATTTATTGGATTTATGGGGATCATTAGAAGAAATAGGTCACTTCCAACTATCCTTGCATGTAAACTTTTCTTCAAGAATTCATCAGCACCCCAGAAGACATGCTGCTTTTGGGTATGGGAAAAATTTATTTTCAGAATAGTATGCATTCCATAAGATCTGAAAAGTCTTTTTTTTTTGATGCTCATATAATCAGTTAGGTAAGTCTTGGTATAGACAAAGCTATGAGGAGGGGAAAAAATGATCTAATGCCCCCTATCTAGTGCCCATCTCTATCCTCAATACACACCAAAGGTTTTATTCTTCACACTGCTGGTAAAGAAAGCATTAGAATAAGCAAATCTCCACACTCACTAGCAGTACCCATCTCTGCATCACTGCTCCTTGGTGCCCCCGTTGGATATTTCAGTCACTCTCAAAGTCCCAGGAACTCAACATGCTTACTCTCCTTCCTAGACCTTGGCACATATTTGTCCTTCTGTCTGGAAGAAGACCATTCCTCCCCATGTCCACCATCCACATTTCCACATGCACTTGGGTAACTGTCACTTATGCTTCAAGTCCCAGCTAAGATGCCACCTTCTTTGGAAAGTCTACTTAGTCCCTACTAGGCTGGGTGATTCCTTCTTAGTACTACCTTAACATCTTGTGTTAACCAGTACCGGATGTCTGTCTGCTTATTTATCTTCCCCAACCACCCACTCCACCCAGAGCCATAGGCTCTTTGAAGGTAAGAACTATAGCTGCTCACCATTCTGTCCTTCATAGCTGGCTGACACAGAGACACAGAACATGCACTCACTGAATATTTCTTGAGGAAGGGAATACCATTGCTCTTCTTGCCTGTTTCCATCTGTGTGTCATGTACTAGGAACCCCAGGAACTCTCCACGTTAGTGCCCCATGTAGATACCTGCAGTGCCTATACTTTTGATTTGCCCTAACTTTCCCATTTCTGTGAGGATGTTTTGAGCTCTGTTCTGAGGTTTGCCTATGTAGGTTGTCAGTCCGATCTACTTTTCCACTCAGAGGTGCTGATGGCCCTGATGTCGCAGGCCTTATAGAGTATGTGGTTGTCAATTAGAGCCTTTGTTGGAGAAGTTTCTTAACCCACAAGGAAAGCTGTCCTGGAGGAGGAGACTTTCAATCCCTCTAGTCAGGGCCTTTCTGCATTCCTGAAATGCTCCCACAAGAGGGATGTATATTCTTCCTTTATGTAACCAGCATCAGCGTTAAATGTTCTTAGATATGAACTACTTGCCCATGAATAGTAGTGATTCTGTTATCAGTAGAAGTGGAGTTCTTGGGATGTTGTGAGGAAAGGAATTTCCTGAGGTCCCCATAGGAAGATGGGATTTCCTGGAAAGCATTATTGATGATGTAAAATTAGGGGAGCTCCCCTCCAAGATGGGGGTTCCCATCTCTGTTCCTCTCGCCATGGAAGAAGTTCAACCTTGTCTTCAGCAGGCCAGAATTAAGGCCACTGCCCATAGTTTCCATGTCATATTAAAGTCCAGTCCAGTTCAGCATCTGGCTAGCTTAGCTTGCAGTCCACTGCATTGTGGGGTCTGCATGACCTTGCTCAAGGTCACATGTCTATGAAGAGAGAATATCCGAATGCCTGGGTGAGTGCTAGTCATGGAGCAAGAGAAAAGGGCACAGGAAGAGTGGGAACTCTTTGGGGATTTTAACTTTCCAAGATTTCACTCATTTCTGACGGGGTCTACCCCCTAGCCAATCCACTGTTCCTCAGGCTAGACTAATAGCCAAGCACTTTCACTATATCAGCCCCACTTCACTACACATATGCCTATCTCCTCCTTCTCCTCCCAACAATCCAATACCAGATGGGGAAGAGAGGGTAGTTAATCTCCTTGGAGGAATAATGCTGTGTGAAGCTGTAGTTTCCTGGTGAAGCTTCCCAGCTGACCCCTTATAATGTCTAGCCTTCCCTATGCTCGCTTCCTTTTATTAATAGTAATATACTAGCTAATTAAATGACAACAATTCTTTTGTGGAAAGACTCATATAAAATGGTAATATTGCTTCTCATGGAAATTTTTGGGATAGAGTCACAAATATGAGGTACAAAGAAAAAAAATGTTTATTGTTTCCTTGCCTCACATTTAATAGAAATTCTAGCTCTACTTCCACAAATTGTTTCTTAATTTGTACAAATATTTTACCTGAGTAAGGAGAAATTGCAAATATTTACCCTAAGTAAAACCAATACAGGGGAGATGATACTCATGAAATAGAAAACCGAAGCTAAAATAAATTTTACTAAGAAATAAATTAATTCATCTGGGCTACTGAGAGATGATTTACATCTAGGCAAAATGGGGCAAATTCTTGATCTTTTTCTGTTTGATAAGAATTCTCTCTGGAAACTATTCAAAGAAAGAGGAAAAAAAGCTATTGGGTCCAGATTTAAAGACAAGAAAACCTTCTTGTTTCTATGGAAATGAACATGGGTCATCTAGTGTTTCTCCTTCCTTCTTATTTCTTTTTTTCTCCCCCTAAGGGCAGATTTCTCCAGCCTACTTTGCAGTATCTAATGACTTTCCCACAAATGAATCATTAAATACAGAGCTAATAAGACCTTTAGAGAGAATGTAAGCCAAAGCTTTTATTTTGGAGATGAGGGAGTTGGCATTCAGAGAAGTCATCAGCATGTCCCCCGTCACCCTGATGTAAAGTATTACAACTGGAATGTGCAACCAGGAGTTCTGTTTCAGTCGTTTGCTGACAAATGTAAAAAAATTTAGATGGCTAAGTGAA
>NW_006292334.1:2967999-2976550 GCF_000327345.1 Myotis davidii | reverse complement strand
CCCTGAAGGAGAGACTGAAAAGAAAGTTCTTAAGTCTTGGAACCAAGTTGGCCATGTGTTAAAAATTTCCAAACAAGTCAAAGTTAATTGATATGTTAGTGTGTTATGTTAAACATATCTTATATTCTAACTAGAGGCCTGGGGTATGAAATACATGCACCCCACGGGTGTCCCTCAGCCTAGCCTGTGCCGTCTTGCAGTCTGGGAGTCCTTGGGGGATGTCCAACTGATGGCTTAGGCCCACTCCCTGAGGGAAATGGGCCTAAGCCATCAGTCAAACATTCTTAGCTGCCACTGCCACTAGAGGCCTGGGGTATGAAATACATGCACCCCACGGGGGTCCCTCAGCCTAGCCTGTGCCGTCTTGCAGTCTGGGAGTCCTTGGGGGATGTCCAACTGATGGCTTAGGCCCACTCCCTGAGGGAAATGGGCCTAAGCCATCAGTCAAACATTCTTAGCACTGCCACTGCCACCGTGCTCACCAGCCCTGAGCCCAGCTTCTGGCTGAGCGGTGCTCCCCCTGTGGGAGCACACTGACCATCAGGGTGCAGCTTCTGCGTTGAGCATCTGCCCGCTGTTGGTCAGTGCACATCATAGTGACCAGTCATTCCACCATTTGGTTGATTTGCATATTAGCCTTTTATTATATAGGATTTCATTTCAGCAGCACAGAAAATTATTTTTTAACCTTCCTCTTTGAAATAAAACAAGAAATGTATGATTGGACTCTCCTAACTTAGTAATATGCATAAGAATTTTAATTTATTCTTTATCAGAGCATTTTAACACTTTAAAGCCTTCATTTTGAACATGACTCTTGATTTTTCTTTTTAACTAAAGGAAAATGAACTTGCTTTTTCTGTATTTTCTGTGTTTCTACTAAACATGAAGCTCTAGAGACAAAATTCAAGATTGTTGATGATTTTATTTAATCCCACTTTATGTGTATACTTGATACCGAGAATAAATCAGAGAATAAATTAAGAAATATGTATGAGGAAAAATCTTGTTTAAACAAACTAGCAAACAAAAGCACACACACAAAAACAACCTTACAATTCCTTTAGAAATATCACTATCTACCATACATAGGAACTAGTATTCTTGTTGACAAAGGAACTAGTATTCTTGTTAGCAATAAAGGCAACTGACCATCTAAAAGTTTCCAACATCATTACAGGGTCTCCCTCATCAAATATTAATGAAATTTGAATTGCAGTTGCCTTGGACAGGAGCTGTGTTTCCAAATTGTCTTGCAGTCATAGCAAATATCTTAATGCAAACCTAATGCATATATTGAGCAGATATGACACTTACTCCCTATAATATCAAAGCATCATCAAGTAATTTATTTTCTGCATAATTTTTATAGCATTAATGTCTCTTTCCTCTTGCATCTCTTTAAGAATTTATTCTTTGATCATATCTCTGAGAGTTTAATTTTCTTTTCCACTCTAGAGGTGTAGCTTGCATGGGAGTAATTTTAAGAGCTACAAGGTAGTAACTATAAACTAAGAGTAGTAACTGTAAACTAAAAAAAGACCAAAAGAGCCTAAGATATATATATTTTTTTCCTGGCATTACTGCTCCTAGGGAGATAATGTGATGAGATGCTTCATGGCCGTGAGACAGCATCGTGACCTGTACTTCCAGTGATTCACCTTGGGACAATTTACCTACCAGGGACTGACTCAGCTGACATTTTATTCATGCTGCATCAAGAACCAGAAATACTGCAGGGGCCTTCCAACTGAGCTCTTTCCTTTAAAGTCATCCGACTCCCTAAATCATGATCCACAGAGCAATCAGAGTGAGCACTCCCAAAAGTAAAGCATGCTATACCCCTTGCTTAAAACTCACCAGGGCTTCCTACCACAGGACAGTTAAGTCCAACTCAATATGCCTCTCATGGCCCTTACAGAAGAGACCCTGCTTTCCTCTCTAGTCTCAAATCCCACAATTTCCTTCAGTTCTTTGAACATCTCGTGCTGTTCTTTGTCCCAACCATAGTGCATACAAATCCTTTTTCTGGCTACTCACTAAGTCCCCTTGTCCGTTGACAGGCTTACTGTACATTATTAGTGTGCAGAGGAAGTAGAAGAGGAAAACTATTTAGGGGAAAGATTTCACTAAACTAAGCAGATTGGAAAAAAAAGGATAAAGTTTGTTTTCTTCTGTATCATCTCTAATTTCTATGCACACCTCTCTTCATCTGATGTCCTACTGTCCTCAAATACTTTGAGCTGTCTCTTACTTCTCCCCTTCTTAGCAAAGTAGTCTCCAAAAAGTAATGTTACCACACCTCTGAGTGAACTCACTGAGTTAAATATTATGATGTGTTTATTATACATCAGGCTTTGTTCTAGGCCCAGGGAGATTATCGGTAAGCAAGATAGGACACATGCCAGCTTTTAATGAACACACATTCTCCTGAAAGAGACAGAAAAAGGAATGATTAAATGATCCATGGAGGGTCACTACAGGTAGAAATGGTTAGCAGGAAGGAAATGATATAGGACCATGTGATGGAGTGATTGCTGGGAAAGAGGTGTCTAGTTTATACTATGTGATTCAAATAGTCTATTAGAAGCTGAGATCTCCATTAGGAAGTAGCCTTGGCCATAAGAACAGAGAAAAGCATTCTAAGCAGAGGGTATGGTTGGTGTGAGGCCATGAAATGAAAATTAACTGCAGGGAGTAGGTGAAAAGGCAGAAAAGCTGGTGCAGAATTCATGAGTGGAAGACTAGGAGAAGAGGTCTGTGGGCTCAACCAGCAATGAGCCATGCAGGGCCTTGCAGGCATGGTAAGGGGTTCTTATTTTATTCCTAGTACAAGTGGAAGCTAATAGAAAGTTTTATGTGAAGAAATTGTGTGATTTTATTTATAACTGGGGAAATATGTTCCACCTTTAATATGGAAAACATATTGAGGAGGAGTGGAAGTGGTCACAGGATATGACTTGGGGACTTCAATTTATCTCATCCTAATAATGACAGTTGAATTCAGTGAAACATTGAAAAAGGAGAGCATATGAAAGTAATATGTTACCATCTTGTCATATTTTTATTTTAAGATTTATCTTCATTGAGACATAAAAGTGATTTTGCACTCAAAGACATTTCAGAATTTGTGTAGGAGGTTTCACTGGGAAAGGAGGAAATGAATCACCATGTGTTAAATGGTTGGCTGTTGGTTTAATGGAGAGGGAAATATTGGGAAAAGGGGATCTTCATGTAAGATAGTTTTAATAATAAAGAACATTTAGTGGAGAATGGGGGCCAGCCTGACTTCCCTGAAATCACCCCATAGAACTCTGGAAAGTGCTGAAATTGAGGTTGTCTCAGTTGAGTTGGAACCTTGTGTTCATCCTTGTGACTGGCAGATTTGTCTTCTTAGAGCCTCTAGTTGCTTATTTAATTAAACAAACCAGTTCTATCCAATGAGTGAAGTAGAATGTAAAAATAATCAATTTATGGCTCTATTAGATGTAATGATATCATTCTGACATTTAGATCTCTCCAAAGTAGGTTTCTGGACAGTATTTTCATAGAATAACTAGAGGCCCAGTGCACGAAATTCATGTACAGGTAGAGTCCCTAGGCCTGACAGGCGATCAGAGCCAATCAGGTTCCTTAACTCCCTGCCTCCTCTTTCCGTTGCCGCCATCTGTGTGCTGCCACTGTGAGGTACCACACCTCCCCACCTCCCTGCCTCCTCCTTATCTTGCCACCCACACACCGCCACCACACGGTTCCCCCTGCCTGCCTGCCTCCCTGCCACCTCCTTCCCTCGCTCCCTCAGGGTCCCACTGCCAGGTTCCGTGCCACCCCCTGGTGGTCAGCCCACGTCATAGTGAGCGATCGAACTCCCGGTCTCATGGTCAAACTCTCTAGGGGACACTTTGCATATTAGCCTTTTATATATATGGATAGAGCTGAAAATGTCTTCAGTGTCATAAACATTTACTCATATACTCATATCTACTCACTTTATAAATAAGAAAATGGAACACTAGGAGGAATGAACCAGACAACGGTTTTTTATCCAATTAGAATGAGATGCACATAGTGATTCAGGTCACATGACTCCTGATTATGTATTCTCTCTATTAAGCCTACCTAGCTTCTTACATGTCCAGAGGATAATTACAACATATGTGATATTCTCTCCTTTTTCCTCCTATACAGAGGCACCTATGAACTGGTTAGTTTAGGAAACTGAAAAACTCTTCTGCTACCCCTTACAAAATAATAGAATTCCCTTTACAAATAATGAATAAAAGTATATTTCTCAAGACTGTACTGAGGACAATAATTGTACCAATGGCTTGTCTCCAATATGAACCATTCAATAGAGCTTTCAATTCAAGGACATCCAAAGACCTTGCTAATTTTGTTCTTGTTCATGGAGTAAAGCAAATTAAGAGAGAGAAACTCATTCTATTTGTTACTTTGATTTGAATATAATGGAATGAAACCATATTTTTTATGAAATAATAAAAAAATGAAAATTAGACCATCTCTAAAGGGGGGTAAGATGTTAGCCAAAGCCAATGAAGATCAGTTATTTAATAATCTATATTTGCCTTTTTAAAATTTTTACTTTTGTCCGGATACATTACCAGCACCTTCTTTGATCCACTATAATTTCCAAATGAGGCCTAAGGGATGCATAAATCTTTGTTCTGCCACTAAAGATCCCTCAGAAATGTTTTTTGATTATGAAAATGAGTAAAGATACGTGGAACTGTACATTCTCAAGTGAATATGTACAGCTTTTAAAATAGTCTTTCAAATAATCAAAAGCACAACTCAACATCACAGATGGGATTGCAAAGAAGTAGAAACCAAGACTGGAACTTAAAATTATACCAGGCTTAAAACAAAAGTAAACAAGCCTAATTAAGGGTCTATGTTTCCTGGACTGAAAGACAGGAAACTGTATTTCACAATCTCTCAGTATGAGTCAGGATTCTCACGCCTTTCTCAAAGCTTTTCCACTTTTTACTTACAGCTCATCGGAGAACACACAGGGTTTCATGGAGATAGAGCTTTGTGAACCTACAGCTGGAATTTTAGTTTGATATTTATAAGTTAAAAAGATGACTGGAGGTGGGAGATAAACCAAGCAAAGGAAAAAAAAAAACTCAATCAAATTCTTACTTAGAATTATATTGTTCACTTACAGCTGGCCAGATTGAGTTAAACAGAACGATTATTTCAATTGAACATGTGGAGAAAATATGGGTGTGTGAAGTGACTATAAAATTTCTTTCTCTTAATTCTGGATGATGCTACTAACAACATTTGTACTCTCTGTAAATTTCTCAAACTTTTGTGTTGCTTTTGGTGATGTTAAAAATACAAATACAGCCCTGACTGCTTTGGCTCAGTGGATAGAGCGTCGGCCTGCAGACTGAAGGGTCCCGGGTTCGATTCCAGTCAAGGGCATGTACCTTGGTTGTGGGCACATCCCCAGTGGGGTGGGGGGGGGGGGGGGGTGCGGGAGGCAGCTGATCGATGTTTCTCTCTCATCGATGTTTCTAACTCTCTATCCCTTTCCCTTCCTCTCTGTAAAAAAATCAATAAAATATATATTTAAAACATACAAATACAAGCAAGAACCTCAGATACAGGTGTCTGTACTACACAAGTCCACATTAAGTTTGGTAAAAATAACCATGGTTATGATGTTGTTGGTTTGTTACCCTTCTGTACTACCCTTCTAGAAAGATTTGCTTTCTGCTCTGAATCTACTCTTTTATATCCTCTTGAGAAAAATGGCTTTCCTAATCTAACAGAAACAATTTATTTATGGCACAAATTGACCTTCATACCTGTGTCCCACTCAATACCTGCATTTTAGATGTTACCCATTTTCAATGTTATATTCCATCTTGCAACCAGATATTGGTGTCAATATTCCATCTGACAGCCATTGGCATTAGGGTAAATGACAGTGTGGCAAAAACAAAACAAAACATAGAGAACAAAAACTGATTAAAATGTAATAATGGCTGTCATGGATTTTGTTCTAAGTGGTAAGGTACATTGGATGAGAATCAGTGTCTGACTCAGGAGCACCTTAAATAAATATCTTACTCTTATGATCTTGTCTACTCTACCTTATGTGAAATTCTGAAGTTGTGATGACTTTTAACAAACCCACTTGAAATGTTAGCAGTCTCATTTAGGGGGTTTGTCCACTGTATTCTATGGGAAAGAGGTCAACCTACAGTAAGACTGAGGCATGTATTCAGAGGGAAAATTATAATGAGTGAATAGATGCTCATATCAGATTTCAAAAAACATATCAATGTCAGGGCCATCCTGACAGGTTGAGCCGGGCTGAGGCAGGGAGGTGGGAATTGAGAAAAGAAAGAAAGACAGGATAGCAGGATAGGGAGGACTGCAGCTCATTTGAGGAACTACAGCAAATTTATTAGCCACTCAATGCCTTTTATACACAACACACTGAATAGGAGATCTGTCAAAAGGAATGTATTCTTTGTCCCTCTTAATCTCTAAGGGAGGGACAGAACAGAATGACAAGTTCTCAGTACAGCATATCTCAGTAAATAGTTACAGACTTCTTGGTAAGCCATGAAAGGCTGTTCTCATTCTACAAAGGTTGCTCTCATTCGACTGATAACTTCCATCCAAACAAGTCTGGGAAAACTGTGTGGGTAAGGGTCCCAGCCTTGCTAGCCCCTTCAGGTGCAAGGACCTTGCCAGCTTACATCTGGCCCCCAACATTTCATCACTATAAAATTAATTATAGAAACAAAACAATATTTTCTTCTACTTGTTCTGTGATATGCAGTTGTATTGCCAGAATATAAAGGATGAGTATGGGTGTGTGTGTAAAGTTTGTGTGTCTAAGTGTGTATGGTGTAGGTGTGTGTGTTATCCCTAGAAAGTTTAGCACCTATTTATTAAGTGAATAATTAGTTTAACTTTTGAAATGTTAACTCATACCATGCTTCATTTTGGGCTGAAACTGAATCATAAAACTTGATCCACATTAAGGAATTACAGTGGGTTGTTACAGAAGGAAAAGGTGGCAATGGGGGTATGGATGAGATCAAAATAATATTCATGCCCATTTCCTATGCATGTGGCAAGACTTGTAGAGCTTCATAATTCTCTTTGCATCTTTTCTAACCCTGATCACCTTGCATGGTATCCCATGTGGCTCCCAAAGGCGAAACATAAAATCTAACATGTCACTCCACCCACATCAGTCCCACAATTGCTAAAGCCCATCTCTGCCTTCCTTGTTCTCCTTCACTTAGAATAAGAAGCTGCCCTCTGGACTATGCATCTCTCTTGTAACTTACGTCTCCCTTTGTTTGTTTTCAAGGATGGGAGGAACAGTTTTATTGGACACCAACTGGGCGGGGTAGTAGAAGTGCCAAACAGCAAGGACCAACGGGTCAAGTCAGCCAGAGCCATTCAAATCACCTACTACCTCCAGACCTATGGCTCTGCCACCCAGGACCTCATAGGGGAGAAGTGGGAGAATGAGTTCTGTAAGCTTATGAGGAAGCTCCAGGAAGAGCACCAGGAACTCCAGCTCTACTCTTTAGCATCCTTTAGCCTTTGGAGAGACTTTCATAAGACCAGCATCCTGGCCAGGAGCAAGGTCCTGGTGAGCCTTGTACTGATCTTGACAACAGCCACCCTCTCCAGCTCCATGAAGGACTGTTTGCGCAGCAAGCCCTTCCTAGGCCTCCTGGGGGTGCTCACAGTGTGCATCTCCATTGTCACGGCAGCAGGGATCTTCTTCATCACTGATGGGAAGTACAACTCCACCCTGCTGGGAATCCCCTTCTTCGCCATGGGTAACTATCCATCCTTGTGGTAATCGGATTCTTACCTGTTTGGGGCAAGGTAGTACATTTCTTGAATTCTCAGGTGGAAGTCTGATTTAATTTTGTAGCGGTGTGTCTGTGTGATGCGGTACGATTTCACGTGGGGTGGGTCTGCTTCTCCTTATTGTGCCTGTCAGGAAAGTATGGGCTGCCCGTTTTTCCATTTAGGTTGAAGAACTGAATGCTGTCAAATATTTTAAATTGCACAACACTGTAATTCTCTACTCAATGTCTTCGAAAATTATAGGTCACAGATTGTGGAGTACAGATTTAAGGAGATCCCAAACCTTCAACATTTTCAAACAAAATTTTATAGTTTATATTTATGGGCATCCTCAAGTTGTTGATGATAAAATTTTCATAGTATGAAAATTTTGAGAACTGTTATGTTCTAATCTCAAAGTACTTCTTTATTAAATATTAAGTCATTTCCGTTTTTTTTGCTGACAGTATAATCCATTTCCCCACATCTATATAAAGAAAACCTTCCAGCTGCCAATTAAAAATATGTTCATCTCTGATGAAAAAAAAACTAATAAGCATCCTCAGTTAAGATTATTCCTTCTTGCAAGTTTTCTGCCAGGCATACATAAATGGTCTAGAAAATTGTGCGTGTGTGTGTGTGTGTGTGTGTGTGTGTGTGTGTTTGAAAAAGATAAAACAATTTATAGTGGGTA
>NW_006292334.1:2967381-2967915 GCF_000327345.1 Myotis davidii | reverse complement strand
CTTCATTGCTGTCCTATTAAGTTAGTTCATCTAACTAAGCCTCCGTTACTTCTTTTATAAAATAAGAATAATTATACTATCATCTTTAAAATTTTGTTTGTTGAGCTTAATAGGCCATACCTAAAGCTAGTAGCACATAGTAAACACGCAATAAGTATCAGTAGATTTTAGTGGTTAAGCTTGTGTGTTAAGTGTAGAGGATTCAATGGTGAATAGGAAACAGCCCTCGGCTTAGCACATAGTAAACACGCAATAAGTATCAGTAGACTTTAGTGGTTTTCTGGTGTGTTAAGTGTAGAGGATTCAGTGGTGAATAGGAAATGGATTCATATTGTAGGTACTGAGACCAAACTTCATCTGGAAACCCAACTTCTTTGTGGTCCTATTAAGTTAGTTCATTTAACTGAGTCTTTGGATTCATATTGTAGGTACTGAGACCAAACTTCTTCAACTGGAAACCCAACTTCATTGCTGTCCTATTAAGTTAGTTCATCTAACTAAGCCTCCGTTTCTTCTTTTATAAAATAAGAATAA
>NW_006292334.1:2949657-2967155 GCF_000327345.1 Myotis davidii | reverse complement strand
TCTGGTTAATAAAAAGGGTATTTGTTCTTCCCAAAGAACTATATGGAAAGACATTTTGCCAGTGACAGGATGAGTCTAGATTTGAACCATTTAATAGTTGTTATGTTTTTTGAGCTCAGTCTCTTTACTTGAAATAGTAATATCAGATTCATAAGAATCATACAGCATGAATCAAAAACGAAACATGACTCATTCCATATGATGTCACTCATCTTTGGGATATAAGACTGAAACTTATAGACACAGACAATAGGATGGTGGTTACCAGATAGACGGGGATTTGAGTGTAGTAAAAGGGGCCAAATGCATGGTGACGGAAGATGTTTTGACTTTAGGTGATGGGCACACCATGAAATAGACAGATTATGCATCATAGAATGTATACTTGAAACCTATATGATCCTATTAAATGCCACCCAAATAAATTTAATTAAAAATAATAAGAATAAATTTAAAAAATGTTACTCATTCAGATTGGAAAATTAGATACCTTAGAGCCTACTATGGCTTTTTTTCTAAAACTGGTAGTAATAAAGTAGGCAATGGAAAAGTTTATCAGAAGAGTCTATAATACATCAAAATTTAAATTTCATACAAATAAGAAGAAAGCTTGTCTCTTGTGATGCTGAATTGCAACACAGGCTCTACAAAATCAGAGTGGTGTTTCCATCCCTCAAAGAAATAATAAAAACACTGAAAGCCATGATGAGGGAAAAGGCCTGACATTGCAACACACACTTCTCATACTCTTTTCTCTCAGTGACTCTAACCCTGGACAGTATGACTTTTCTTTCATACTCTTTTCTCTGAGTGACTTTAACCCAGGGCAGAGTATGTGAAGAATTTAGGAAGCCTTTCAGTATTTCTGCAATTCAAACCCTTAAAATATACCAAAGTAAACATTTGTGCTATGTTCTGAAACATAACAATAGACATGAAAATATATACTCATTTAAAATATTTGCTCTGTCAAGGAGAAGGTTGTTTTGTTGTGTTTTATTTGTTTGTAAAGTAAAGATCCTAAGACTGAGAACTAGTGAAATGAAAGGAATAATACCCAGCACTAGGAAATCTGGGTTTTCATCTCAGCTATTCCACTATTTTCATATGTTTCATTGCTCAAGTTAGTATAGTATTTTGCCACTTTGTCTGAGTTCTTCATATATTAAAAGAAAGATTTTGAAATTTTGAAGATCCTACAGTATTATTCATTTCATTCTTTAACTGAGGTTAGAATTTTATCATTCTTTTATAAAAACAATGAAGGTATATATTATCCTCAAATATATAATCTCCATTCTCCTTTGTTGACTGCTAGTGTGCGTGTTTTTGGGCAGACACACATGCAAAGCCTTAGACACACAAAGCCTTAGACACAAAAAGTACACCTCGATGAAGGTGGTGAGGCTGAATGTAATTTGAGCATCAATAAGTTGAGTTTGGCAGATACATATCTTCCAGCGGTACATACAGCATTGGTTAAACTAGTCTTTTAAAGGATTACAGTTAACAAGGGCTCAAAACTGCATAATCCAAAATCAGTTGTGTGTAAAGGAAAGAAGTCCAATTCCTTTGATAAGCCTCTATTTCTATTCCCATTTTCCTACAAGGATTTCTCAGAGGCCATGATCATGTGTTCTATTATGTTCTAGGATTCCAACCATTCATCCTCATTAGAACTTATTCCTGTAGCTGAATAAATATGTCACTAATGATGTTCTGCTCTCCAGTCATCTTATTTTTGATGACCTCACTTCCTTCTGTACTGCATTTGCTTGTTCTTTTTTGTGACCATTCATCCAATTAATATACCCAAGGTCATTTCAGAGTCATATATACTGTACCTCTATATCCTGCGTTTTTTAAAGCCTGCATCAATTTTTATATTTTGTCCTGGTGTCCCCATAAGTAAATTTATGTTTGTGTAATTGTATATTACAGATGTAGGTTTAGAAAAGATTATTTTATGCATATGTATTTTCTCTAGAAAATATATCAGAAAGAGAAATCCAGACATAATATTTTTTAGAACCACCTTAAATTGCCCCATTTAACTACTGCCTAATGTCCTTTCCCTATACAAGCATAAACTAATGAGAATGCCACTAATTTAATTTATAAGCAGTTGTCAGCATTTGTTTTAACCACATTTGCTTCATGTGGATGTGCCTTCTCTTTATGCAAGGAGAAATATGAGCTAATATTGCACACAAATGCCAGGCTGGTTCCTGCTTGATCTTGTTGGTCTTCTGTGGCTAGTTGCCAAGGATATTAGTAGCCTGGGCTCACTATTGTTTTTGCTGCCCATCCTCAGTTTGTTTTATATTCTAGGAGCCTTACTTTAGTCAGTTCAATGCCTCTGGATCCATGCAGATGACTTGTTTTCTCACATGAACTCAGAGTTTCCAGATATGAGACTTTTATTCATCATCTAAAACTGAGTTTCATATTCATCTATTTATTAATTTATTCAAATATTTATTGAGCACCTACTATGTTCCAGATATTTTGGGTTCTATAATAAAAGGCATCCAATAGAACTCATCAAGTTGTTGCCTGTATGGATTTTACATTCTAGGCCTGCACAGGGCAGCCATCAGACAATAAGCACATCTAATATAAATGATGTTATATTATTGATAAGTGATATAAAATCTTACCTAATAATAGACAAACATGTAAATTAACTGTCCCTTCGCTATGCTCACCAGCCAATCGGGAGAGTATGCAAATTAACCCAACAAAGACAGTGGTTAATTTGCATACGTAGGGGCAAAGTGGCGGAGCAAAGACTGAAGGCTCCATCCAGAGCCACGGAGACTGAAGGCTCCGTCTGGAGTGAAGGCCTGGGTCCCGGGTGCCGAGGAAAACCGGTGCCGGCAGCCAGGGGAAGGGAAGGCCTATTGCATGAATCTCTTTGTGCAATGGGCCTCTAGTATAAACATAAAACAGGATAATGGATCAAGAGCACAGACAGTCAGAGAAAAGCTTTTTAAGAAAAGATGAACTCGCCAAAACCGGTTTGGCTCAGTGGATAGAGCGTCAGCCTGCGGACTGAAAGGTCCCAGGTTCGATTCCGGTCAAGGGCATGTACCTGGGTTGCGGGCACATCCCCAGTAGGAGATGTGCAGGAGGCGGCTGATAGATGTTTCTCTCTCATCGATGTTTCTAACTCTCTATCTCTCTCCCTTCCTCTCTGTAAAAAATCAATAAAATATATTTGAAAAAAAAAAAGAAAAGAAAAGATGAACTCGAAGCAGAGAGATTAAATGAAATGAGTAAAGGGCCACATGGCAACCTCAGAAGAGAGTGTCCCTGACAAAGAGAGCTATACATGCAAAAGCTTTGAGAGGAACCTTGCATGGTGAAGTTCAGAAAGAGAAAGAAAGGGAGCAGAGTGGGCAATTGTCTGAGTATTATAAGAAGGGGTTGGGGAGAGTACTGTATAGCCAGGTCATATAGGGCACTGAGAACTTAGGACTTTAGATGGAAAGCTATCTGAAGCATTTGAGACAAGATAGTGTGCTCTGACTTGGACTTTAAAGCATCTTTGTGCTACACATTGTAGCTATTATGTTATAGCATCTTCCACTACAATATGGAAATTAGTCTGTAATAGAGCGAGAATGGTTATAGGGAAACTGTGGAAAAGGTTACTGGAAAATCTTCATGGGATATAATGGTGGCTTGAAATAGTGTGGGAGCTGTGACAGTTGTTAAAAGGGATTAGACTCAGGATACATATTTGAAAATAGAATTGACAGGATTGGCTAAAGGACTGGGTATGATGTGTTAGAAAAAGAAGAGTCAAGAATGACCCAAGCTTTGAGGACTGAATATCTAGTAGAAAGAAGTTGCCACTTACTGTCATAGGGAGATTGTGGGAGGAAAAACTTGTGGAGAAAAATATCAAGAGTTTAGTTTTGCTTCTGCTTAGATAGAGATGCCTATTAAGCATCCAAGTGGGAAAATGTGGGGTTAGCTATATAAGACAGTATGGAGATTGGGTTCAGAAGTAAAATCTCTAAGTTGAAGCTGAAAATATAAATTTTGAATTCATCAAAGAACTGCTAAAAATGAAAGACATGGATTCTAATGAGATCAACTAGCAAGATAAATACAAATGGAAAATCAAAGTCTCAAATCTGATCCTGGGACCATTCTAATGCTTAGAGTTTGGGAAATGAGCCCGATTCAGAAAAAGACACTAAGAACAATCAGGCAGTGAGATAGCAAAAAAACCAAAACACCAAAAAAAAAAAAAAAAAAGAGAGAACATTTTTCCAGCAGCCAAGGAAAAAGTATGTTTCACGAAGGAGCACAGGATCAATTGTTCCAAAAGCTGTTAAGAAATTGTGTCCAATGAGAAATAAGAATTTTTTTTTATGTGGCAATTTGAAGGTAATTAGTGACTTTGACAATATCTGCTTTGGCAGAGTGCTGAGGGTAATTTCAAGGGATTCGATAACACTTGGCGTATATCAAGTGAAGATGATGAGTAAAGATATATTTTTCAAGGAGTTTTGCAATAAAGGAGACTACCAATGATTGCATGGTGATGGGAATGTGCAGTAAAGAAAGAAAGCTTCATAGTAATGCAGAGAGAGAAGGAAATTATGGAAGCAATATCATTGAGTAGGAGAGATGGGACTGGATTCAGAGCTCAAGTAGAGTCATTGGCTTTATATAAGAGCGTAGACAGCTCAGCTACAATTAAGAAATGGAAGGCAATATATATGGGTAGATCCAGATAGATTAGTACATGTGGAAATTCTTTTCTGTGGCTTCAACTTTGTCAGTAAACTATCAAGCAAGTCCTCGGCCGAGAATAAATTTGGGGAAGGAGATGTTGATTTGAAGAAAGTGAAGGGAGTTTGAAAGAATCACTTTGGAAAATTGGAGAGTGAATTAAAGAAGAAAATTTAAGAGAATAATTAGGAAGCACTAAG
Source organism: Myotis davidii (assembly GCF_000327345.1). NCBI lineage: Eukaryota > Metazoa > Chordata > Mammalia > Chiroptera > Vespertilionidae > Myotis > Myotis davidii. The sequence continues at coordinate 2,962,206 of NW_006292334.1, read as the reverse complement.
GGTCCATTTGAAGTCTGTGTACATGAATTAAAAAAAGAAATCAGTTACCATGATTGCTTAGTCCCTTCCCCTCCCCGCCCAGCCTTATAGCTGTTTCAGGGAAGAGTTGAGTAGGCATTGAGATGAATTTGATGAGGAAAAAAATAGAGGGTTTATAGTGTATGCAGAGTGACTATATTAGAAGATTATGAAAATTATACTGATTAGGGTTAGCTATACTACCTAGACTATGTTGCAATAACAAGCAATGGCTTTGATTTACATAGCCTAACACAACAAAGATTTCTTTATTTTTAAAAATATTTTATTGATTTTTTTACAGAGAGGAAGGGAGAGGGATAGTTAGAAACATTGATGAGAGAGAAACATTGATCAGCTGCCTCCTGCACACCCCTCACTGGGGATGTGCCCGCAACCAAGGTAGATGCCCCTGATCAGAATCGAACCTGGGACCCCTCAGTCCGCAGGCTGACGCTTTATCCACTGAGCCAAACCAGTTAGGGCAACAAAGATTTATTTCTTGTTCATAGTGGAGTTTGGAGTGGGTCAGAGAGCTCTCTTGAGCACTTCTTTATGAACAGGGAGTCAGAGATCCAGGATACCTCGATCTTGCAATTCTGACTCCTCAGTTTGTGCTCCTAGTCCAGGGGTGGGCAAACGTTTTGACCTGAGGGCCACAATGGGTTCTTAAACTGGACCGGAGGGCCGGAACAAAAGCATGGATGGAGTGTTTGTGTGAACTAATATAAATTCAAAGTAAACATCATTACATAAAAGGGTACAGTCTTTTTTTTTTTAGTTTTATTCATTTCAAATGGGCCAGATCCGGCCTGCGGGCCATAGTTTGCCCACAGCTGGCTTAGAGCTTAGCACTGAAAGCACATTATCTCCGGAGCGTACATCCTGGTGTACAGCTAGTTCAGCATCTAAATCAGGGGTGGGCAAACTTTTTGGCTCGAGGGCCACAATGGGTTCTTAAACTGGACTGGAGGGCCGGAACAAAAGCATGGATGGAGTGTTTGTGTGAACTAATATAAATTCAAAGTAAACATCATTACATAAAAGGGTACAGTCTTTTATTTTTTTAGTTTTATTCATTTCAAATGGGCCGGATCCGGCACGCAGGCTATAGTTTGCCCATGGCTGTCCTAGTCCAAAGGGGAAAAGGTGGAAAAAAATAATACCTATTTGTAACTGCAGCAAAAGTTACATCTCATCATATTTTATTAGCCAGAACTGGACAATAGCCATCAGCTAACTGCACAAATTTGTGAAAAGGTGGAAAGCCAATGGATTATTTTATGAACATCAGTTGCCCCCTTTCACAGAAACTAAACCAAACAATAAAAGCAAGAAGAATTGTTCCTTCATCCTCATCATCATAGTAAAAAGCTGATTGGGTAAAAATATTCTCACTTATTGTGGGGTCAGAAAATTGCTTTAGGTTGGAGTCTGCACTACTTATTGCTGTAAAACAATCATGAAACTTTGTCATGCAAAACAACAACCATTTCATTATGCTCATGCATTCTGTCCTCAGTAACTTGGTAAGGTCACAGTGGTGTCAGCTCTCCCCACCTCCAGGATGTCTAGAGTCTCAGCTGAGATGGTTTAAATAGCTGAGGGTGACTTGAATGTTGAGGGCTGGATTCATGGACTAGACCACTCCCTTCCAAGATGGATTCTTTGTGACGTGGTTACCATGTCTAGGATTTCTGAAGGACAATCTGGGCTGGAACTGTTGAATACTGCCATCTGAACAAGGCGTCTTCAGCATGGTGTTCTCAAAGTAGTCAGACTTCTTTTATGGTGGCTTCAAGGAAAATGTTTTCTAATACTTCTAATAGTACTTGACCTAGGGTAGACAATAAATTCACTAGGAATGAATGGATAAATGGTCGCATAGTGTTTCTTAAGTGGGTTATGATCTATTAGAGAGTCATTAAAGTAAATTAATGTATTATAATCTGCATTTATATTTTACTTCAAGAATAAAGAATAAAAAGGAATAGGAAATATTAGAAGGTATTGAAGTAATATAGTATTTTTGTGTCAAACTTTTATTTCAATTTAACATATACGGGTATAATAGATCATGATGTAAGTTGTATTTCCTAATGTGAGCCACACAAAAAAGTTTTAGAAAAATTACTCTAGAATCTTCTTTGAACTGATGCCTTACGCAGATTATGCAGATAAGTGGAGATTTATTGATGGGGAGAACTCATCAGAAGCAGAGGTAGCAGCTCTACTTGGTCCTGCTGGAGGCAGTATCTCCATTTAGAAAGGGGCAGGGTAACCAGAGACAGAAGGGGGCTCCTTTGGGGCACTTCTATTTCCCCAGGTATGAGCCGGGAAAATAGCATATAGTGGGTCCTCTCAGGCTTGATGGTTGGCTGTAGTTCTTTAATGATTATGTTATAGTATTGGAAATGTTTCTCAACAAATTGGTTTTTGCCACAGGACCTGTTTTACTTAAGGTCCTCAAACTCATCAAAAGCCTTCCTAAAATAACCCCATTGCTGGAACAGAAATAACCTTATTATGGTATCAAGAATGTTCAATTAGAGCTGCTACTCAGCCCATTAATTGCACCCACCTAGCTTTTGGTGATAAAGTTATTTCCTTTGGTGATAAAGCTATTTCTTTCGGCGATAAAGTCATTTCCTTTAGAAAAGGGTCCACCAATGATGTGAAAATCCCTATGCTTAGAGCAGGGGTTCTCAACCTTGGCTGCACATTAGAATCACCTGGGAATCTTTTTAAAATCCTGATTTCTGGGCCTCATCCTCTGGAAATTCTGTTTCTTTGTTATGGGGTGGGGCCACAACACTAGTAACAAAGAAACAGAATTTCCGGAGGATAAGGCCCAGAAATCAGGATTTAAAAAAGATTCCCAGGTGATTCTAATGTGCAGCCAAGGTTGAGAACCACTGGCTTAGAGGCTTGGAGTCAGAAGAGTTGGAGTCCAGTTCAGTCCTTCCTCTTACCTACGAGTCATTTATTCTTTCTGAGTCTACCATGTTTTCTCTTGCAGAAGGTGAGGGAGTCAGACGGATTGTTCTTTAACATCTCTTCTACCTTTACTCTTTAATCAATAAATCATTTATTTGAAGCTTACGCTACATGTTACCTCATCTAGATTTTTGTCTCCTTGGGGCCTGGAACTGGGTCTACTGGAATCTTTTCCAGTGTCTAGTCCAAAGTGTGCATAGTATGCATTTTGCAGAACATTGACTTATGGGTGGCTTCTTCCTGTTAAAGTTCTTATAACAAGAAAAGTCTAAACTTTTGGTTGTTTCTAGCTTGGATATCTAATATCTACTTTTATGTTATTCTTTAGTTTTAATTTTTTATATTAGTTCTTCTATAGTATACGTGAAATGGACCTCCTGAATCAAACGTTTTTAATTAGTTAAGACATTGGCTCACTAACTGGTTTCTGTGGACTTTGAAGGAAGTGGGAAGGGAGCAGATCTTGGCATAACAAGTAAGAAGTTGAATTTTATTTCAAGCATTTGAGGTTGAATTGACTATTTTGTAGTGTTTATTGTGTAACACTGTCCAACATGAGTAGTAATTATATCCTGCCTCCTTAATATTCTGCATTTTCTTTGGAATCAACCTTCATTTTTGTACTTTTTACTGCTAATGAGCGTCTTCCAGTGGTAGGTGGAATTTAGGAATGAGGAAGAGAACTGTTACATAATACAGTTTGACTCAGAGTGAGAGGCATATGGACCCATTTTGGTGATCTTTTTTTATCTCAGGAGTAGTTGATATGCTAGTTTAGACTTTTAAAATGGAAAGATTGATAAATAAGCCATATGCTGCCTAATATGTTCTGCCCTTGTTTCTTATCTCATAAAATCAGATAATAAATCAGGCTTGAACATTTAAGCAGACGGGGAAATGAGAAAGACATCAATTTATCCAGCACATGGAAGAACTATTATATGCTAGGTACTACCACCTCTCCAGCATGGACTTCTCAGCCTTCCTCGAATACATGCCTATCACAAGCAAACTTAACCATTCTCATTAATCAAAGTTGACTTGCACATCAGAACATGCCAAGAAAACATATTACCGATGCAGGGAGCTGCAGTTGCCAACCAGAATGGGATTTTCTGAGGAGCTTCATCAAGGCAAATACTGCATCAAGGAAAATGCTGCAATTTAAAGTCTTGAAAATTGAAGGGTGAAGAGCACCAAGGCTTATGCCATTGCTTTTTTTGAGAAAAGCAAAGTCTCATCTAGATTAAAAAAAAAACTATTTAAAAACTGGAGACTTACTTCTTAGACTCAGTTATTTTTCAAGACCATATTTTCATACCCTGATATTTAATGAAAAGGAAAATTTGCAGAGAAACATAATATAAATCCTTTGCTGGTTTAAAGATCATAGAGGCCAGCCGTAAGCTTCTGAGAACTGAAGAATCCCTGTGCACCAATTCCCACCTGCCTTCCTGGAACACCGTGTTTTATGTACTGTATGCCTCCAATAACCATATGTCATATAGTTTTTGTCCAGAAAAATTCTATTACTTAAACCTTGGCTTATAGATTGTATGCACTCTGAGAGTTCAACTTAATATAAGGAAGATCCTGCTGTTATTCCTACTGCTTCCCCACATTGACTTGGCCTAAATGGGAATAAGAATATATCCTGCCCAGTGATTGTTTCCATTGTAAGCATAACATCCTAAGCTAAGTAGTATATTTAATAATATAAAACAGTGAAGTATTATTTAATAATATTTATTAATAGTATTTTAGATGACTTAAATGATAAGTACAGAATATAACCATAGTAGTCAATGTTATAAACCAAATAATGAAGGAAAGGAAATACTTTTATCAGAGACAACTAGGTATACCATTAAGTTAAGCTACTTTATAGCAAAACACACACACACACACACACACAAACAAACAAACAAACAGCTAAAACAAAGGGGGAGAGAGGAGGAAACAGGTTAGATGGCTCATTTCATTGCGTATAACCTAATCAAGATTACACACAGAAAAGAGAGACTGATGAAAGGTTCCTAACTTGTAGATTTTAGGTGAGTCTGTGAGGAACTTAGTAATGACTCATCATAATACTTAACAGTAAGTCAATAAATTTACTCTATAATTTTACCACTCTCACCTTTCTTTCTTCTGTCATGGTTAAGCAAGGAGGCAACTTTATATATTTAACTGTGTTGGCACAATATTTCATGAATAATAAGTGCTCAATAACTATTACTTGAATAAATTACTTATAATTTCACTAGGCCACAACAAAGATAAAGGTTATTTTTTTTTGAATTTAATATAAATCTATTATATGAAATTGTGTGTGTTCTTTTAAAAAATGTAGAACAATGGCTTTTACACAAAGTCATTGAAAGTGATGATACAATGTGGGGATTTCGGATTTCCAAATATGAGAATTTAACCTAAACATTGAATCTTTTGTTTGGTGCTTCATGCCACTTCAAAGTATTCCCATGGCCATTTTATCATGAAACTGCTTCCTTATTTGTCCAGAAGTAATGAGGGCAGCTGCTTCTGTTAAATAAGGAAATAAAGTCACCAGACATTGATGCCCTGAATGGCAAGCTGGGACTCTCCTCACAGTCCTGCAAAGTTTGAAGAATAAAATTCTTGGACTAAAATATTTTAAGCAAAAGTGTGGAAGTTTATTGCAAATGTATACAAAATCCCCCTGGTGAGGGGTCCCCTCTCTCTAAAATGTGAAAAAAAAAACAACAACAAAAAACCAAACACCTAGTCCCATGAGTCTCTTTGTATAAACACTCAGAGTTTCCTTGCTTGTTCTTTCCACTTTCTAGTTGGACCTTTCCTTATGTTATGTCGCCTGTTCTTTCCTAATTGGCCACTTCCCGTTTTCCCTGCATGGTATCAGTTTCAAAGATTCAAAGCTCACCCAATGGCCCCTCTTCTTCTCCTTATCTTGTAACATTCTTGTAAACAATCTGGCAGCTTGGAGCTGTATGCATTCCTCTCCCATGGACACCCCTTTCCTTAACTGCCTCTTCTCCCTCTAAAATCCTTTCAACATGCTGCAGGCATTCTGGGAATCTAGGGACCTCGGTTCGAAACCCACTGTGGGTTCTTAACTTTGCACAGGAAAGAATTCAAATGCCAGCCAGCATAGAGTGTAAAGTGAAAGTGTGTTTATTAGTGAAATAGTGAGACAGAGCTAATCCACAGACAGAGCAGCCCCCCCTTTAGCAGAATTTGCTTCCTTTATTGAGGTTCCTTTAATTTAATAGGGGGTGGGGTGTTCAAGAAGCAGGAGGGCTACTCGGGATCTTCCCAGGAAGTGGTAAAGATTTCTCAGAGGAGTTTTGTGGACCATTTTGTGTCTTTATACAGGTTTTCTATTTCCCTTCAAAGAAAAAATCAAGAAGAGCCTTCTCACTATATGCTCTCCAGAATACGCAGGCTCAAACACATATGAAGTGGCAGCTGCATACTTTCAATGTCAGTTTGAATAAGAGAAAAGACACAAAGGAAATACTAGTAGACACCTGTTTCACATGAGCCACAGATACTAAGAATGTGCAGGTTGTTTTTGATGCTGTAACAGATATCATCATACAAAATAATCTAAAAGACTGAGGTCTCTTCTAAATTTTGCCGTGAATGGTTAAAACGCATCCTCAAACCAAATGAGCATTTATATGTGGATCTCTCTAAACTAGAGTCTTGAAGCAACACAGAATGTAGCATACGGCAAACACATCTGGACCTGACCAAAGGTGCTCTGTTTTGTTTTGTTTTTAACCTAAGTAAAAATGGGAAAGGTGGCCCTGCAGTGTGAAACTAAGGGCAGTGTTGAAGCTAGGCTCTAGTGTATTGATGATTTCTGTGTAAGTGTAAACATACAAATGTGTGTATACATGTATTTATAACTTTCATTTTCCATATTACTTTTAGGTTTTAAGAGTCACACCATATAATAAGGCTCAGGGTGAAATTAGTCCATGTTGGATCAAGCTGGTCTCTGCTCAGTTTTAAGCCATAAATTCGGTGGGGACAGGGGTAGTCTTATTTCCTTGTTAAAGGTTTCTATAGCTTTTATTAACTGCAGCTGTTTCATACTGTATCTCAGAGCTATTCCCAACCATCCACAGAGCCAAGGTAGAACCTGTATCACTCCATTTTCCCTCCCAGGTTCCTTGATTCTGTTACCTGATCTCAACTTGAGCCTGGCACTCCCTGGGATGCGCTGGGGAACTGTGAGCCTTGGAAAGAATGGAGCCAGCAGACCCCTGGCTGTTCCTTCCTGCTTCTGACCATGCACTTGCTATTTTTACATGACAATTTTCATAAAGATTTAGTTTGAGGAAGAATTCCGGAGGCTTAAAAAATGTTTGAAAACTGCTAGTTCTCTACCATTTTCTTGTGCCTCCTTCATAATTTACTGGAAAGTAAAAACTAAACTTGAGATAAACTAAGTTTATCTGGGTGGCTGTGCTGAGTTCAACTGTTATACCCACATACTTCCTGTCATCATTTTACTAAAGCGTTTCCAGAGGTGTGATTTCCGCTTAGGACCTGCAGTTTCTCTGTAGACAAGCCAACCTATTTTTAAGATGCAGAAAATCTAAAGGCATGGAGGCAATGACATCGCATGGTTGACAGGGGGAACTGAGTGAGGCAGCCAAGAGACTCCAAAGGGTAGGATTATTTCTAATTTTACCGTATTCCAGGTTGGAATGTCTGTCTCACCGGTCAGGAAATTGTCTTGTAAAGGTACAATGGTAGACTTCGATTCTCAATGAAAGAAGCCCATTAATTAAGTTGACAAGGGATAATATATTAGTCAAAAATCTCTCTTCTGCTAACCTTTTCAAAAAGTGGTTTACATATATCCCCTAACTAGCTTTTCTTTCTTGATATATATATATAAAAGAGACCAAGCATTACTCAGAAGGCTATGTGATGAGCATGAATTAGAACACAGTGACCTCTGATGAATTTCCTTGTTACCCTTAAAGAATACTGCCAACATGCCCACCCAAGACTCCCAGATTCAGTGCAGTTCTCCCCTGGAAAGCTCTGCATACACAACACAGGTGTTCACATGCTGGACCCTACCATTCTAGGTTGGGCATCTTCTTTTGTTGAGAAACTTTCTAAGATGAGTTGATACCACTATGTTAGTAAATGAACTAAGTAAACAGTGTTTCTGATGATTCTTCCCTTCTCTTCCCTCTCTGAGCTTTTGATGATATTTTTCTTTTTGGTTATGTTATTTATTCCAGTCTGTTTATCCCCTGGCCCATTCTGCTAATTCTTCATCAACTTATCCTGAGGGATTAAACCCCTAAAGCAGCAACGTGTTGTATGAGCATTTCTGTATTCCCCCACCCTACCCATCCACTACTACCAGTGTGCCATCTACTCACTCAGATCAGCACTGCCGTGTTCCTAGAACAGTCTGTCCAAAGGAGACCCTTTGGATTAATTGCTGTGTAGCTTCTCATTTCAATTCACTTCACATTCTGCACTTCGACCAAACTGCTTTATGCCCAAATACCCAAGACTGTTTCATGTCTCATGATTGCCCCCAACCCCACCCCCTGCCCCACATATGTCCTTCTGTCTCTCCTTGTTTTGATTTTCAAGCCTTAAATGTCTTTTGCTCTATGGTGTTTCTTTACTGACTTCCAAGCCCAAGAATGACTGATTTCTTGTTTTGTCTTTCCTTCTTTATATTCTCTCTTCACTTCTATACTGAGCTATAAGTCCTTCCTTAGAAAGGATTTACTCTTTTTGTATCCTCAGCAACTAGTAGAGGGGCTGGCCCAAGATAGGAAGCATTTAAAAAAAAATCTTGGGGTTGATTGAATGAAGGACAGCTCTGGCATATTGGGCCACTCTGCATTACTGGCCTCACCTTTGGATCCTTGGATAACACTTGAGCAGGTTCCTCTCTGTTTGCACCTCTGCCATCACCAATAAATTTTCTTCTCTACCCTCTCTTTCCTGGTTTTTGCACTAAAAAGCTAATTTGTATGGTTCCATCACCCAGACTCCCTTGACCTCTAGTTTTTTCCCCTGCCCTTTTCCTCCTTATTTTGACACTATTTCTATGGCAACTTCAGCCCCTGACAGGCAGCCACTCCTCCATATCTACAGTCCTTACTGAACCGTCTTGACCCTGTTTCCTCCCTTTATTCCCTTAGACTTAAAGTGCCAATAGCATCCTGCTCTTGATAGTCTGTGCGCACCTCAACATTCCTTGTTGTTGTGTTGGTGGTGGTGTTATTTTAATGGCTCTGACCATAACTTGGTAAGTAATCTCTCAATTAGGTATTTTTATTTATACTATCTGAGAGATATCTATATCCTATTAATCCTCTCCATCTCTTGCAAGATATGATACAGCACCCAATATCTTGTTGGATTTGATATCCTGCCCTGATGTCCGTCTGCTTGCCTTAAGTTCTTGCCTATCTCTTGACAACCAACCTTCTTTACTGGGTCCTACTCTCCACCAACCCAACTCTTGGCCCTCCCTGGACCTAGCAGCAGCCTGCATTTTCTTATCTGAATTTGATTATTAACTGGCACCTCGGTACCTGCTGCCATATTCTGCTTAACATACTGGACGCCCTCAGTTTACAATATCCTTTGGACATTGTGCATTGTATCCACTTTTAAAGGCCAGTCTGATGTCAGGATTCATTTCCCCCACTTTTATAATGCCTGCACTTTTCTTTCTCAGCAAGTTGAACTCTTGAAGGCAGGCAAGCTTCCTATGCAGACTTATTTTTGCATCATGTATGACTACTGTGATATGTCTTTTTTGCAAAAGATAAAAAGCAAATATCCATGTTTTTTCCATTACTTGATAAAACTTGGGGCTGCCCTTAATAGAGGCTAAGCACTTTCCAAAAACAGAGAGAGAAATGATCCCACTGGAGAATTCCATGTTGCCATAATGATTTTTAGGTCATGGTGGCTATTTTCTTCCTTGTACCTAGTTTAAGCTAAAACCAGTTTGCTATATAATTGTTGCCTTACAGTCAAATTTTCCAAATATATATATAAAAAGAGGCTGCCTGTCCTTGTTTTGTGCCATGATGTCTGTGCTTTTGCAACTATAAATAACATTGGCTCTCATTCCTGGCACATAACCCTGCAAGCTTCTATCTAATTTGCTGTCCATACTCACCCTGAAGTCATTTTCAGCATTACTGCTTTCCAAGTATTTTCTTTTCATTGAGTATCTATGTCTCACTTTCCATAAAGCTATTCATTTTCCATTTTAAGGTTGACAGATATCCTTCTACCAACCTTTAATCTCTCTGAGTGGCAGTATTTTTAAATTTTGTTTTCCCTTATTACCAAAACAATACATATTATAGGAAAAAAATAAAAGAAAGTATAAAACCACCATCCAGAGATAGTTGTTGATAAAAATTTAATATATATCTTTTGACTACAGCTAATATGTAGATACTAGAGGCCTGATGCATGGATTCGTGCACTGGTGGGGTCCCTCAGTCTGGCCTCTGCCCTCTCACAATCCAGGACCCCTGGGGGATGTCAGAGAGCTGGTTTCAGCCTGATCTCCGCAGGCCAGGCTGAGGGACCCCACTGGTGAATGAATTCATGCATGGGACCTCTAGTCTGCATATAAAGATCTTCAGTTAATCTCTTCCCCCCTTCCCCCTCCCCGCTTCCTTCTGAGAGTCATCAATCTGTTCTGTGTTTCCATGCCTGTCTTTCCCCTTTGAGCGTCTTTCCCCTGGTGGTCTTTGTGCATCATAGCTACCAGCTGAATGTTCAAATGGTCAAAAAGTTGCTTAGGCTTTTATATATACAGATATAAAACAAAACAAGATAATTCTGTATTTATATTATTATGCAGCATTCTTTTTTATTGGATAGCTCAAGAATTTCCATATATACAGAAAATGTTAAAAAACAGTATTATATTATTTTTAATAGTTATATGATCAAACGTGTATGAACACTGCTCAGATTAAGAAATAGAACATCACCAGCATCCCAAAAACCTTTAAATATCTCTTTCTATTCACATTCCCCTCCTTTGCAATAAACATTATCTTGACTTTTAAGAAAATCAACTCTTACATTTTCTTTATAGTTTCACTACCTATGTTACAATGTGCATACAAATATATGTTATTATACCTTCTTCATGAACTAAATATTTTATCAGAATAAACAGATTTTCCATCTCTAGAAATGCTTTTAGCTTTAAAGTTTATTTTCTATTATTAATATAGCTTCATCAAAATATTTTCTTCATATTTAAGTATATGATTTTGCATTCTTTTAAAATCAACCTTTTGGTTTTCTTAGATTTTCTATGTCTTGTATACTATACATAGTTGAATGTGAAAAATTTTCCCTTATGATGGGAAAATCTTTGTCTTTTAGCTGAAGAATTAGTCCCTTTAATGTAATTTCAGATGTCTTTGGATTTAAATCTACCGTTTTATTTTGTGCTTTCTATTTGTCTCACATGTCCCACATATATTACTATCTATATATTTTTTCACTCTCTTTTTGGTCATCTTTCAGATTGACTTAATATTTTTTATACCTTTTTCTCTTCTGCATGTTTCAGATTTATGTGTTTGCTTCTAATTTTGTGATTGATATAGGGGGATTATAATAATCATACTTGTCAAAGTCTAAAATTTATTAAAACTGTCATTTTCATCCTTATATAATAAAGAAGTTAGATCATTTAATCTTTATTTAGACCCCATTGTGACTTATATTTTATTACTCTTTATCATTTTAATTCTATTTAACATTACTAGACATTTAAAGAAAATTATAGTTCATGGTCTTTTTCATTTACTCACATACTACTTTTTTGATTATCATTTCTTCTTGAATCTCAAATTTTTGGAGGTGATTAAGCCATGAGATTGCAGCCTTCATGCTGAGGATCGGTGTTCTTATAAAGAGAGTGCAGAGAGCTGGCTCCTCTCCTCTACCACATGATGAACACAGTGAAAGGGGTCATCTATTAAATATACCATATTACAAGGTGAAGGAAATACATCAATCTTTTTGTTTAAATGCTACCTATGTGGTACTCTCGCAAATTTACATAGGAACTGGGTAAAAATGCCATTTGGTTCACTGCCAAATGTTTGATATTTCTGATTCATTGTATTTCACAAATGCAAAACTAAAATTACCCTTTTTTACTAGGTTCTAAGATTAAAATGACATGCTAGCCTAGATTATCATAATATTTAGAGGTTCATTTTTTTAATTTGAACTTCATAAGCCTTTAAGCTCTAAGCATAGCTAACTAACTTAATTGGTAACTTGCTACATTCTTTATTTTTTCTTAATATGGTACAATAACATTAGGCATTTACCAAAATGTTATCCTATTACACTCAAAGACTGAATTTTGATATATGGTTGCACTATAAAAAAAACCTAAATTTGGAAATCCCAGTTATTTGCTCTTTAAATCTTGAAATACCAAATGTACCTTACCAAATAGAAATATATATATATATATAT